>NC_090744.1:92409630-92422130 GCF_036898095.1 Palaemon carinicauda
ATATAAATATATACATATATATATATATATATATATATATATATATATATATATTTATATATATTGTTCCGGAATTTTCAGTCCGTTGTGAGAATCTCTCTCTCCTCTCTCTCCTCTCTCTCTCTCCTCTCTCTCTCTCTCCTCTCTCTCTCTCTCTCTCTCTCTCTCCAGAAACCATAATTTCATATTTTGTTCCGGAATCTTCAGTTCGTTGTGAGAATAACTCTCTCTCTCTCTCTCTCTCTCTCTCTCTCTCTCTCTCTCTCTCTCTCTCTCTCTCTCTCTCTCTCTTTTCTCTCTCTCTCTCTCTCTCTCTCTCTCTCTGCTTAAAGGTCCTCTTCTGTGTATTTCCAGGGAGTGTTCATTGTGTACGGCCTCTGCTTAGCCGTATCGATCATTGTGGGTCTCGTGGAGATCCTATCGTGCGCCAAAATGCTAGAGATTCCTTTTCCGGTTCCCTCGGCGTATCCTGACGGCGAAGACGAAGGCGAAGGGAGGGGGGGGGGGTGGTGCCCTCCTGACGGGCGAAGACGAAGGGAAGGCTTTATGTCATTGTTTCTGCCCTGCCGATCAAATCTGATCTACTGTAGGCATGTTCCTTTTATTGGTTTGTAAAGTGAAATAAAATCATCACAATAGAATCTGGTTTTGTATCCTCTAATTCATGACTGCAGAATCTGGTTTCATGGATGTAATTTATATCAGCAGAATCTGGTTTCATGCCCTGTAATTTATAATATCAAAATCTGGTTTTATTTCCTGTAATTCATGACAACAGAATCTGGTTTCATGACCTGTAATTAATGACAGCAGAATTTGGTTTTGTGTCCTCTAATTAGTCATACTGAGGCTCCATCGAACTGGTATAAATGGTTTAGATTTTAGATTTTCTTTTCCTTTTGTTTTGTTTCGTTATGGAAAAAAATAGAAATATGTCTTAGTGAATAGCATAGTTCATTTTCTTTTATAAGACTATATTTTCTATTTTTCACTGGTGGTGTAATTATTTCTATTTCTTTTTTTTAAGTTTTTTTCTGTAAACATTGATATAGCAATAATGGCGTTATTTCCAGCATTATTTAACGTTGGCAATTGGTTTCTAGAATAAAAGGTGCAACTGAAACTGGCCTACAACAGACCTAAGGATTCTAATGTGAGAGGCAGTGGTCACAATAAGACCTGCGAGGTCCAATAACAGCTATTATCGAGACGATATATTTTCTAAAGATTT
This sequence comes from Palaemon carinicauda, assembly GCF_036898095.1. NCBI lineage: Eukaryota > Metazoa > Arthropoda > Malacostraca > Decapoda > Palaemonidae > Palaemon > Palaemon carinicauda. The sequence continues at coordinate 92,410,862 of NC_090744.1, forward strand.
CCTGAACATTGCAACACCTTCGAATAGTCTTGTCTTATTCATATATTTCAGCAGCGAAAAAAAGAATAATATTCTGTAGCTGGGAGAAAAGACTCAGTGCTGAATATATGATTAAAATCACTCTGATCTTTTCCTGATGTGACATTTAAAAAAAGGAGAGTTGGACATTTTGAGTAGATCATTTATTCATATCTTTTTTTCTTGTGATCTCAGGAAATGCAGATATAATAATAAGTTTCTGGTAAAAAAAAAATAGAGATAGAGAAATATATTAGAATTTTAAACATGAAAATGTTATGGTGAACTTTTCTTTAGATTGGCAGATAGATAGATAGATAGACAGATAGATAGATAGATAGATAGATAGATAGATGTTGACGTTTCATACCTGCGAAGAGTACAGTATATGAGGTTGATTAAAAAATGAATAATGAATAAATTCATGATCCATGTTTCATGAAATACAAAGTGATTGCTCGTCGAATTTTAAAAGCAAAAACTCATCCTAGCATGTGATAAAATTCTGAATAAAATTTCCGTTTGCGCTTATCAGGTAAATATGACCTTGAATTTTTTTTTTGAGGGGGGGTGAGTACAAAAAGCCAGGTTTTTTCTCAAGTTTAATTTGAACAATATTTTGTTCTTGTTCTTGTTCTTGTTTTTGTTTTGCTACTACACTTTCCTCTTCCATAAAGCTGATAAGTCCAGTGGCATGTACTTCAAACAGTTTAAAAGTAAATACTTCATTGGATTTCTATGAATATTAGTTGTTATCTTTGCTATTGATCTTATAATTAAAAATATAAAATGGAGATTTGGACATCTAGGCTACACGTGTTTTAACGAGCTAAAGCTATTGTAGCAAAGCCATCGTTAGGTGCTAACAGAGAGGCGAGGTGAATGCAAGTAAACTTTATACTCCAGATAACGAGCTAATATACAGACAGCTGAGAGTAAGAATGTCATAAAAATTCAAACAATCTGAAATAGGCAATGGTAAGTGTAAACAGTCTATTCGTGTGAGGTTGTTCTATCATCAGTGCGAGAGAGAACAGGAAATAAGAAAACAAATGAAAAAATAAAGTAATACAGTGTATGAGCGTGTATGAAACACATGCGGTAACCTATATACACTGAGCCACAAGGAACATAAAAAAGGTGAGGTATACTTAACCTCATTAACATTAGAAAGGAGAATTATCTCTACTTTTTTTTTTCTTTTTTTTTATCGGTAAGCCCACCATGATTCCAGGCCTCTGCAAGTATCATACCTAGATGCAACGCTTTAATTCCCTCGCGACTGAGTTGATTACGCTGTTAGCTTTGCCTAAAGAGGAATTTTGTTGTCATTTCCTTCTGGACGAGATGATCTGCTTATAATTCATCACTGTTATTGCTACTAAAGGGTAATATCTTTCGTATTTAATAATAGTTAGTGTAAAGATCTTTGGCAGTGTCTGTAACATAACAAAACTGCAATTTTGAAGATTTCAATCTGTCTCAGTCGACGATTTCGAGACATTTTATCATCGATTTAGCGTTAATGATACAGTAGGGTCCTAGTGATTACTTTCTCAATGTTTCTACGAAGCGTTTACGAATAAAGAAAGTGTCATCACATTAGAATATCAGTCATAGCAAGACATAAATTGAAATCTGATGTGTCATCTCAAGCCAAATAATTTATATTCAAATCCTGTATCATTAAAAAGATGGTATAGATTATTACAGTCGTAAAGGGTCAATTATTTTGGGAATAACTCATTACTCGTCGGTCATGAATTTCCCAGCCATTTTCCACACCTGTTTCGAAGTTTTACGATATGTTTACATTTTTTCTATTTTATGTCACTCTATATTTTCCTCCAATCTTCTTTGGAAAATTTGTAAATCTTGCATCTTCTAGTCCAAATACACACAAAAAAGGAAATGTTAAGCTTAATTCCAGGCAATTGTTAGAAATAAACATCTCTACATCATTCTCTTTGGTTACGGTTCCTTTTCACTTTGCCCACATATACACCGAATAGTATGGCCTATTCTTTATATATTCTCCTCTTTCCTCATACACTTGACAACATTGAGATTACCTAACAATTCTTCTTTACCCAAGGGATTAACTACTGCATTGTAATTGTTCAGTGGCCACTTTCCTCTTAGTAAGGGTAGAAGAGACTCTTTAGCTATGGTAAGCAGCTCTTCTAGGAGAAGGACACTTCAAAATCAAACCATTGTTCACTAGTCTTGGGTAGTGCCATAGCCTCTGTACCATGGTCTTTCACTGTCTTGGGTTTGAGTTCTCTTGCTTGAGGGTACACTCAGGCACACTACTCTATCTTATTTCCCTTCCCTTGTTTTGTTAAAGTTTTTATAGTTAATATAGAAAATATTGAATTTAATGTTGTTACTGTTCTTAAAATATTTTTTTTTCCTTGCTTCCTTTTCTCACTGGGCTATTTTCCCTGTTGGAGCCCCCGGGCTTATACAATAATAATAATAATAATAATAATAATAATAATAATAATAATAATGCAGTGGTTCAGTCTTCTTAGGGAAAGGTGAATAATTAACCCTTTCAATATATACACATTTAAAACTCTATCAAACTCTTGTCTAATTCAAGAACATTCAACGCATATTCCTCATAGAATTCAAACGAAATGCCACACAAGGTAAAGAAGAAAAACTATAGGTGCTCAGGGAGTCCGATGTCCACCTTAAACATTCAGATAACCGCTGTTGTTGCGGGAGGGTTGGTAGACCTGGCACAGACCTGGGAGCAGGGCTACCAACATGTGAAGTCAGCCACTGCTATTTTACTATCTTGCGTTCGTTGGTGTCATGATTGGCGCATATTGTACGCAAATAGATATTCTTTATCTTGTGTATACCAGTTATACTGATAAAAATTATTCCATCTCTGAATGATTGATTATATTAACAAACACAAAAACTATCTTTTCTGTGGAAATAGTTGCCTTTGCTCAATCTTTTCTTTTATCAGGAATTTTTAATGTTAAGATCTGCAATAACAATAACATCATTCATAAACGTCATCATATTTATTCTTGCCATTCGAACCAAAGTATAAACAAAGAACAATGATATAAACGTTAATATCACTTATGATTTAAAGGCCAAAGACGATATTATATCATCAATAAATATTTCAAATTCTGTTGATTTAATGTCAGTAAAAACCCCAACATTTTCTTCCAAGGTTTTTTCTTGAGATAAATTTTGTTTCAAAGATAGAGTACCAGTAATATATTTATTCATTGGTAGATTTTTCTGTAAATACATTCGTTTATTTATTAACTTATTTATGTTTTCCTATATTCATTTATCTTTCCCTGCAATGCTACAATTGGTAGATACAATAAAAAGAAATATTATAAATTCGCTTCTGGAATACGGAATTTTGTACCGTCTTATATGCTTTGTGCACTGTTCCACTGCTCCTGTTTCTGATAGTCATGAAGCCTGGTAAGGTACCGATATGCACTAACACGTACACTAAATTTGACCCTCAGATCTTCTTTAAGGGTTGTTTGGACATAAACAAAACTTGGGCTCATGTTCAGCAACTAGTCTGTTTTTCCACCATTTTGAAATCCAAGTTGGCTGCCTGACAAAAATTATAATAGTAAGTAAATGACCAGAATATACTGAATATGCATATTATTTCACAGGTCTTGAGTAGGAGAATACATAATAGGATAGTTTGGCTTGAATAAATAAGAATTAAAAGGAATTCATTCATACATAATTGTTTCTATTTCTACCAATACTGTGTGGTAATAGAATTAAGCAAATAAATCACACACTTGTGTAACGAAATACTAATTGCCAGGAAATAAATTGCACTCAAACTATTTCACATTCCACAATTAAATCAACTTCATTATTTTTAGAATCATTATGACTCTTTCTTAAAGTATTATGTAGATAGCTACACTACCCACTTACACTTTACATAGAAACGTCATACACTTGACCTAAAGCACATTTTACTGGTGCATGGAAATGGAAAATCGGGCAATTGATTAGGTTCAGAAACAATAAGTGGTACCAGAAAGTCATTTTTCAAAATTTAACCATAATCTAGTGGATTCAGTATATCTATGGTAGCTTTTGTCGCATTTTTCCAGTGACAACATTGCAAAAAGCTCGCTTAATACGAAGCTATATGGTATTTAAAGTTGGAGGTAGTCTTTCAAAATTGTTTCTAATGTTTTGATGATGGTACAGGAAATAACGCAGCTTATTGACTGTAGCCATGTTGACTCAATTAATGGCCCGGGCAAGAAACTGCCCTGCTTTGATTTCCATATCGTGAGAAAGTTCTTTAATATTTCCTTTCCAAAATCCTTCATTAAATCTTTTCCACCTTGCTCTGCTGCCTTGAATACAGCAAGCTTCGTTGAAACCTTTCTGGTCGTGTCAAAATCACTAAATGCATGGACAGCTGGAGGTACATTTAGATCATGTTGAGCTACTGCCTCTTTCCTTCTTGCAAGTCCTACAATAGGTGCATGGTCTTTAGCAGGTTTATTGAACATCTGCTTACGCGCTTGATCCATTGGGACACTACTGAATTCATGAGTATAAAGTTTCACACACCATAATGCCTCTTAAGAAACTCTGCATGGATTGAATGAAATTTGGGCGGTAGCTGCAAACACTCTTCATAAAATACTGTTCCCCATTGTGGATAGTGTGGCATCAAATGTAATTCCCAGTTTCCTTCCGATTTGTATGAGTCCGTTCTCTTAACATAGGGAACAAGTAGGTTAGAAATGTACTTCAATGTTTAAAGATATTACTTTGATCCTTTCATTTTGCAATAAATCTATCAAATTTGGGTATAATTGAGGTTTCTTACATTTTCTAAGGATACTCTGAGACTCTCTTGATTTTTTTCCATTACAATAACGTCATAGCATTGTTATTTCTGAAAAAGAGTTGGGTGAGATTTTGAGAGTCACCCTGTTGTTGATGGAATTGTTTCCAGAGAAGTTGATGCATAACTTCGGCAGTTAGAGAGAATCCTCTTAGATCACGCGAATAATGGCTGCCCTTTGAAATACTTCTGGACTATATTTGGGCCAAATATTTCCTTTTCAGTGAACACATGTTCCACACTACTGTCGTCAAGATACTTTCCAATGCAAAATATTACTACTTTGACCATATGAACACCAATATGGCCTAGAAATATATTGCTAAAGTTTTCTGGCTGCAAAAGTTGAAGTTCCACTGCAATCATGTATACTCCATCACACTATGGTGAACCACAATCCTGCCCAGTCTGCGATAAAGCATCTTGAAATATGACTATATGTGTAAGTATAGTGTCATGCTGTGTTGCTAGGTGTGGAATTATAGGTTTAAAAGCTATTGTAGTTGGTTTCATACCATCATTTGATATGAGACTATTGAATACTCTCAATGATGGCACAACAGATGTTTCTGATAAGAGATGATCAGACACAGTAGATTTTATGAGAAATCTACTAAAACACCATTAAAAATCCTTCTCCCACCCATCATCTACAGCACCCTTGAGATCTTGGCTAGCATAGGACACACAATCAAGTGGTATATCTCCTTGCTTATTACCTTTGCCACTCTTTAGTACCGGTTGGCAAGGAAAGGAGAATTTAAGAGCTCTTTTCCTTGCATCAATACTAAACGTAGGAGCAAAGCTCATCTCTTCTGTATGTACTGGCGCTCTGTGATCATTTTGGAATAACACCAGAACGATATCATGACTTCCACAAATTCCTGACATAGTATCTTCCTCGTGGTCAAAGTTATCCATTGCACCATAAATGGGACTTGAAGAGTTAATAACAGGAGGTAATGGAAGTCGATATTTTCCATTTCTCTTCAGTGTTCAACACACAAGGGAATGGTCTTGTCGTTCAATTTCATCATACTTCTTACACAAGCCCATTTGGTTAAGTACTAGAATCTGTGTTTTAGAGTGAAAAAGTTTATGTATTCTTTTTTATTTAATGATATACATTGGAGTGTTCTGTATACCATCATGGATAAGTGTGTAAGAAAACTGAAAAATGGAATTACACTTCCTTATTACTTTTTTTACTTTGAATGGGAAGGCAAAAGTTTGCCAAAGAATATTTACCAGGTTTCTGGACGTCCTAAATCATAGTTATCCGTTGAAAGTGTAAGATCATTTGCATCACCAAACTTTCCCGTTAAAACAGTCATAATCTTGACACTCCTTACGTAATTTTTCAGTTCACAGCTTTTCACAATCAAAAGCTCGTATTTTTTCACTTAGCGAGACAGTATTAATATTTGATGAGAAAAACATTTAATATTTAGTTCTATCTTTAGCATATGTGAAGCATATTTCTTTACCAAAATGGTCTGCAATCACATGCGTCAATTTACGGTTACATATATGATGGTCTGAAGGAAGAGCATTATTTACAATGATTCTACTGTCACTTCAGGCACCTCCATGCGAATTCAACTGCTGTGTTGATAACAAGTATTGAAATGCCTCACACACTTCATGAGGAATACCTTTCTCAATAGTAATTTGTCCATCTAAATCACGCTTATATTGCTGGATATATTGGTTAATGCATTTTATGACACATTGTGCCTATAGCAAGTACACTGTTGACATCTTGCAACATAGGTCTGCCAAATACAGTATTTATGTTGAATCTTGTTGCAGCTAAGAGAGATTTATCACGTTTAACTTCACGAATACGAGGAAGTTGGCTTTCATATTTACCTTAGTTGGAATAATTGCAAACTTTACACTCTTGAGACTTTTTGCTTGGGGGACGTACGGTGATGCTCTTGTGCTTCTGAATGTTCCAGGCTCTTTATCAGCAAGCTTTTCACGGAATCATCAGCACTTAAACCTGCTATACATGAAATCCGGTTCCCTTCAAGACATGACTTATAGCAGTTTAGATGATACACAAACCTACTACATTCATCATCGTCGAGATCACTAAGTATCGGGTTCATTTGTCTTGAAGTGTGAGAGGCAGATAACTGTCCTTCGATGTAGGAGTCATTATTGTGATTCAGGGGCCAAGAACTATCCGAGAACAAACGTCAATGTGAAAAGAAATACTAAATGTAATATAGATCCACAAATTACACAAATACATACTCATAGACAGTAAAATATCAGATGAATGTGATAATGCACAACTCTTCCTCTTAGGTATCCTCCTATTCAAGAACTTTGAAATATGTATATTGAGTATAATCTGGTCATTTATTGACTTTTATCATTTTTGTCCGGCAGCCATTTTAGATTTCCAAATGGTGAAAAATATGTCAGTTGCTGAAAGTATCACCAAGTTTTTTTTCTTTTTGTTAAAACAACCCTTAAACAACATCTGAAGTCAAATTAATGATACAACTCATCTAATAAGCGAACTCTGAATATTTTTTTTCTTTTTAAATTGCATAGACCTCCCGGCCAGACACGGGCTCTTGCAACTTAGCAGCCCGTGAAAGCTAAGCCTATTCGACTCAGGCCTAGAGAGACACGTGTAATCAAGTTACCCTTTTCAAGATTTCCTCAGTCAAGCTGTTAAAATACATCAGCATATCTTCAAGATCTCGATGTTATTACCAATAAACATGATTAGTGTTAGAAAACTCTTGATATTAAAAGAATTTATCAAATTTTTAACGTATTAGTTATTCATATTCAAAAAGGTTATCTAAAGCATTGCATTTACATTGAACGAGTTTTATCCAAGTTAACACTTGTCCTGGGAAAATTTACGTACACAAAAATCTGCTATTTACCTCGATAAATTTGAATAAGTGTATAGAATTGCTGGAGCTTTACATCCGTGTTGCTGAGCCAATTCTCTTCTTCCCTATTTTTCTCATTATCGTAGTCTATCCTATCTCTTTCTTATGTCCTTCTTTCGTTTTTTTTTTAATCATAAACAGGCCATTCGGCCTAAAGTAGTAGGCCTATATTTCTTAATATATACCCTTAGGAATTTCCTATCTTCCAGTTTTTGTACTGAAGTAATTCAGCATAGGTCTAGTTACTTGTTTTCATGTTTCAGTTTGACGGGAATTGAGACATGTTCACTGGAGTTGGGGCCGGGGACGCCATTTATCGTCTAAGGGCGACTGGAGGAGGAATGCCCCTCAGTAACTCAGCTGCAAGAATGGAAGAAAGGAAGCGTCAAAATAGATAAGTAGAAGGCTAAAAAATGGAGGCTGTTAGGAGGCTGAAAGGATGCTGCAAAGGCTAAAACTTACAGAGCATCGCTTGGGAGTAGTTTCGGACCTCAATACTAGGGTACTAGGTTGGCCAGGGCACCAGTCACCCGTTGAGATACTACCGCTAGACAGTTATTGGGTCCTTTGACTGGCCAAACAGTACTACATTGGATCCTTCTCTCTGGTTTCTGTTTATTTTCCCTTTGCCTACACACACATACACACCCACACACACACACACACACTGAATAGTCTGGCCTATGCTTTACATATTCTTCTCTGTCCTCATACACCTGACAACACAGATTACCAAACAATTCTTCTTCTTTGAAGAGGTTAACTACTGCATTGTAATTGTTCGGTGGTCATTTTCCTCTTGGTAAGGATAGAAGAGACTCTTTAGCTATTCTAAGCAGCTCTTCTAGGAGAAGAACACTCTAAAATCAAACCATTGTTTTCCTTAATTCTCTTCCTCTTGTTTTGTTAAAGATTTTATAGTTTATATAGAAGATATTTATTTTAATGTTGTTACTCTTCTTAAGATATTTTATTTTCCTTTTTTCCTTTCTTCACTGGGCTATTTTCCCTGTTGGATCAATAATAATAATAATAATAATAATAATAATAATAATGATAATAATAATAATAAAAATATATTGGTGTCACACGATATACCGTCTTGTACTGTACAAACAAGCAAATCTCCTGCTAATGATCGATGTATTTTTTATCCACTTCAAGAGGATACAGAGAGAGAGAGAGAGAGAGAGAGAGAGAGAGAGAGAGAGAGAGAGAGAGAGAGAGAGAGAGAAAGTCGAATGTCTTTAATTGCCAACTCGCGAAAGCGTTGAGTCCAATCGTTGATTTAACGACCTTTGTCTTTGGGGGGGAAGGAAGCGATGTGGTTACCCAGTAGCCATGCAATGAATTATTCCCACGTGGCCCAGCTACAGTGGAATGTTTGGATCCTGTAGGATTAAAAAAAGGAAAGACTCGATCAAAACTGTCTCCTTGTTTAGTTGTATGCAGCTGACCAGTATACGATTCCAGATTATTTTTAAGTCAATCAGTCCCCGGTTGAATCTTCAAGTTTTAAGACATTGTTATTCTCATTGATGCCATTATTATCATTATTATTATCAGTAGTAGTAGTAGTAATAGTAGTAGTAGTATAAACAGCCTAGTTTCCATCCTCAATGGAAAAGCACAATGCTAGGACTAAAACGTAATGGAGAAGTAACGAATATACTGTACTAGATAGACCTATTTGCTTGCTGTGGCACCTCAATACACCACGTTCTAATCTTGCTATTGTTTTCGTTTGTTTTTTATATAGGATAAAATTTAACAATTCAATGCCAGATAACTCCCAGCTTAAATGATTTTGAACTAAACTTTTGTGTCCATTTGTTCAGAGATCTTTTCAACCGTGGCAGCGACAACTAGTATTCTATCATCCAAGCTTAATCTCTTTATTTTGATCAGCCTCATGATCAAACAGCAATTTTCCAACCTCGTTACCTTCGATGTCTACGTGTTCGTTTGAGGTTACAGACACATCATCGTTTAGATATAATTATACATCAACGTCAGAACATCTGTCGTATTTATTTATATTTATAAAACACCTGTTGGGACGTGAGCTCATATCATAATTTTGTTTCTAGATTATGACTCATCGAGCAGAATTCTATAAAAATCCCTTTGGATTTGGAAGACCCAATCATTGAGGTCGGTGGAAGCACAGCTGCAGGTAAGCACACCGTTACTCTTCTCCTCGAACCGGTAGAAACTAATAAACTTTGCTTTCGGACCTCGAAATTAACTTTTGACTAAGTTTTCTTTTAGTCTTGAGTTTGATTTAAAGTTTTTTTTTTTTTTTTTTTTTGTCTTAGGTTTGACTTTAACTAAGTTTTCTTTGGGTTTCGAATTTTTCTTTAACTAAATTTTTTTTGTGGTTTCTAATTTGAATAAGTTTTTTTGTAGTCTCGAGTTTGATTTTAAGTTTTTTGGTTTGACTTTAACTAATATTTCTTAGGGTTTCGAATTTATCTTTAACTAAATTTTCTTATCGTTTCTAATTTAAATCTATCTAGTTTTATTCTAGTCTTGAGTTTGATTTTGAGTTTTTTGTTGCCTTGAGTTTGAATTTAACTAAGTTTTCTTAGGGTTTTGAATTTAACTTTAATTAAAATTTCTTGCGGATTTTGAATTTAGGCTTTAAAGTTTTAGTTGCCTTGAGTTCAACTTTTACCTAGAATTCTTATGATTTCGATTCTAACTTTAACTAAATGTTCTTTTGGTCTTGTGCTTAGCTTTAACTAAGTCTTCTTGTAGTCTTGTGTTTAACTTTAATTAAGTTTTTATGTGGTTCAACCAAGTTTTCATGTGGTTTCGAATTTGACTCAAGTTTTTAGTTCCCTTGAATTTAACTTTAAATTTTCTTCTGGTCTTATGTTTAATGAAAGTGACATTTTTTAGCAAAACATTGCATCACTGTCATAGCATTATAAAGGAACATTGTCTCAATAAGTATCCAGAAAATGCAATAATGCTAATAGCGTCAGTGACTTTAACCCTATCACTGTCATTGGTGATTTAGTCATTATTTGAAAAAGGGAAAAATCCTTCAAAATCACACAAACCGCATCAAGTTGGTGTTTATTATAAAGGTCTTGATGAGACCATCCCAATGAATATCAACCAGATAGGGTTTGTGCCTCTTGGAAGATTTTGCTACATCAGCAGTTCCGTTGAATTCACCACTGGCAACGAAAGGGTTAATCATCAATTTACATGAAGATTAGAATCATCCATTTACCTTAAGGTTAATTTGATGTCATATTTACGCGAATATGCATGTCTTCATTAATGTCATCATATTGGGTAACCAAAAAAAATTATTTCAACGCAAAATAGTAAGAAAATGTACTGATTGGAGTAAATGTTCCTATTTTTATAGATTTTGAATATTATGTTATGTAGTACGTCCATGGTAATAAGGCTAAAGAAAAAAAGAAAA
>NC_090744.1:92427130-92429630 GCF_036898095.1 Palaemon carinicauda
GAGTGGTGCGATAAGATTAGATGATATCCTTAACTTATGTTAAACCCTATAAAAAAAAAAAAAACACGTCTCTTGTGGGCTACCCTTGAGCAAGAGCCCAGATCGCGTCATGCCAAATGAGGCATGTAAATCTTAATCAATCAAATAGTCATCGTCTATGATTACCAGGCCCCAAGTCTAAGTAAAACTCTAGTGGGGTTACCTTTTTTCTTTTTATTTTTCTCATAAAATAGTTACTAATATTAACTGTCTAAATATTTTATCTTCATTTCCAAAGCGCTAGCATGTTGTGCAATCAGTATTCCAAGTCATTATAATCATACATCATTTAAAAATAATAATCATTGTAGTTATTGCTACCACAATTATGACTACCAAAATTGTTTTTCAATAGACTACCCTGTAGGCAGAAAGTGTGAAGGGCCTCGTGAAGTAAGCAGAAAGGATTGTTTTGTGAGGATGTTTTGACGGCATTATTTCTCATAACATTTATTTATTTTCTTATCCCCTTTCTTCACTGGGCTATTTTTCCCTGTTGGAGCCCTTGGGCTTATAGCATCCTGCTTCTCCAACTAGGGTTATAGCTTAGCTAGTAATATATATATATATATATATATATATATATATATATATATATATATATATATATATATATATATATTTATATATATACATATATATATATATATATATATATATATACATATATATATATGTATATACAGTATATATATATATATATATATATATATATATATATATATATATATATATATATATATATACATACAGTATATATATACATATATATATATATATATATATATATATATATATATATATATATATATATATATGTGTGTGTGTGTGTGTGTGTATGTGATTGCTTTTAAATACGGTAAATGAAGTTGCTTTTGTATTTGATTATGTGTCTAGTTGCTTCCTAGATAAAAGAATAAATTTTTAATATTTCCTCTTCTTTTTTCCAGAGAAACTGGGTTAGAAAGCACATCCTTAGATTCAGAACAACTTCTCCCATCCTACAGTTGATGGAAATTGGTGTCAATAGATGTCTCTTTTTACCTTGAATATCAAAGAGATATGAGATGAAGATATATCCATCCAATGACTTATATGTATAAGTTTTCTTTTTCAAAATTTTAGTTAATAATAATGAGGATGCAACAACCACTAGCATAATTAAATATTGGCATATGTTTTATTGCACATTTCTCAATCAGGATTTCAACGCACACTCAATATAGAAAAAAAGACATTAAAGTCCATTATATTTGTTTCTTCTGTATCAAAATAAATAAATTTGCATTGATCGTGAAGAAAGTTTTTTTTGAATTCCTACCACTAATAATCCCACAATCAATTATTTATTTGCATATACTCCATTTAGTCTCTCTCTCTCTCTCTCTCTCTCTCTCTCTCTCTCTCTCTCTCTCTCTCTCTCTCTCTCTCTCTCTCTCAGGTAAATGTTCCTCATCTAAAAGAAAGGAAAATTATAAAAAAGCTAGAATACAAACGGGGTAACTGTATACAACTGAAGGAATCCACCGAGAATTTAGAATACGACGAAACAGGGAACATAGATACGCAATGGGACTCCTTTGTAGAAATACATAAAGGAAAAAAAGTGCTAAATGTATAACGCACAGAAAAAAAAAATCCACCAAATGGAACACCACAACCAAAATGGTTCTACAGAGAAATTGCCAATGCAATAAGAAGCAGAGACAAGAAACATAAGTCACTGGGTCCACAGTCTTCAATTCGTGAAATTTCTGAGCACAAAAAATTAAGCAGATATGAAAATAAACTAATTAGAAATACCGAGGATAAAGAAAAGAAAATAGGGGCTTCAGCTAGTAAAGAAATCCCGAAAGAATTTTTCCATGTGTAGACAGTAGAAAACCAATATAAAATAACATTATCCTGTTAAGAGACTCAGAGGATAATCTTATAACAAATGATTTGGAAAAATCTGAACTGATGAATGCATATTTCGCAACCGTATTCACTAGAGAAGAATCAACGACCCTCCCCGAACCAGCTCAAATATATGAAGGGCCTCTATTATTAAAAAGAATCACCTTTACAATGGAAGATGCCAAAAAGAAAATAAAGGGACTCCGTAAGTCTAAGGCACCTGGTCCAGATGATATTCATCCAAGAGAGATTATAGAACAAGAGGAAGAGATAACCTCACACTTTTACAAAATTTTCCAAAAGACAGCCAACGAAAGAAAGCCACCACAAGGATAGAAACTAGGCAATATTCCTCCAATCTACGAGAAAGGACCAAAGGAAGAACGTGGTAACTACAGACCAGTGTGTCTAGCGTCAGTGCCTTGCAAAATTTTTTAATCAATTATTGTAGATTCAATAGTAGAACATATAGAGAAAAACAATCTTCTGATAGACAGCTAACATGGTTTTAGACAAAAGAGATCATGTGTGACAAATCTTTTGGAATTTTTCCACAATATGA
>NC_090744.1:92434630-92584148 GCF_036898095.1 Palaemon carinicauda
CAAATCGTAACTGAACCTACACACTGGTCTGATAACTGCTTGGACCTAGTATACAACGACTACCCTTGCATTATAACAAGTAAGGTTGGTTCTCCAGTTGGGACATCTGATCATGCCTTAGTTTTAATAGTAGTGAAGACTGAGTAGCCTGTCCCTGATGCATCATACTCCTGTAATATTTATACAAAATCTCAAGGAGACTGGCATGGCATTTTGATTAATTTTTTGTATCTTGAAACGGCCACAATTGTATAATAGTGTTGGGTATCGTGTTGTTTTGAATGAGAATCTGGTCAACATAACTAATAAGCGTATCCCCTCATGAGGGATAAAGTACCGAGTAAAAGACAACCTCTGCATCAATGATAATTGTAGACGTAGTTATTTGGAGTACCAGGAGGCCTATCATCTTTGAAAGGGTGACAGATCATATTTGACTTAGAATAACTTAAACAAGATGACTCTGTCACTCACTGTCCAAAGGCAAATGCAAACCTTTTGGCTGATGTGTTTGACAGTAAGCAGAGTCACGAGAAACTTGATCTTCCGTTGTTATTTTTTTATTTAGGCTAAACTAACTAGTTTAGCTTTTCGGTCTCGAGAAATTAAAGCTCTCCTCCTGGACCTTGATGCCTATAGAGGTGTAGACCCAAATGGTATTTTTCCTGTATTTCTTAAAAAGACTGCAGATTTCTTGGCTCTAAAGTTACCTGTTATTTTCCGAAAGTTTGTAAGAAAAGGTTTTCTCAGCACTTGTTGGAGAATTGGTAATGTTAGGCTACTCCATTATATAAATGTGTCTGTGGTAGCTGAAGTCCAACTGACTACCACCCAATTTCCATAACTTCTAGATTATCTAAAGTTTTTGAGCGTCTTTTGACAAAACGTCTATAGTAAATAGGTTTGATGAAGCTAATCATGTGTTCCGTATTTTGTAGTTTGGCTTTCATAAAGGCCTTGGAGCATGTGATGCCCTTCTAATATCTCTAATGCTGTACAGAAATCCCTTGGTTGTGGTCAGGAAGTTCGTATGATTGGCCTTGATTTTAGTGCCGCTTTTGACCGTGTTAATCATGAGGCCCTTGTTTTCAAACTCAAACAGTTCGGAGTGGGTGGGATTTTTCTTAGTATCATTGCTGAATTTCTAAGTGATAGATTGCAAAGAGTTGTTGTTGATGGGCATCATATTGAGTACATAAATGTGATATCTGGTGTTCCTCTGGGTAGCTCCATTACTTTTCATACTATGTACACATGACATGTGGTTTGACTTAGAAAACAAGCTCATTGCATATGCAGATGATGCTCCTCTCTTTACATCAATTCTATCGCCTGAATGTACATCTTGGGTTGTTGAATCCCCTTATAGAGATATAGCTAACATTAGTGCTTGGTGCAAATTATGGGGCATGAAGTTGAACCCTAACAAAACTCTAAGTATGATTGTAAGTAGGTCGAGGACAGTGGCTCTGCGGATCTCGGCATTGATAATTATTCAAACTTGAGATTTTAGGTGTAATTCTTGATCGCAAACTTAGTTTTCAGAAACACATTCGATTTGTCTCTTCTTCAATTGCATAAAAAATTTACTTATTGAGAAAGTCTTTTAAGATATGCGGTGATCAATCTAATCTGAAGAAGTGTTTTAATTATTTCATTCTACCTTGTTTCGAGTATTGTTCTCCGACCAGCTGCTGAATCTCATCTTAATCTGTTGGACAGAAACTTGTGGTCTATGAAATTTCTTATTCCTGATGTAGATATTAATCTATGGCACCGTCTTTCAGTTAGTTCGCTATGTATGTTGCATAAGATTTTTCCTAATTATATTCCTCCTTTGCATTCAGATCTTCCCGGACAGTACCATCCTTTTCGTAATAATAGCCATACTGTTAATTCTAATAACCAATCCTTCTTCATCATGAGGCTTAATGCAACACAGCAGTCTAGAGTTTATTGCAACTGCGACCAAGTTGTGGAATGATCTTCCAAAATCAGGTAGTTGAATCGGTGGAACTTCAAAAGTGCAAACTTGCAGCGATTTTTTTTATTTTGAACAGGGTGAATAAGTCTCTTTTTATAGACTATTGGTGAAAGGTCTATTTTAATGTTGTAAATGTTCTTGAAATATATCATTTTAATCGTTCATTACTTCTCTTATAGTTTATTTATTTCGTTATTTCCTTTCCTAACTGGGTTATTTTTCCTTGTTGGAGGCCCAGGGTTTATAACATCTTTCTTTCCCAACTAGGGTTGTATGTCACGTAAGACGAGAATAAAATTATTGAAGTTAGGAAACGAAGCAACGGTCCATTACCTCCTGAGAAATAATGATAACGGATTCCGACAGTATTGAGAAACACTGCGTCCATGTGGCGGTGTAAAAATATTGTCAACACAACTCCATTTAACGCATTGATTCA
The DNA here is from genome assembly GCF_036898095.1 of Palaemon carinicauda. Taxonomy (NCBI): domain Eukaryota; kingdom Metazoa; phylum Arthropoda; class Malacostraca; order Decapoda; family Palaemonidae; genus Palaemon; species Palaemon carinicauda. The sequence continues at coordinate 92,437,054 of NC_090744.1, forward strand.
TCCACCAGGTCGAAGTGCGTGAGGGAGGAAGGTCGAAGGTCGCGAGAAACTGCGGTTTGCAAAAACGAGTTTATTACCATCTCCGAGCAGGGTGACCAGACGTCATGTATTTGACTGGATTATCCCATATTTATGACATTTGTTCCGTGTCCGTATCGACCTTCCCCGGAACGCCTTTTATCCCGTATTTTCAATATTATATATATATATATATATATATATATATATATATATATATATATATATATATACATATATATATATATATATATATATATATATATATATATATATATATGTATATATATGTATATATATATATATATATATATATATATATATATATATATATATATATATATATATATACACTTGTCCTGTTCTAAGCTCATCACATATGTTCAATCCAAACACCATCTCTTTGGAATAGTTGGATCCAGTGCAAAATATGACGAAAAATGAAAAATAAAGTACTAACAACAATGAGGAAATAATTCCTAAAGGAGTATGAAAAATTTATCATCTTGTGTATTTTATTGGCTGCAATTTATTCAATATGTTGTGACAAGTCACTTCAGTCATGTTATCCTTTAAAGCAACAAAACATGCTTGATTGCAATATTGTAATATTTTAACACGCATAATGGACAGCTGTTTGTAACAAATTCTACAACGAATGTACTGTAAAACAGAAGAAAAGTCGATAAAGTAGGTATTAGACAATCTGGGCCCAGCTGAGTACTTCGCGTTGCTTAGTGTGTTCGTAACTTGACAGAAGTGCTTTTCAACTACATCTCCAACTTAGGTTTCATTGGCTTAAATGTTCAAAATCTGATCACCCTAGCCAAAACCGTCTATTATTCCTTCGAATAATTACATTATACTTGAAATGCAAAATAATACGAATTACAGTTACAGTTCATTCACTATCTAAGCTCGATATAATAATAGTACATATTTGAATATCGAATATCAATCAGTCATTAGCCAAACTGTAAAGTTCATCCTACTCCTTGTGATATTCGAAAGATATATTATTCCTAATAAAAATAATGATTTGTTAGTCAATTTATTCCTCTGATAGAATATGTTATACAAACATCATATAAGAGATTGTCCAGCATAACTAATTCTCTTAAAAGAAAAAAAAAAAATCAGGACCGTCCTAAGTAATCGTTTAAATGTAAATTCATCGAATTTCAGGCTAGATTTTCGAACAGCAAAGCATAAGTGCTTGGAACTCCCTGAAGGCAATACATTCTAGTCCTCTGGTTAGCTATTATAACTTCCTCAGCTGTGATTGGTTGTTGCCTTCGTTATAGCTTCACACACACACACACACGCGCGCACACACACACACACGCACACATACATATATATATATATATATATATATATATATATATATATATATATATATATATATATATATATATATATATATATAAACACACATATATATACACACATATATATATATACATATATATACTGTATATATATACATACATATATATATATATATATATATATATATATATATATATATATATATATATATATATATATATAAAACATCATAGCCAAAGCAATCAATTATTCCTTGAAATAATTTACATTGTAATTTACATTATATTTACACTGCAGTTCCTTCATTATGTAAGCTCGATGAAATAAATAGTATTTATTTGAATATCGAATATTAGCCACGTGTTATTCAGTACCTCACTCAAACCAGCAAACAGAATTATGACGTTACAAGACTTTTTTACTTAATAGAAATATTTTTAGGATAATTAGAATGAATCTCTCCGATAAAATATGTTATTAAACCTCTTATAAGAGACTGTCTCTATATATTTTGAAGAAAATATATCTCTAATTCCCTAAAAAAATAAAACAAAAAATCTTTAGGTCCCCCCCCCCCCCGTAGCTGCAGCGTTTGAAAACGATTTTATGTAAAAATCGGACAATTTTTTCGAACAGCCATTCATAATTTCCCAGAAATCTTAATTGGCGATAAATTCCAGTCCTCTGATTGGCTATATCTTCCTTACCCGTGATTGGTGGTTGCTTAGCTTACTACCTAAGACAGTACTGGGAGGACTGGAGCGTCCCATGAATTTCTGCGAGCATTTGCCCGCTTTAGTAGGGTGGGTCTGCAACAGATGGCGCTGATGTATTCAGCGCTTGTCGTCTATTACTTGCTTACAGAAGTCAGTGTTGCCAGATAAAAAAAAAATAAAAAAAAATCACCAGCGTTCTTTTCAAACTATGATGGGTGTTTTTATCAGGCATGATACAAATATATGCTAAACCATAAATACAACAAAATTCAGCATTGAAAAATAAGTTACTAAAGGCTTTTCTATTTCCATTTAAGCTTATGGTTATGTCGTATTTCCATCATTTTCAAGGGAATTTGGGATTTAACAATCTGGTAACGCTAACTCAAGTCTTCAAAATAATTGTAGCAATGCCGTCGCCTTATGTAAAACAAGAAGACTATGTTGAATATATTTCCTTTCAAGCATAAACTATCATTTAATGGTGCATTTTATTTTTCCTCGCATTCATCTATGCAAAGTTGAGATAAAGTTGTATATGGAATGTTTATATGATTATAACTTGCAGAGCATGTGCACTTCATCAAAGTCCCAGAAACATTGAAACAGGCCCTAATGAGGCTAAGACCACTTCGAGGGACCCTTATTTTACTACTGCAAACTCGTACCTGAAGGAACAAAATTCACATTAAATATATGAAAAATCAGAGCATCTTTACCATATCTCTATGTAGTAAGAGAAAAAAAATATGACAGTTAGCAAGCCTAAAACAATATTAAACCAACCACTATTAATCTTATCCCCTCTTAGTTTATTCTTAGGCACAGGTCCTTTTTCGAAAAATTCGGATGAGTGTGTTTCACATATTCTTTAAGGTATTATTAGCAATATTGTATATACATGAAATACACAGCCTAACCTTAACTTGCATTTTGCAAATTGACAAGCAACAATCTATATAAATATGAAAAAAGAATATAGGTAGTCTAATGATCAATACAATTTAACAAAAATATATGGAAAATCACTATAAGACTATAATAAGCCAATTATTGGATAATTTTTATAGTAACATATGAACCTTCCAAAATACCGAAATCGCATAGGTTTTTTTTTCTTTTTTTTTTTCTTTTTTATAGCTAAGTAGTAGTGTGCGTCAGCAATAGATGGCGCTGATTAGCCGCACGGATATTTTTTTTCTCTTATAGGTAGGCTTTTCTCTCTTCCCTTTACTGTCCTTGCTTACTACAGTTTAACAGACAAACACACATACATCTAACATTGTAGCCAGAACAAAGTCAAGCATTCCTTCGAATATGATGTATATATTTAACCTATACCCTTTAACAAGATTCATTTTTTTTTTTTCCATAGCTAGATTAGTAAAAGTTTTAAGTTTATTTCCATAAAAGTTTTAATTTCTAAGTCATAATTTATCTGTGATAAGTAAAGGTATTTCGCCACTACCCAGTTACATTCATTCATAAAATACTAGTTGTATGACGTCACTTACAACAACTAATCACAGCAGAGGACGAATCAGCCAATGAGACGACAGATATTTCCCGCTAAAACTGCATAAGGTGAGAGCATTTCTCTGGCTGAATGGGCTGCTGTTGCCACACGCGTTAAATTAACTATCGTTAAACAGCCTGAGAAGAATATTTTCTTTCGTATTTCTCTTTATTTATTATTGTATTTTACATATTCAAATGTTATATATAAATATATATATATATATATATATATATATATATATATATATATATATATATATATATATATATGTATATATATATATATATATATATATACATATATATATATATATATATATATATATATATATATATATATATATACCTACATATATATATATATATATATATATATATATATATATATATATATATATATATATATATATATATACATATATATATATATATATATATATATATATATATATATATATATATATATATATATATATATATATATATATATATTTATGTATGTATATGTATTTACATATATTATCAAAACATTTTATAAAGAAATCCGAGAAGGAAAAGATGCTTTATTGTAATAAATGGGTTCCAAGCTTAAACATTGCAAATTGAATATAAGGTAAATAAGGGAAAGGGTACTGTTTTTATGTTATATCCTTTAAGAAAATAATTTTCATCGTAAAAACAAAAACAAAAAAACCCTTGATGAATTTTATACCCCTGCAGGCTAAACCGTTTGAATGGGTAATCTTAATATAATCAAAATGGACAGGATTTCAAACAGCAGCTCAACAATGCTCGGAACTCTCTCATGGCGGGATATTCCAGTCCTCTGATTGGCTATAACTTCCTCAACTCTGATTGGTAGTTGTCTTCCCTTACTACAGCTCAACAGACGCACACGCGCACATCCATCATCGTAACCAGAACTCACACAAATATTCCTTCGAGTATGACGTATTTATTTAACTTGTGCACCTTTCAACAACATCCCTTATCTATTTATAAAAATATTGATAATCCTTTTAAGGTTTATTTTCATGAAAATTTTATTTTTTTTAGTCACAATTTATCTGCAATAATTATAGGTTTTTCAATGAAATCCATTCAATAAATACGATTGCATGACGTCACATATAACCACCAATCAGAGCTAAGAAAGAATCAGCCAATAAGACGCCATATTATTTCCACGCTAAAAATGCATAAGGTGAGAGGGTTCCTCTGACTTATGGGCTACTGTTGGCGAATGAGTTAAATTAAGTAGCCTGAGAAGAATATTTTCTTATAATTTAAATACCATTTATATGTTTATCAAATACAGGCTTTCCTTTCAGTAATCCCACTTTTCAATTAGGAGTTAGAAACACAGATAATAGGATTTTTAAGTAAATTTTATTATCATCATTTTCTTAGTATAGTCATTATCATAATGATATTGTTGAATATAAGCTTTTATGAATATTGATATAGCAAAAAACTACCTCAAGTCAGAAGTCCAAAAAGAATACGCAGTAAATAGCAATGCACTGTACCTGTATAGAACTCAATTTCCTTTCTGTATGTTTTTGTTATAAACATTATTGAAACAATGGTTGAAATAAAGAATACAGAAGATACTGTCTTATCAGCGGAAAAAAAGTAACATTTAGAATTTCATTTTGGCAGAATAGGCTTCAAGTTTTCTTCTCAGTTTCCTTTATAAACTGGATTAATTTAACTGTTAAGAAATCAAAATAGCAACTGCAAAACTGATTATTGAATAGTATTCAGCCTACTTCTAAAATTTCCAGTCTTCAACACTCAATTTCTTAACCTAACCTAATAAAGTGCTCGTATTCTTAACAAACTATTGATTGACAAATAAATTACAGGTGTAGACCCATTTGGCGAGAACGTCCAATCAGACTATATTGTATAGTCCTGATTGGCTCAGTCACCTAACATTTTCAAAAACTTTAATTTTACAAATTTGTGAATTTGAGGTCTATAGCCTAGCGTTGGGGTCTGTGAGGCCGTTCAGAGCTAGGATGAACAGACGGGAGTCCCATGTTATGACAACAGTTCCGTATCGACCATCCATGGGAAAAAATGAAATTTTTTACCGACAATGTATTGATAATATCCTTCAAAGCTGCAAAACATGCTTGGTTGCTAAATTGTAATGCTTTGACACATGTAATGAACAACTATTTGTAACTAAATCTACAATGAACGTACTTTAAAACAAAGGAAAAATCAATGAAGTAGGTCCTGGACAATCTGGACCAATATTATGTGCCAATATTGTACAACTACCTTTCCAATTTAGGTGACCCTTATTTCAATTTTCAAAGTATGCTCACCCTGCCTCCAAGTAATATACAGTATATATATATATATATATATATATATATATATATATATATATATATATATATATATATATATATATATATATATATATACATATATATATATATATATATATATATATATATATATATATATATATATATATAGATGTGTGTGTGTGTGTGTATGGTGCTTGTTCATCTCAGCTTTTCATCAATCTTTATCTCTAATCTTTTTAGAATGAGCAATAGCATGCTATATATCTTCATGACAACTGACTCAAGTGTCAGGCCTCTGTAATGATTGCAATCAGTCATAACTATCTATCTATCTATCTATCTATATATATATATATATATATATATATATATATATATATATATATATACATACATATAAACGTTTACCTGGGCTCTACAAGGCACTAGAGGATTTGGAAGACCCAGGCCTACATGGCTAAGGACTATGAAGCATAAAGTAGGAGATGATGAATGGGGAAGTATTGATTTAAAAACTCGAGCCAGAGACGATTGACGAAATTTAACTGAGGCCCTTTGCGTTAATAGGCGTAGGACATGATAATGATGATGTTGATGATGACGGTGATATATATATATATATATATATATATATATATATATATATATATATATATATATATATATATATATATATATATATATACATGTATGTATATATATACTGTATATATATACTGTATATATATATTTATATATATCAACGCTTTTGAATATATATATATATATATATATATATATATATATATATATATATATATATATATATATATATATATATATATATATATATATATATATATATATATATATATATATATGGGGCTTGTTCATCTCTCAGTTTTTCACCAATCTTTATCTCTAATCTCTTTAGAATGAGCAATAGCATGCTATATATCTTCATGACAACTGACTCAAGTGTGCAGGCCTCTGTAATGATTGTAATCAGTCATATCTATCTATCTATCTATCTATCTATATATATATATATATATATATATATATATATATATATATATATATATATATATATATATATATATATAAACGTTTATCTGGGCTCCACGGGGCACTAGAAGAGTTGGAAGACCCAGGCCTACTTGGCAGGGGACTATGAAACGTACAGTAGGAGAGGATGAATGGGGAAGTATTGATTTTAAAGCTCAAGACCGAGACGGTTGGCGAAATTTAACTGAGGTCCTTTGCGTCAATAGGCGTAGGAAGAGATGATGATGATAATAAGGATGATGATGATGATATATATATATATATATATATATATATATATATATATATATATATATATATATATATATATATATATATATATGTGTGTGTGTGTGTGTGTGTGTGTGTGTGTGTATCTGTTTCAACTCTCTTGACAGCATAAGTGTCAGCACTTTGATAGCAATAAATCACCCTTTGGACTGTTATTTGGTCTCGATCATTATCTACAATCTATTCTTGGATTTAAAAAGAACCAACGTAAGAAAAAGTGAAAGCAAATTGATCTGTTGTTGACTCCATTATCAGAGGTCTTGTAATCAGCCTCCTTCTTAGCAACTTCGCCATGTCAGCAAGAACACTTCAGTAGAGCTTCGGCGTGACCTACTTGCCTTAAAGCAATTTAGTTAAGCATACAGCTTAGCTGCTTAGTGTAATAATAATAATAATAATAATAATAATAATAATAATAATAATAATAATAATAATAATAATGATAATAATAATAATATGTTTGCAATGATTTCAACTGTTCTGTAAAGATTGCCTTGCTTTATGCAAGACACGGGCTCTTGCGTTGGTAGCCCGTATAAGCGAATGTGATTGTAATCTTCTTTAATTTACGTTGAAAGAGGGAAGCTTTTAACACTGATATGTTAACAGAGAATAAGCCTAGATATCTGCTGTTTCAGTATTAATGATTTCATAATAAAACAAAAAATGGCAAGGAGTAACTTGAACAAAATTGAATAAAATCGACGTCATTAAGCAGATCCTTGGAAAGCTATTCCTAAAAATTATTTCTAGACACCAATGCTCTTCGTCTCTCTCCCTCTCTAAACAAGAGAATGTGCGTCTCTCTCTCTCTCTCTCTCTCTCTCTCTCTCTCTCTCTCTCTCTCTCTCTCTCTCTCTCTCAGAAAATAATCCTCGGGGCGGGGCTTGCTACACAGGAGAATCTAGATTTTTTTTAATCTCATATAATAAGATAATCAAAGTCCAATTGAAAATCTGATAGAATAAAAAACACGTGACTATAACGTTATCATTGTTCTTGTAATTAAATTGAAGGAGGCTCAAGTTCTAGCGCTTATAAATGACGTGCATACGGCCACCTTTTATTAAGCAAATATTAATAGAATAAATAATGAAATATATACATTATTCGATATATAGAAGAAAGGGTAAAACAAAAAGTCATTTTGGCAAGAACTGTAAAATTGTTTGTTACCAGAGAATTCTTGAAAATCCCCCAAGGTATTTAGAGCGTACCGATGGCTGCACGTTATAATACAATAAGGGGCCCATGTCACCCACGTGGTTGCAGCTTCTACGTCGAAAGTATGGGGTTTGTTCCTTTGCCTACGTTGAAAATCTTAATTCCGTTTATTATTATTATTATCATTATTATTATTATTATTATTATTATTATTATTATTATTATTATTAAATCAAGTTTACAGGCAATTATACTCAGAACAAAATAAAGGCCTAAAAAAAAGTGAAGACTCAGATAGAAATAAAATAACAATTAAGTAGAACATAACTAAAGATTTGATGTGAAGCCTTTACAACAAACTCCGCTGAAAGGAAAAAGGACAAAAAACGAAATATGATACAGGGTTTTAAGTAGGCTATGGAAGAGCATCGGTCTAATTTTCTCTCCTCTTTCCTTATAGCTTGTGTTGGGAAGGATCATTCCCGGACCATACCTCCCTATGGAACTTTCCCCACATGCTACACATAACCCGTTTATCTACTGCGACTAATTTTCATGAGCGCGCGCGCACACGCACAGACACACACACACACACACACACACACACACACACACACTATATATATATATATATATATATATATATATATATATATATATATATATATATATATATATATATATATATATATATGGATGAAAATCAACACAATATCATGTTCAAATAGAAATGTATGAGGTAGACATTTATATATATATATATATATATATATATATATATATATATATATATATATATATATATATATATATATATATATATATATATATATACCGTGCTAGGCGATATATCTTAGCAATCCATGTTTGCCAACGGTTATACTCGTAGGAGCGGATGAGCATCTTGATGGAGTAATGAGAGCTTTGGGTGTGGAGGAAATGCCCCCTTAAATCTCGATGAAGTCACTGGCTGCAGGGGGACGGATTGGGTTTAAGGCGATGGACAAACTGTCTCTTCGGCTTTTACTTCTGATGCCTGCCGGTTGATCTTACTAGAATTAGTATGCCTTAGTTAAATAGTTATTGCGCATCACAAGGAACTGGCTATCCTTTGATGTATCTAGCCAATGAATCCTCTACGATTTAGTCTGTCATGGATAGAGAAGATTAAAGAATGGCCCCCAGTCCCGGGCGTAGCGGGGTGCTAAGAATCTCCCGGTTTATGAATACTAAAGAAAAATTGAAAATAGGTAATTGGAATGTTAGAACCATGAATCAGATTGGGAAGTTACAGCAAGTGGGGAGTGAATTCATGAAATACAGTATTGTTTGGATATCTTGGTGCTAAGGGAAACACGTTGTAGGGGGATTGGTAAGGAAACTTTAGACCAAGGCAATACATATATCTACTCAGGAAGAGCAGATGAAGTTGGAAGAGAAGGGGTAGGAATGATGATGACACCAAGAGCAGAAAAGGCATTAACCGAGTGGAAAGCTGTAAATAGTAGATTGTTATTAGCAAAGTTCAAATCAAAGCAGTGCAATATGAGTTTTATAGTTTGCTATGACCCAACAAATGATTCCCCTGAAGAAGGGAAAGATGAATATTGTGAAGAACTGTAGAGTGTAATAGATGAGATCCCATAGAGAGATATGAAAATCATTGGCGACTTCAGTGCTAAAGTTGGAAGACATAATCAATGGATAGAGAATGTGATAGGTGTCAAGGGTCTTAGCGAAGTTGCAAATGAAAATGGAGCACATTTCATAAGTTTCTGTTCAGCAAACAACCTTGTCATTGGAGGTACTCTTTTTCAACACAAGAGCATCCACAAGTATACATGGACTTCATCATGTGGCAATTACAAAAATCAAATAGATCACATTGTCATTAATAAAGAGAGGAGGACTCTGAGAAATGTAAGAAGCTATAGAGGGGCAGATATTGGTAGTGATCACCAACTCCTCATTGCCAAACTGAAATTAAAACTGAAAGCACCCAACAGAAATATAGATAGAATACCTAGGTTTGATACAACTAAGCTTTTAGAAGAAAAGCAGAGAAACATTTGCAATTGAATGTAGGAATCGTTTTGCAGTTTTGGAGACTCTAAGAGATGAAGAGCAGACAATCAATGAAGAATGGTGTGATATTAAGAACATATGTCAGTCAGTTGGTAGTGAAGTCTTGGGACACACAGTTACAAGGAGAAAGCCATGGATATCAAATAATACTTGGGATACTATAAAAAGGAGACAAAGGCAGAAATTGATTATTGAAAGTTTACAAGGAAGTAATGAAAATTACAAGGTAGAGCATGCTAAGTATTCCAGTATTGATAGTGAGATCAAAAGAAAAGCCAGAAATGACTGGAGAGAATATCTAAACAGCAAAGCAGATGAGGCTGACAAAGCTATGATTTCAGGAAGTGGCTATGGTGAAAGAATTTCTCATAGAATTATTAATGAAATCTCGACTGGGGCAAAGAAGAAGCATATACCCATCAAAAAGAGAGATGGGTCTATTATAACAACAGAAGATGAAGAAAGACAATGTTAGATGGAACACTTTGTGAGGTTATGAATAGGAGATATGAAGGGAATAAATTGATTGATATACCTGAATTTCATGAAGACCTTGATGTGCCCATGAATAAATTCAGTGTGTTTGAAGTCGAAGCTATCCCCAAAACAATCAAGAGATGGAAAGCTTCGGGATACAATGAAATAGCTGCTGAGATGATATTGGCCGAAAATGAAGTGACTCAGACTACTTACAAAATTATTTTGTAGAATGCGGCATGAGGAGGCAAAACCTGATGAATTGGAGTAAGGAGTGTTGGTGGAAATGGCAAAAAAACGAGTCCTGACTGATTGCAATAATTACAGAAGCATCACACTTACGCCAGTTATGAAAATATATATAGTATGCTTATTCTAAAGAAACTGGAGAGAAAGATCGATGACAAGCTGAGAGATGAACAAGCAGGATGTAGAAAATATAGAAGCTGCACTGACCAAATTTTCATCTTGAGAAATGTTGTACAGCAATGCGTAGAATATAGAAACCCCCTTTTGATGGTATTTGTGGATTATGAAAAAGCCTTTGACAGTGTGCACCAACCAATTTTGTGAAGAGTCCTGCATTATGGAATTCCTCTTGAATATGTAATTTTTATTAAGTCTGTTCATGAGCATAGCAAGTGCAAAGTTAATGTTAATGGAGTCTTATCAAATGAATTTCCAGTGAACAGCAGAGTACTCCAAGGGAATGCGTTGTCACCTATGTTGTTTATCCTCCTCATGGATTTTGTAATGAGTTGAACAGTCAGAGATGGTGAAGAAGGATTGAACTGGATTGTTGACAGGAATTTAACAGACATAGAGTATGCTGATGATGCTGTCTTTATTAGCAGAACACCACAGGATTTGCAATGCTTGCTCACCAGAATGCATGAAATATCACAGGAGGTTGGGCTGAAGATAAATAGAAGAAAGACAGAGATGATGAGAACGGAGTATACAATTGAAGATAAAATATCATTGGAAGGAGAAAGGATTAATGAGGTAGAATCATTTAAGTATTTAGGAACTATGAGCTTAGTGAAAAAATGAAAAAAATATATCAGACAATGGCTAGATTAAGTAAAATTTGGAAATCAAATCGCCTGAAATTACATATAAAAATCAGACTATATATATCAGTATAGTGAGACCAGTGTTACTCTATGGACATGAGTCATGGTATGACAATGTAGCAATCTTCAATAGATTTAGTAGATTTGAGAACAAAGCCCTCAGAAAGATATTGGGGGTTAAATGGAAGGACAGGATTAGAAATGAAACTATAAGAGAGATTACTCGGGTGCCATATGTGGATGAGATCATGATGAGGGGTAGATGGAGATGGTTTGGGCATGCTTTTCCCACCCACAAGAGAGATTAGTTCACCAAACGTTCATCTGGGCTCCACAAGGCGCTAGAATATTTGGAAGACCCAGGGCTACATGACTGAGGACTATAAAGTACGAAGTAGGAGATACTGAGTTGAGAAGTATTGAATTAAAAGCTCAAGATAGAGACAACTGGTGAAATCTAACCAAGGTCCTTTTCGTCAATAGGCGTAGGAGGAGATGATGATGATGATATATTATGCAGATGACATAGTACTGTTTAGTGAATAATGGGAAGAATTTCAAAAGATGATAGAAGATTTGACTAGAATAGAAATGTGGGATAGAAAATAAATATGAGTATAGCTAAGATAATGTTCAATGAAAATGCAACGACAACATGTAACGGTTATGGACGAACCTTTAGAGATAATGTTCAATGAAAATGCACCGACAAGTAACGGTTATGGACGAACCTCTAGAGATTTTTAATAAATATATGTAGTTGAGACAGGCAGTAAGTGTTTCCCCTGGACATAAGGCCTAACTTAAAAGTAGGATAAACATAGGATGGATAACTGTTCGTAAGCAAAATGATATTATGAAATGTAAAATGTCACTCTCTCTTAAAAGAAAAGTATGTTATCAGATGGTCCTATAACAGTATGAACTTATGCATCAGAAACTTGGATCCCTACTAAAGCCATAGAACATAAGCTAGCTATAACTCAGAGAGCTATTGAAAGAATATTAATTGGAATAACACTGAGAGACAGAAAAAACGTCAACTTGGATACGAGAGTAGATGATGTCCTAAAGACATGAGCAGGACATATGATGAAAATTACAAATGACAGATAGATATCAAGAATAACAGAATAGATCCGTAAAGAGTGAAAAAGAAGCAGAAGAAGGAAGAGATGACGATGGATTGGTGAACTAAGAGTTTGTGGGTGTGGGCTGGCACAGAGTCCATAAACACATGGGAGTAGAAGAAAATGTTTCAGGCCTTTGTTCTGTAGTGGACTAAGAATGGCTGATGATGATGAGGATATATATATATATATATATATATATATATATATATATATATATATATATATATATATATATATATATATGTATATATATATATATATGTATATATATATATATATATATATATATATAAATATATATATATATATATATATATATATATATATATATATATATATATATATATATATATATATATTTGTGTATGTGTATATATAATCATCATCATCAGCCATTACTAGTTCACTACGGAACAGAAACCTCAGACATGTCCTTCCAAACACGTCTGCTCATGGTCTTTCTATGTCAGTCCACAAACATTCTTAGTCTGTCAATCCATCGTCTTCTCTTCCTTCCCCTGTTTTTTTTTCTTTTTTATTTTAAACTCTAAGAGTCTAGGGACCAATTCTGTTTTTTTTTAATGTCCATCTATTATCTGTCATTCTCATCATGTCCATTTTTTTTTTTTTTTCTAAATGTTGTCAGAATATTGTCTACTTTAGTTTGCTCTTGTATCCAAGTTGTTCTTTTTCTGTTTCTTAGTGTTATCCCCATCATTATCTCATCATAGCTCTTTGAGTTGTAACTAGCTTATGTTTTAAGGCTTTAGTAAGGCTTCAATTTTCTGATGCATAAGTTAAAATTGGTAGGACCATCTAAGCAAATATTTTTATTCTTAGAGAAGGTTGAAGTTTACTTTTCCTAATCTCATTTAATTACCAAAAGCTCTCCATTCCATGCTTATCCGTGCCTTGCATTTTTAGTTAGGATAATTCTGCTAGTTCTATTTCCTCTCTCTTGGATTTTACCCTCATTTCGAATCTTTTCTTTATTAGGTTTTTTATTTTTTCTGATAGGTTTCCTTGATCTTGTTTAGGAACTTCACCACCTATCTCTTACGATGATTCTAAGACAAATTTTGTTAAATCACTGTTCGTTTCTTCTTTATTTGCTTCCATTTCATCATGTAGATGGGAGTACCTATTTTGTATTGCTAAACTAACCTCATCAAATTAGTGTTTATTTTCTTTCTTAGAATGAGTTTTTCTCTTTCTTTCCTTAGATATAAACAAATTTTGCTTTTCCTCATTCAATGGTCGCTTGACTTGTAGTTATTATACAGTGATACTTCTTCAACTAAATTAATCTTTTCACTGAGAAAAGAATCTATTTAGTTTTTTTGTTTCTCTATTTGGATTTCTATGCTCATTTTTATTAAAAAAGGTGTTCATGATTTCAAGATTGTTTCTTTTAGCAAATTCTACAAGCATGGCTCTTCTGTCATTCCTTGCGCCTACTCTAAATTTACCTACTGCTGATTTCTCTTTTCTGCTTATGATCTACTTCAGCCTTGAAATCACCCAAAATTGAGTCTTATGTCTTTTCATAGATACCTCCAGGATCTTCATACAAAGTTTCTCTTTATCCCACTGTATATAACATACGTTTGAATGATCTGCAGTCTATATATATATATATATATATATATATATATATATATATATATATATATATATATATATATATATATATATATACTATATATATATACTATATATATATATATGTATGTATGTATGTGTGTGTGTGAGAGAGAGAGAGAGAGAGAGAGAGAGAGAGATGAGAGAGAGGAGAGAGAGAGAGAGAGAGAGACAGCAAACACCTTGATCCTGAGGCTTGCTCCTGAAGGTTGAACTCTCTCTAGCATTACCTACATGAACACACAGATATTCTCTCTCTGGAGAGAGAGAGAGAGAGAGAGAGAGAGAGAGAGAGAGAGAGAGAGAGAGAGAGAGAACTCTCTCTAGCATTACCTACATAAACACACAGATATTCTCTCTCTGGAGAGAGAGAGATCGAGAGAGAGAGAGAGAGAGAGAGAGATGAGAGAGAGAGAGAGAGAGAGAGAGAGAGAGAGAGGAGAGAGAGAGAGTATCTGTGTTAACACCTTGATCCTGAGGCTTGCTCCTGAAGGTTGAACTCTCTCTAGCATTACCTACATAAACACACAGATACTCTCTCTCTCTCTCTCCTCTCTCTCCTCTCTCTCTCTCTCTCACTCCTCTCTCTCTCATCTCTTCTCTCTCTCTCTCTCCTTCCAGCACTGCGATGGAACTAGCCTAGCCTTGTGTCACATCAACGGTACCAACTTTTGCATATAGAGAAGAATGGGTTCATGATAAATAATCGTAAGAAAATCTTGGCAGGAGACAATGAAACAAAATCCTCGAGACACCATCTATTAAGCGGCCATCTTATGTAATACTGGCCCCCAAATTGTCTGACTCCTGTGCCTGCCTGCCTACTCAGAAGCTCAGGGGCCACACCAAGTTGAGTACAATCGTTAGGCCTACCCGAGGTTCAGTGGAAGAAAACCTTTATAAGCCTTACTTCCTTGCCTGGAACTTGGTCGGGCTAAAACTCCGCCACTTGTTTGCTTGTTTCACCTTTCCTTCTTTGTATGCTAACTTAATTATAGTATGACTAATTTTATTTTCAACATCTAGACCTAGTTAGTCTTGCTTTCTCGTCTCTTATTATTACTACTGTAATAGAAAGCGGGGCAAGTTGAAATCAATAGATCTAATGCTTTAAATCGTCTGTAAAGAAATGAGGCATAATATACCACCCCAAAAATAATTACGAGGCTCTGTGAACTAATAAAAGAATTATTTCTATAAGATATAATTGTTGTTAGCCAAATCTCTCAAGATATCGCACCCTCATCCTACGAAGGGGTGGTGAGTGGTAGACAATCTTGGTGGCCATGGTTGTTCTCTCTCTCTCTCTCTCTCTCTCTCTCTCTCTCTCTCTCTCTCTCTCATCTCTCTCTCTCTCTCTCTCTCTCTCTCTCTCTCGTGATTACTGGTCATTCATCAAATTTCCAGCATCATAATGAAGTAGAAGTTAAGCCTACATTCTGCAAAGTAATAGTAACTAGATAAAAAATGACTGGTATAGACTACTTTCCGTGAGACTCCATAGCCCTAATCTTTCGAGTTTAGTTAAACATTGGTTCTTCCCTTGTGTAGGACGTACGAGCAAGTGTTCACGTGACAGGGAGAATCTGGGATCTTTCATTAATCACTCGTAAATTCCACCACCAAGGAAGCGATCGGACAGCCGCCTCCCTTCCCTTTAATCTTCGACAAGATCTGAGATAAGCCAAAACTCAAAATTTCTCTCTCTCTCTCTCTCTCTCTCTCTCTCTCTCTCTCTCTCTCCTCTCTCTCTCTCTCTCTCTCTCTCTCTCTCTCCTCTAAGATGGAAGATGAAATGAAACGGGGAGCAAAATATAAAACGAGGTAGGTAGTAGGTTGACATTTTGGATGAAAGAAAACTAACTTTTATTGGACACCAGGTTCGGAAACACAATACTCTGGAAAGAACGCTACTAATTGGATCAGTCTATGGTACAAGAACGAGAGGAAGGCCTAAAACTAGATTGAGTGACAATATCAAGGAGATGTGCGGGCTAACGATGGTGGAGTTGGAAAGGAAGGCTCAAGACCGGAATGAATGGAGAAGTTTTGTGCAGAGGACCACGGCCGTTCGACATCGAACACCCCGTACTTGATGATGACGTAGTAGGTTGACCAGATCATCCGACATCCGTTGAGATACTACCGCTAGACGCAGTGGTTCCCAAACCGGGGGGCGCGCCCCACTAGGGGGGCGTGAGGACGATACTAGGGGGGCGTGAAGTCATCTGCTCGAAATTACTTGTTTAATAGAATAATAAAATCATTAAAAGAACAGCAGCATCCATCTCAAAAAATTTGACCAGAAATTGTGCCTTAGTCTCATAAGTATTTCCAAGTATTATATGCCATGTTTTTCAAATTATCTATTCTTAAAATTGCAACTCAATTTTGCTAATTTGCTAATGTTCAAACTTTTTTTTCGTTCACTTTGAACCAAATATTTCGTTTTTAGTTACTGGAATGTACTATTATTTGTTTGAGTGGCTTTTATTATTAAAATGTAATACAAACAGAAACCTGTTTTCCTGTACAATGCTAAGAAATAAATGTAAGAATCATTTCATATAAAAAAAAAAGAGAGGAGTGGGGGCGTACGAGTCTACTGGAAGCAAAAAGGGGGCGTCAGGTAAGATAGTTTGGGAACCACTGCGCTAGAGAGTTATTGTCCTTTGACTGGCAAGGCAGTACTACATTGACCCTTTTCTCTGGTTACGGTTCTGGCCTATTCTTTACAGATTCTCCTCTGTCCTCATAGACCTGTCAACACTGAGATTCCCAATCAATTCTTCTTTACCCAAGGGCTTAACTACTGCACTGAAATTTATCAGTGGCCACTTTCCTCTTGGTAAGGGAAGAAGAGACTCTTTAGCCATGGTAAGCAGCTCTTCTAGGAGAAGGACACTCCAAAATCAAACCATTGTTCACTAGTCTTGGTTAGTGCCATAGCCTCTGTACTATGGTCTTCCACTGTCTTGGGTTAGAATTCTCTTGCTTAAGGGTACACTCGGGCACACTATGCTATCTTATTTCTCTTCATCTTATTTTGTTAAAGTTTTTTTATATAGTTTATATAGGAAATGTTTATTTTAAAGTTGTTACAACTCTTGAAATATTTTATTTTCTTTCCTTTCCTCACTGGGCTATTTTCCCTGTTGGAACCCCTGGGTTTAAAGCATGCTGCTTTTCCAACTAGGGCTGTAGTTTAGCAAGTAATAATAATAATAATAATAATAATAATAATAATAATAATAATAATAATAATAATAATAATCAAAGTAAAACCGGTACGCAGATATAAAAATTGAAAGAAATTTGTAGATATCAACTGAAAAGAAATCTTGGGATTTAAACACAAAAGCCAACTGGCAATTTCAAATTACTTCTGGAACAATGACACCAACATCCACATTTAGTTATAAGACAAAATTAAAACAGGAAATATGGGTAAGGATTGAATAGTACTGCATCTTACTTAGCTATCATTTTTAAGGAATTTGTAACTCCCAAATAAACACAATAGTGCTCTAGTTAAGTTAAAGTATTCATGGACAAAACATTTGTTTACTAACAAACAACTATAAGCAGGGTTCATCTATCTCTTACTATGACGTGGGGATAAATAAATGCCGATTATATGTGTTACAGTAATTTGGTCATAGAAATATCTATTTTTCTCATGACATAGTTCCATTGGCATTTTCAAGCCTCTAAACTATTTTGGAATTAACACCGGTAAAATAATAATATTATTTAGAGAAGGTTGGACATATAAGGCTATGTGCGTGACTAATATACTGGAATGGAAGTGCGCGTCACCAATAAATATCATGTTACACAATGTTGGGTTATGAATATTCACCCAATATCTACTTCCTGTTTCTGTAGAAATAACCACCAGCTACTATACAATTCTAAATGACCGTATTGACCTCTTATAAGAATACGCACCCTACTTCTATAAGTATTGAATTTGCCAGGCAGATGAGAAAAGGTCTTTGATGCTCTCATGTGGCGTAACTTTGTACCGTCAGTCACCCACTTGTGCGCACAAAAGAATAACAAAGCTTCACGTTACAGCAAAGTTCTTTGGCATCAGAACCTACGCCGATAGTTGAAGGTTATCTTTCATTTTGCAAATCTACCTTCGTCTCTTTGGGATCTGATAAGCGTTGGTAAAATTATCTGTCACAGACGCAAGTCAACTGAAACCAAGCCAGTCTTCTAGATAAGACACAGAGATAGAAAGAAAATAAATACACACGGATAGTGGATGCATCAGGCAAGTGTTTCTTCCTCTTATGTGTTTTTGGGGATTCTAAAGGAAACTACTTATAAATAATACAACCGTTCAATTCATGACTCAAAAGTAGGACTTCATTTCTTGGACTAAACAAACATATGATGATAATAACATTAGGCCTACTGAATATGCAAATAGATTCAAATGAATGATTCATCCTTAAAGGATGATAAGGAATTTTGAAAAGAAAATAATATACGACAAGACCAGAAAAATTCTATGTATTGTGTGCGTGACATTATGGTATCGAAAATTCTTATTTAAGGTACTTTTGTTATTGTTTTGGGTGTCATTTGCGGCGCCCATATGAAAGATGCCAATTAGTGTTAAATTTATCTTTATACATGTTTGAATGTTAGTGAATGCACCAATATAAATTATTATAATGCATACAAATGCCTTACGAATGTTATCGTAAATGATAATTTGGTAAAGATAGATATCTATATAAAATACCGGGTCTTTCGTGTTTCCGCCAATAAGATTGCCCACGTGAAACCTCACGTACACATCTTTGAATGTATTGTTCAATAAATAACCACGAATTTTGTCTTTATGGAATTATAAAATGATTTTAAATAAGATATAATACTTCAATAATTTATAAAATATGTAACCAAGGTGACTATATGATTTTGTGATAAAAATTATATATATCTTTAAAACTAGAAAGATGTACATCAAGCTGCATCAGCCCTAATTCCAAGAAGTTCCGCAGTGGCGCTGTGGTTTGTTGTGAAGTGTGAATGTCGCTCCGCGTGTCTATGTGTATTTATGAGAATTTGTTGAGTTATTGTAAGTATTATTCACTGACAGTAGTATATACTATATAGTCAAAGTGCCGTACGTGTTTTGGTGAAGTAGTGAAATCGGTAGAAGCGTAATTAATGGGAGAAAATCGTGTCAATATTGCGGCAACTGTCGTCTGCAGGGCTCTGGCTCCCATGCTGACACTGAGGAGGTTACAGCATGGCCCCGCTATGCACTATAAATATATTTTGGCACTAAATGTCATCTTTTAACAAAGCCTCCCTGTCATATGCTTTTGCCCTTTCAATGCGTGGTTCAGTGTTGCTCTCGCTGTGTCCGAGGAAAGCGGTTAAAAGTAATTTCGCCCACTTTTTAATCTTATTTAGGCTTATTCGTCTGGCGCCATTTAGTGGGATGGTTTTCAGAGCGGGAGAGAGATCTCTAGCACGTCAATTCGTTCGTGAAATCGGGATTTGCAAAGCGGGAACTGAATTATTATTGCCTTCTTTGTTATTTTATTCTTCCACTGTAGGATTACTCTAGTTTTCAGTCTTGTTCCAGTTACTGTTCCGGGCTTGTTATTGTCTAATAGCTGGAGGGGATGAGTTCGAGCAGGTCATGACCCATTGTGGGGGGTGGGGGGTGGGGCGGGTGGTTTGCGCATCACTAAGTTGTTTAAGCTCTGTATTGTTTTTGTTTTTATTTCGTATTCTTCATAGCAGTGTTGGGTGCTGTGCGTAGCCTGAAAGACAAAAAGATGCCATATTATATCTGGACTAGTTGGATATGTTGCAATCACTTTTTTTTTTCTTAACTGGATCAACTGGTTTCTTATAACTACTTCTTGGCTAGGAAAGAGAAATGATGACTTGTAATTCTCAGAATCCCGAAACCATAATTTAAAGCTTTAGTTTAAGAATTGGGGGTTGCATAGTATATTGATTATATATATATATATATATATATATATATATATATATATATATATATATATATGTATATGTATGTATATATGAATAACTACATGGCACACCAGTTAAAATTTTAAACTGGTGCTCTTTTTCATTTTAATAAAAAATCATTGGTGAATTGTCAAAACTTACGGTTGGTTAGACCATTGATCCTGCCCCTTTCAGAATTTGCAAACATTTTGCCATTTATTTAACATGAGCTAAAATTGCCGTATCTTTACCCTAAGCATATGAAAAGTATTGTGTGATATAGCGTGGTGATCTTTCATAATGGAAAGGAAGAAGAGTGTTCGTTTTTCTCTACATAGTCTCCCTTCTTTTAAAAGGTATATTTATTTGAGTGTGGAGGTTGGCCTATATCCTGTTGTAGGGTAGAACTTTACAGAATTACTCACCGCCCTTACTGTTTACGTGCGGCCAACTCACTGCCACATAGCAGGTGTCAAGCTTTTTGGTTGGGAAGATTTCCAAAGCATAGAAATCAAATTGTACAAGGTATTCAGGCATTTTACAATATCCTGATGATTGAGTTAGACAAAATGCACTTGTTCATTCTATTTCCCAAGGAATAATTAGAAAAAAAAAAACAATAAATGAAGACATCAGCATTGTGTTACTTGTGAGCTTGTTTACTGACTGGAAAATAAAATGAAAAAGTGCCAATTGTCATCTTGAGATTCAAGTAGTCAAGTTCAGAGTTATGGAATTGCCCGGTATACATATATTTTTCTGCTTTGGTAATCTTACCATATCAACTTGCTATTGTTTTGATGTTTGCTATTGGAGATTGAGTTGACTGGGTAAGAGTGGTGAGTTTTGTGTAACGGAGTAGACAGCCCACCGATGTTCGCACTCACCGTATAGCTGTAGAACATTACCATAGATTTTAGATGGTTTAATTTTTGTTGTCCCACTGTAAGTACACTAACATTGCTGCATTATAAACTTCCATGCCATTTGTGCACATCATGATATTTTGCTATTCCCCTCTTACATTAATATAATTATTTATTTTGGGGGCTATTATGCAATCTGTGTTGGTATTTTTTCATGTGGGTTTTACCATCTGTCCAGTAGATAAAAAGCACTCGTTTGTTAAAATGCAATTAAGATTTTGTGAGCTTCATTTTAAGTTGCAATTTATATCCACACACAGACACTACTTTGTATCTAAGAAACATACAGTATATACTTGAAGACCAATTAAGTGTTCACCATTAGATGCTCTTGTCTTTTTTATTTTTATTTTTTTGCAGTTAAAACTCTTCTGTTGGGTATTTTTCAGAATTTAGAAATTTATACCATACATTAAAAGTGATAATATAGAAATAAACAGCTTTATACAAGAAGAAATGTCTTAGGTATTATTTCCTTTGTTTTGCTGTTATTTTAGGAAGGATTCTACTTGTCAGACTGTTGATTTCACTGGTATTTTGTTTTGTAATGCAATTTTATTCACTTGAATGCTGTTCTGACATTCAGTTCTTGGGAATTGCTTGTTGAATGTTTACCCCGATTCACTACTGCATATTTGATTATTGCTTCTCATAGTGTAACTTTTTTGTTAAAATAAATAGGCCCCAGTTATTCCCTTTGGGTTTTTCATATTTCTGGGACAAGAGCAATAAGTATGATAATATCCAAAGTATACAGTTGACCATTTTTATCATTTCATGAGAAACTTAATGTGCAGACTATCAGGTATTAATTAAATTACCAAGAACAAGAAACTCATTTGATTATATTTGGAAAATGAAGTAAATATCTGCGAGTTATCAGCGGACGTTGTCTAGTCGTAGCTTGGGTGGAGAGGGGTTTGTGCCCAGGTCATATATATGGTCAGTCTCTAAGGCATTGTTTTGCTTGATAGGGCAATGTCACTGTCTCTTGCCTCTGCCATTCATGTGCGGCCTTTAAATCTTTAAATATAGTTGTGTGTAGTTTTATGTCCTAGCCTTCTTATGGTATTTTGATTTTACTGTATTTGTCATTTAGTATCAAGTAAATTTTTTATATGTAATACCCAAGTGTATATCTTGTATACAGCACTGTAATACCATAGAATACTATATACCTCTGATTTCTCATAAACATTACAAGATTATAAGGGTGCCACTATACTTTGATATCTACCATCCATTTCTTATCAACCAACTGCTGTTATTATGAAATATGATAGAAATAATTAAATCATTATTATAAAAGAAAATAAGTGAAAACTATTTTGAACTAAGTGATTAAAATAATGCAAAAATACTAGCCCATCGAGCTAACCTACACAGTGAAACATACTAGGTCGCAAATAGATGGATATACTACTGCATGGTGGTGCCGTTATAATTTCTGATGTTCTGTGCTGTTTGGTGAGGTATTTGAAGTTTTTAATGAATGAATATTCACTATAAGATTCCTTATTAACTTCTGGGACTAAAAAAGGTTTTCTTTTCTTTTCAGTGTACGTAGTTTCCATGTGATGGAAGCCATAAGTCTAGATCTAGGTGGAAATATAAACTATCTACAGGTAAGCTTTAGTGTTCTTTGAAATTTTCATTAGAAATTCCTTGTTGATTTAACTTGGAATCTTGTATAGTGCTCCCAAACGAAAGTGGCAGTCGAATGACAGTTCTTCTTAATATTTCGTATAGATTTAAAATAATTTCATATCTTCACGACCTCTCGGTGAGGATACAAGAAAACAATTTGCCCAGCTTGACATTTGCGGATTAACTGATTTAGCGTGTCGGACTAATCCTGTTCTTCTCTGAGAGTGGGTGACCTCTAAATCTTAATCTTTAGATTCTTTCTGGGTTATTTTCAGCACACTGGAATTTTTTGTTATCCTTTTAAACACATACATACATATATATATATATACACATGTATATATATATATATATATATATATATATATTTATTTATATACATATATATACAGTATATATATATATATATATATATATATATATATATATATATATATATATATTTATATATATATATATATATATATATATATATATATATATATATATATATATATATATATATATATATTTATATGTATATATATATATATATATATATATATATATATATATATATATATATATATATATATATATATATATATGATTAATGCCGTATATATTCACTCAGATAAAGATGTAAAAATAATAAAGACACATGCGCCTTGTTTTTAAATGCATTAGAGACTGTTAGTCTATTCCAATTTCTTTTCCATTGGCCACCTGGGAAAAATAGCCGAAAAGGGAACTATATCCGGGATAATGACTGACGGAACTGCCCCACCTATAAGACCTTAATCCATCCTCTGCTTTAGGGGCTTCTCCTGGTAAAATGACCGAAATATTTAAGATTAGATGGGAAAAAATAAGCTCTCAGCTGCCACTTTCATTTGGGAGCACTTTAGTATAATTACTATTTGTATGTGTTAAAATAGTTACGTAAAGTATTTTGTAATTTAGCACATGCTCGTTATTCATAGCTTTCCTCTTGCAGATGTCAGTTTATTTTCAAGGTTTTTTTTAAATATGCTAGTTCTGGTCATGGTTCTACGATTATTAATATTAAATAGGTAGGTCTCTTAGTCGTAAATTTTTCGGGAATTAAAATGTTTTCCAGTTTTGGATTCATAGGATACTGTACTATAAATACAAGGGAACACCTAATTTTTGTATGTACAAAATATTGTTTACTTTATACATTGTACACTATTGTATGTGCATACTGTACAGTATTGTATTGGCATTTTGTATACTGTACACTGTATTTTACTCTGATAAATATTTCTGAATCTATGATTAGAAAATTTGCATGAGATATTCAGCTCTCTATTCTGTAATGAACACTGCTGATTTTGTATTGAGATGATAACAAATGGACATAGAGGATTCGTGAAGGTCTAGCCAGACATTTTGATAGTTTGATGGTAGGTTCCTTTTTGGGTATGACTTTAGCCTAAATGTGCATCCTCTAGGGCAGTGAGTCTTAAACTGGGCCCCCCCCCCCCCCTTGGAGGGCGCCAGGAGCTTTCAAGGGGGGCGCAAGTAGTTAAAATAGTAACAATGGAAATAAAGATGTAGTAATTATGATGTTTTTTGTTTTACAATACTACATAAATATGGATAAATCAATTACTAAGGAGGATGTGTAATATTTTTTGATGTGGTCATGATCCAGGAATGATTGTTTTATAAGAGTAAAAAATTTTTATTTTTGCAGTAATTAGTATTTTTTCTAGCATTTTCTATCAATGTAATATGTATAATGCTAAAACAGTTTGAAAAAAGATTATGATAAAATTTTGTTTCATCATATATTTATTTTACCCATTTTCTATGAACAATGTTTATTTTATTGAAATAATACTTTCTACTTTGGCAGAAATTTCAAGGGTGGGATCTATGCTTAATGCAGAAGGGGTGTGCAAGGCAAAAAAGTTTAAGAACCACTGCTCTAGGGTTTTCCAACCTCTTGTGCTAAGAGTTTTAGTGCTGATTTGTTCAGACTGTGTATGTTGGGTAGGCTTTGTATTGATGTCCGAGAATGCCCAGGAGTTTATCAAGAGGCTGCCTTTTCCTTATCTTTTTCGTTATCATTATCTTTGAATCTTCGTTTTCAAAACTAATACTACTGGTTTCTGTATAGTTTATATAGTCTGTTATATTTTTTTTTTGATGGATCATTCTTTACTTCTTTCTCTACAGTAAAGGGTTGTTTTCCCCATTCTACTTTTCCAATTTCAGGGTTTTAGCTTAGTATTAATAGTAACATTTTTAATTTTGATTCACAAGTGATTACTTGTGACAATGTGTGTAATGTATTTTAGTGAGCAAATAATCCATACATTACACACACTAATCAGTGATATGGGTCACAAATTATTTTTGATATTACATAGATATGTTTTAATTAAATTCATGGCATATAGATATTCAGTTAAACACTGTCTTGTTTGTTCATTAGTTTAATTGTGTTCTGTGAAGAAAGTAATTGTAATGTTTGTGTTCTAAACTCTATTCGTCTGGGTCATTAAGAAATGTTCAATAATCAATAATAATTTAATTTCGTATGTTGTGCTAGGTATAGACATACTATGCCCATTTTATATAAGGCCACAGTTCATTAAGGAAGAAACTTCCGGATAAACTTTTTTCCAAGCCTTGCCTCCTTTTTTTACTCTACTTGAAACTTTATTCAACTCTGTCGTCTTGCTATGTCCATTTTTGTCCGTTCTTACTTCTTCGATTAATCCTGTGTCTAGCTTTTTCATGGCAAAATCCACTTGGAAGAATCAGTTTGTGACATCTCTCTGGTCAATATTATTATTATTATTATAAAAAGGTTTAAAAAGAATCTAATGCTTCCAAAGAATTGAAATAGGTCAATCGATCATTGACCTAAATAAATCTGTCAGAAATCATGGATGATAGACTGAGAATGAATGAACATATAAATAATATGGTAAGAAATTGTAACTATCATATTAGAAACATAGCATTTATTAGTAACTACTTAGATGAAAAATCTATGGCCATACTCATTAATCACCACATATTTTCAATAATTGATTACTGCAACTCACTGTTCTATGGCTTACCAAATAATCAGCTAAAGAAAATTCAGAGTACAAAACAGAGCCGCTAGATTAATAAAAGGACTACACAATAGGGAAAGAGTTAACCCTGCACTAATTAAATTAGGCCTACACTGGCTGCTGGTAAAAGCGAGAATTGAATACAAGCTACTCTTTCTAACGTTTAAGATACAGAACCAAAATATCTAAAAGAATGCCTGAACAAACTAGAACTAGAAACAAATGTTAACATAGACACATGAGTGACAAACATAGGCTATCTGAACCAAGAACAAATAGTAAATTTGGTGAAAGGGCTTTTAGCTACTGTGCGCCTAGACATTATAATAAACTGCCAACTGAAATGAAGGACCTAAAGGGAGGAATTGAATTTAAGAAGAAACTAAAGACATTACTTTTCACAAGATCATATGATTTGGAAGATGCTACAATCAAAGAATTGTATAAGTTATAATGAAAATGTTTCGTTAGATGATTGATATGGACCCGCCCGAGTAGTTCACTCGACTTCAGTGGAGGGTTGGATTTAAACCCAAAACAAGTAAGTATTATTACTAGCTAAGCTACAACCCTAGTTGGAAAAGCAATATGTTATAAGCCCAAGGACAACAACAGGGAAAAATAGTCCAATGTGGAAAGGAAATAAACGATATAAGAAGTAATGACAATTAAAATAAAATACTTTAAAAACATTAATAACATTAAAACATATTTAATTTATCAACTATAAAAGGACTTGTGCAAGTTTGTTCAACTTAAAGGTTTTTGCTGCGAGTTTCAACTTCTGAAATTCTATTAATTCAACTACCCGATTCGGAAGATATTGCATGAGATTTTATTCTCTCTCTCTCTCTCTCTCTCTCTCTCTCTCTCTCTCTCTCTCTCTCTCTCTCATGTTTTGAATTAGTCTTTTGTTTGTTATATCTGAAGTCTGCTTAAGATCTAATGACTTTGTGAGCTCAGATTTTAATCCCCAGAGACAAGCACAACAGCAATGATTCATCCACTTGTATTTTTGGAAAATTACAAAGTATGTTCTTCCTGTTAACTCATTTTGTTCTTTTTTAATTATTCTCTCCAATTTTGATTTTTTTTTTTATCACTTATTACTACTGCTTACTAAGCTTCAACCATAGTTGAAAAAGCAAGATGCTATAATCCCAAGGGCTCCAACAGGGAAAATGGCCCAGTGAGGAAAGGAAACAAGGAATTAGATAAACTACAAGAGAAGTAATTAACAATTAAGATAAAATATTTTAAGAAAACTAAGAATAATGAAAAAATTATGAAAACTTCAGAAAACAAGAGGATGAGAAATAACAGAATAGTCTGTTCAAGTGTACCTCTCAAGCAAGAGAATTCTACCACAATTCAGTTTAAGATCATGGTACAGAGGCTATGGCACTGTCCAAGACTAGAGAACAATGGTTTAATTTTGGAGTGTCTTTCTAGAAGAGCTGCTTACCATACCTAAAAAGTCTCCCACCTTTACCAAGAGGAAAGTACCACTGACCAGTTACAGTGAAGTAGCTAACTCCTTGAGTAAAGTGTTGTCAGGTGTATGAAAACAGAGGAGAATATGTAAAGAATAGCCTTAACTGTTTGTTGTATGTGTAGGCAAAGGGAAAATGAGCCATAACGAGAGAGAGGGCTCCAATGTAATAACTGTCAGGCCAGTTAGAGGACCCAATGACACTCTAGCGGTAGTATCTCTATGGGTGGCTAGTGCCCTGGCCAACCTACTTCCTAATAAAGTATTCCTTTAAAGGGAGTACTGTACAATTTCTGAATTATCTGTATGTGATGCATTGTGGCCTCCTTGTCTCTCGTGGGTATTCAATTATTGTTATATATTCTTTCCAAGCATCTTGTTTTCTTTGCTATTCACCTAATAATCTATCAGGAAGTAGCTTTGTTATTCACCTTTCGTAATGTTTTTTTATCTTTTTGTTCTGCCTAAAGTGAGGAATTCGCTAAGCAATTACTGTTATGTAAACAGCCTGTGGCATGATGGAGTGTTCTTTTTTTGCTGTGATTTCCATAATAAGATTGTGAATGTTATCATTTGTATCATGAAAAATTAAACTTAGATAATTAATGAAAGAGATTTCTTCATGAAAAAAGAAATAAAGCAAAGCATGTAGTCTAGGTGTCTTGCATTTGCAACATTGCCTTGTCAAGCGTATCCGAGAGGTTTTGCACTCCTTGTATTTTGTTGGCCAATTTCCATGTCTGACTGGTGTAGTAGATCTAGAGAGGGGATTTACTCTAGTGTAGTGGCTGACTGCCAAACTATTTCTTGCAAGGTGCCAGAAGGTCTCGGTTAATATTATATTGTGAAGTATTGGCTTGTGCTGATAGTACACTGTCTACATAGGTTATTGCTCTTTGGAATTTTAATTCATGATATAGCTCAGGAATATTGGGAGTTTTCAAATAGTGTACGGTATCATAAAATGAATTCTGATAATTTCTATTGGCTTCTGGGATTAATCTTGTAGCAGGCTTTTTCATGGCAGAATCAACAAGATCCTTAATTACTGTCTGATCATGACACATGCAACTTGGAAGAATCTTTGTCCCATGACTTGAAATCTTTCAGGCCACTATGACGTGAAATTTTTTTTTCTTAACTTTTCCTACTTTTAAATCTCTCTCTCTCCTCTCTCTGATATGATTTGATTCACACTCTAATTGGTCTCTTATTTGTATGCAAAGTTTAAGGTGTACTGTAGTTGGATATCTAATAAATGAACGAGCTCAGTGCTTTCATCATCATTTGCAGCAAGCACAAGACAGGAATTCATCCTTGTGTGTATTTTGGTAAATTTGGTCTCCTTGTTATCTCTTCAGATTTGCCTTCAGATAATAACAGTTCATATTACAACCCCTCACTGTAGGGATTGGATTTGTATAACTTGGAAAATACAAGTGTCCTTTGAAAATTGTTTTTGTATTTTATACAATCGAAGTATTTCTGTAATTGGAGTCCATGCTCTTAAATATTATCCAGAGTGTCTATACAGTAGTTGCTGCATGTCCTTATCTTGTTCATGGGAATTCAATTTCCTTTCTATAGAGCTGGAAGTTGCATCTTACCGTTTACTGCCAGGTATTTTATTTCCTTTCCAGTCTTTTCTTAAAACTATCATTTGTGCCTTTATAATTAAATTTGCAATCATTATCATATGATTGACACCAAGTATTTCCTAATAGGCTACAGAAAAAGCAAAGCATGTGATCTATATGTCTTGCATTTGCAACATTGTCTTGTCAACCATATCTGGGAGGTTTTGCACTCCTTATAGTTAGTTGGCAAGTTTCCATGTCTGACCAGTGTAGTAGACCTAGAGAGAGAATTTACTCTATTGTAGTGGCGGACTGCCAAGTTATTTCGTGCAAAGTGCCAGGAGGTCTGTCAGTAATGTATTGTGAAGTATTGGCTTGTGCTTTTAGTACACATCTACATATACTGTACTTGTGAAGTTCATGAAATGACTCAAGTATATTAGGAGTTTTCAAGTCCTGTACTATATCTCAGAATTCATGAATTCAAGACTGTAATCTTTCATATTTAGAATTTTTTTCTGTTAATGTACCTCTAAGTAAAGTATTTGGATGTACTGTACAGTATTTCCTATACTGTAGAGCATTGTTTCTAAACTACGGGTCTACAGAATGTGGAGTTCAAAAATTGCAGTTAATCCTGACATGGCCTTGGTTTCTTTATAATTCATGGTTACACAAAGCATCTTAATTTATTTGTCCAATTTTTTTTCCCTGACTGACTGGTTATGTTCCTCAGAGTGTAGCAATGCTTTGTATGTTATAGTGTTCCTATTACTAAATGCTTTAAAAAGTGAGGAAGTTATATTGCGGGGCAGTGTTGCTTCCAGGGTGGCATAACGTAATACAAAAGCTATGTAGTATGTTGTTCAGAGCTCAGCCAGAGGGAAGTGTTGTCTTATGCACAATCTGAATTGTACAAATACGTTATCTCAGGAGTTTTTTGTATCACCATCATTGTCTCCTTCCTCGCCTATTGGCGCAAAGGGCTTTGATGAGATTTTGCCAGTCGTCTCTATCTTGAGCTTTCAATTTAATATATCTCCATTCGCTGTCTCCGACTTCCCGCTTCATAGTTCTCAGCCATGTAGGCCCGAGTCATCCAATTCTTTTAGTACCTTTGGAGCCCAGTTGAATGTTAGGTGAAATAATGTCTCTTGGGGGAGTGCAAACATCATGCCCAAACCATTTCCATCTACCTCTCACCATGATCTCATCGACATATGGTACTTGAGTAATCTCTTAGTTTTATTTCTAATCCTGACCTGCCATTTAACTCCCAGTATTTTCTGATGGCATTGTTCTCAAATCTACTAAATCTGTTGGATATAGTTTCATTATCATACCATGACGCTTGTCCATACTGTGACACAGATCTCACTAAACTGATATATAGCCTGATTTTTATATTTTACTCAATGTAGCCATTGTCTGATTTGCTTTTTTCAATCTTTCATTAAACTCCAATTCTAAAGACAATGTATTAGAGATCATAGTTCCTAAATATTTAAATGATTCTACCTCATTTTTTGTTTTAATTTCTTCTTTGCTCTCTGTGAGCTTAGCTAGTTTTTCCAGGGGAAAAATACTATAGATGAAATTCTTCCACCGTATTTCCAGCACATTTTCAATTCCCTTAAGCAATGGTCATTATGCAAAATAAAAATAAAAGAAATATATAAATTTATACATTGTATGTATGTCTTATAAAAAGTATAAGTTAAGGTAAATGTGGAAAATTATAAGGTGTATAATAATTTCACTCTAATTTCACTGAAATTCTATAATTTTGGAAAATTTATTCTGCCTAAGGAAGAAGTTGTGTACAATCCTCTCAGAGAAGCCTAAGCTTGTAGATTTTAAGAATGGTAATTGGCTTCTTCAGCTGAGCTAGTAAATAAGTTCACCAAAGCAATGCAGGGTGCAATCACAAATATTTCTCTGTACCATAAAGTTGAGGCTTTCAAAGAAGGCTGAGGGTGTGGCATGTTTGTTTCTCATTATGAATCTTATATATATTTGAAAATATTCAAGCATGAGTATCAATGCAGTCAGAAGCACAGGTAACATTGCACTTGTCAAAGTTGTTGGAGAAATTCAACAGTTTTGTCCCTGAATTAACTGAGAAGCAGACTGATGCTTACTGGTAGATAGAAAACCCTTTTATTGAGAATATCGAGGTGAAGCTTCCAAAAGCCTCACAGTCAAAATTATTAGAGAAGCCCATTGACTTATTTTCTGATGGTACCTTGAAAACTCCATTCAGTGCAGTGCCAATAGAAACCTGGGTTCAATATCTTACAGATTTCTTGTGGAATAACTATGAAAGAGGTGTTACCTTTCACCATCACCTACCTATGCGAGTGAAGCTTTAAATATAGGTCAAAATTAAGGATTGAAGATAACATGGATGTCAGTTTATCAAGGGTATCTACCAGCATTGATAACAATTGCGTGTAGTCCAGCATTGATAATATAATTTCTTGTAATCAAGGCAAATGGCAACAACAAACTAAAGTTGATTGACCATGAATAGATTTTAATGTGGTCAGCTTTTGTATGACCTTGTTATTTGTAACTTGATTTTTCAGTCACTTGATAAGAGTTAATCATTTTGAAAATATACAAATTTTTTACTATTTTTATTATTATTTTGTATAATAAAAACATCTGTTGATTAACACTACTTGCTGTGAAAAGAAAAGCTTTTATTAACAGTGTAAATATATAATGACTATATCCTATCCAATCCTATGTCAAGGTATCCACTGAAATATATAAGTAGGATGTAAGGTTGAATGGTTGAGAAACTACTGTACAGTTCAGTGCATAGTATTTAAGAAATTTTTAATGTCCAAAATAATGTTGAAAAATATAGATAGATCACAGACTTTGAATAGCAATTTCTCAAGATTGCCGTTGTAACTACACATTAAGATATGAACAGGTAAAGTATTGTGTAAGCTTTCTAAATGACTAAGCTTCTCATACTCTTTCATTAGGGAGATTTTGTTGTACAGTAGCCCTCAGCAGCAAGCTAATGAGAATCCTGCATGTATTGTATGATAATTAGTCGTAGTACAAAATGTTTTGACCATTTTCAGTATTTATGACACATCTGTTTGTTATGGTTTATCTTTGTTTACTTTGTTTGTTATGCTGTTCTATTTTGTGAAGTCTCATTTTACCAGTCGTTGACCTTTTATACTTGAGCTGTGTGAATGTTTGCTATATGTGAATAATGAAATTTTTTGTCATTAACCAAGTCTCTGCTTTGTTATAGTTAATATATATTAATGCTGATATCCTTAGAATACATTCGGTTAGTTCTTGGCTGTTAAACAGTAAGCATTTCAGCCACATATATTCTGATGATATAAGGGGAAGAAGGGTGAGATTGTAGGTGAAGGGGAATATTATTGCTATATGTCGGGTCTGGAAATTTATAGGTATATTGAAATGGAATGCTTTGCTGTATATATATGTACAGTACCTGTAAAAGTACAAATGTTGTACTCTTAGGCTGTATCCGGACAGGATATTATTTGACAGGCGTTGGCATAAACATTGATTTTAAGGAGACTTCTGTTCAAACCTCTTTTATGTATCTGTTAATATTTTTAATTCTGTATACGGAAGAACTTCATACCATTTTTCATTGAACTGAAATTTGCCCTCTAAAAATTCTCATGTCATTCCGGTACCATGACGAAGGTTCAATGACCCCAAGGTGTACTTTCACTTTTGCATTCCTGTTATCTTATTGTATTATTTGAAGCATTGAATAGCTATTATCTTAGGGAATACTGTGCTACATCTTTTTCCCAGTTAATAGTTTTGGAAGAAATGAACATTTCAAGTACAATATTCAATTCTTATGGGTAAAGGAGTGAATTGATTTCTTAACGGAGCATTTCTTTTCAAGTGTGCCATTTTGTCATGTCTGCAGCCTTGGGGTAGTCTAGTATTCTTTGTTTTAAGAAGTGATATGTAATTTAGATGGAGTTTTCTTCTAATGTTGTATCACGGATATGTGAACATTCGTGATGCTTCTTTTTGTTTGTTTTTACGGAGTTAGAAAAAAATTATTTAAATGACACTCAATATTTTTTTTAGTAGTCAATCCACGGACAATGACCCCATTGCTTTTCAGTTGTGCTAGATAGAATAAACTTGATATTTTAATAATATTAGTATTGTCATGCTTGTTCTGTGGCTAATATGAAACTGATCCACATACTTGCTTTAGCTGTGATTAATGTGATATTGATATTGTACTGTAATTTGTAGCACTTTACAATATGTCAAATGATGGCCCTATGTTTGTTGATGCGTAATTTTGGTCTTGCGCAGGCTTATTCATTCTTGTCGACCCCATTTTCAAAATCGAGAGATTGTATCTTGGTATCATACTATTATCTATCATTTGTGTTTCCTTTAGTTCTTTTTTTATGTTGAAGATAAGCATTTAACCTTTCCTGTATTTTGTCTATGTTCGTAGGATTTGGCCGTTACCACAGATGGAAGCAATCTTCTGGACATTATCGATCAAAATGTCCCTGGATATCACAGGGTCACCAAAACAGATCCTTTTCAGGATCCTTTGGATGATGAGCCGTAAGTAGATTGGTTTTTGTTTTAATTTTTGTTAATGATTTAATATTACAGTAGTGTTGTGTTACTGAATGAAAAACGTTAATGCATCTAGTACTTAAAAGGACTTTAACCTTGAATGTTGCTTTAGAATGAATTTGTTTGTTTATTGTGGATGCTTTGAAGTTCTTAGATAGCTAGTGAATACCCATTGGTGTACTTGTATAATTCATCATTTTGCTAGACAAGAGCTTTTACTACATTTTGAAATGTATACAACAGGGAGAATGTTTGCTATGGTATTTTGCACACACATTTTGAAATTTACACAACAGGGAAAATGTTTGCTATGGGATTTTTCGCGCACCTTTCGAAATTTACACAACAGGAAGAATGTTTGCTATGGGATTTTGCGCTCACATTTTGAAATGTGTACAACAGGGAGAATGTTTGCTATGGGATTTTGCACACTGCTTTATTATTAGATACGTTTTACAATAAACATTCTCTAAAGTAGAGCTTTCAAAGAAAAGAACCAGTATGTTGCATAGAATTTTTTTTTATTACTATAAGTGCAAAATAAAATACAAATTAATTAATATAATTTTAGAATATTTTCTCATGTAGAAATTCTTGATACCTGTATAAGCTGACTGAGAACAAAGCCAAGTTGGAATGGCACTGAAATTGTGACTTGGAATCATGTTAGATTTGAAAACTTTCAACTCAAGAACCTGTTTCTTGTCACTTGCCCTTCATGAGTAACCTATAAATCTTTGTTTAGAAATGTACTGTATTAGTATTTGTTTTTAACAATGGACTAATGTGCCCTTTATCCTTATCTACCTATGCAGGTTTTGCTGCATGCACCGCCAACACCTCTTGACCCCTGCCTCAGGGGTCGGGGGTGGATTTGGGTCGGTGACCTCTGCCATGTGCGAAACAGCCTCCTTGGAACTGTCGCCAAATATTACAGAAGACTTTCAGAAGATGTACAGTGACTGGCAACAACACCTAGGCTCACTACAGGTAAATGCAATGAAGCAATTATACCATATTACTGTGGCTTTCTGATTACTATTTCATATTTGCATGCACAGGGAGTTCCTAGGTGAGGGTGTGGTTTTTCTGCGGCTTTGGATTTTTTTTTTTTTTTTTTTTTTTTTTGCGCCAGTTCGCTTAGGTGTTTTAGGGCTTTGCTGTTTGGTTCATTAATTGATATATTAGTCAGCCAATATCTTATTAATAAATGACATTGCATGTTCAGATAAGAAAGACCTTGAACTTGGAGGAAGGGTTTTCATGTGCAGGAAGAGGTCATTTTCAGGCTTAGATGGAAGGGAATTGCACTCTTAGTTTATTCATTAGTAATCCCCATCCCTGGCATTGTCGGATCTCTAACATAGTAAAGGTGACTTTCGTTATATTTGAATTGTTGTTGAATACCATAAGCACTAATGTAGAATGCAAAAAGTTTTACATCAGTTCGTATTGAAGGTTTGCAATCGTTTTATGTTAAAGTAATTCATTTTGAATTATCCCACTGAGCTCCCTGTAGTAATAGATTTACTGTATGTTAATCCAGTTTATATTATAGTTTTATATATATATATATATGTATATGTATATGCATATGTATATATATTATATATATTATATATATATATATATATATATATATATATACATACATATAAACATATACCTACATACATACATTTCGTAAGGGGGATTAGGAAGAAAGTATTAGGTGAAGTTGCCGTATCATTGCATAGCTAATTAGGTTTAAGATTTTAATGTCTTCTCAACTGTAATTTGCATAGAGGTGAAATCCCTTTCATGTAGTGCGTGAGACTGGCATAACTGTTAAATGTTAGTAGATTAGAATCTAAAAGGTTTCTCTTGGAAATTTCTGTAACTTTTTAAATGTTTTTATGATGTGGTCAAGGTAAGTCGTTATTGAGAACTCCAGTGTTCCATTTTCCCCTTGGATATAATATTGTTGCTGAATAAAGGTGAGTGAGAGAAATATATATAATGTTTTCTGTCTTGTGTTGGTTTGGTAATTGGTTTTCTGTTGGGGGATAGAATCCATGTAAATATCGTTCTTCAGAGTGAGGAGGTTATGCTGATATCGAAATCTACTTTCGTTTTTGTTTGGGTCGAGTTATTCATTTACGTTTGAGATGAGTAGTGTGACTTAGATAGTGTTTGTTTCCCTTGGGGTTTTCATTAGGTAGCTAGTAATTTTTTCAGTATAGTATTGACTTACAGTTCTGAAAATTAACATCTGTGATTAATTGATTAAAATTTTAACTAATTCAATGTAATTGCAGTACGTACATGAGTACAATGGGCTTATACTTCATATAATATCGAGAATTTATCTCCTAGATAAGCAGTGACTTACGTTTTCTATATTAAAAGAATGTTGGACTAATGTTCCAGACAACTTGAAAACTAAAAAGGTCTCGTTTATCGCCGAACCTATGCTAGAATATGGATCAGGGAATGTAATTTGCGTGACTGCCAGTTACTTGTCTTCCATCTCAACGTATGCCAAGTGTCAACACGGGGTTTTTGGCAATATCGCTGGCGACCTTAAGTCCCGTGACTGGTTAAGGAAGAGGTGGCGGTGGTGGTACGCACGCTCTGTCTCGCGGCCGTCTTGTCCTAGCGCTTCCCGTTCCTTAGTCGAAACGCACGAACTAACAACACTCAAGAAGATGGCGTGAACAGGTTGCTTGGCGAGTTTGTCTGCCGAGAATTTTAAATGGTAGAATGCATAGGCTGTGGGCATTCGAGACTTTTAGTATTAATACCGTGTAAAAAGTACTTGTATTTGCTGGTTGTTTTTCACGAGGAAATATAGGTCAAGGAAATAATCTCGTGGACAAACAAGGTGACCGGGCAACTAGCACCAAGCCAAAGAATGGAATTTCCTCTCTCTCTCTCTCTCTCTCTCTCTCTCTCTCTCTCTCCTCCTCATCTAAGAACTTATTTAAGAGGGCAGACTTCATTCTGTAACGAAATCAAGATTTTTATGCATCCTTCGCGAAAGAGTGAAACTACAACAATTAGGGGGGGGGGGGGGTTGGTTTGGAGGTAAATAACCCGAAAAACCTCTCGTCGAAAAAAAATCCTGTTTTGGGGGTCCTTGGAGTAAAGCTTCAAATTCAGGTTTTTAGGAACTGGATCCCATAGATGATATAACAGGATTAGATTGCATTCCGACACGTTATGTATGTAATTTAAGTATATTGTGGTATCGGTGACAATTGCATAATTTTCTTGGCCGGATATATCACCGTAGTTATATATAGACGGTGGTTATATTTTCCCGGGGAGGGGGGGGGGGTTGCGTTTCTCTATTTCGATGGATTTTCAGACTGAAAATTTCCTGCCTATAAAGTTTTAGGATATTTTGCGGTGATATGACGTAAATGGTTCTCTTTATGATGGAAAATTACTCATTATCATCCTGTAATCATATGTGTTTCTCTCTCTCTCTCTCTCTCTAAATCTGATTCGAAAAACTCGTACCGTAAATCGTGATTCTCTCTCTTTCTCTTTCTCTCTCTCTCTCTCTGAGCTACACCTAGTTTGTGTTAACTTTCTCTCCATTCTTGCTCCTTTCTTCTGTCTTCCTGTCCAACTTTTTACGTATAACTTGCAACTTCATTGTGTAATACAGGGCGTCCCCCCTTGTACCTCATCGTTGAATGACTCTCTCTCTCTCTCTCTCTCTCTCTCTCTCTCTCTCTCTCTCTCTCAAAATCTTAACACAATCGTGACATTTATGTTATGAATTTGAACAGCGCTTTCTGTTAAAATGTAATTCTTTGTCGCTTAGGTAGGATTGCTTCTTCATTTGATTCAAATTGTATTTATTTTCTCAATTACTCTGCATTTAACCAGCGGATTTTAAATTCTTTTTGGTATTTAAGGATAGGGTGTTTCACAAGAAATAAGTATTAAGGCGTTTGACTTTAAATGTTTTGATTTATTTTCTGTTTTTTTTTTATATAATTTAATTAATTCCTGTCCTAATTCTACCTTTAATCATTGTGGGATAAACCTCTCATTATGCGAGGTTTTGTCGTTGTGTTATCGGGACCGGAAATACACAAGCATTGTTTTTTTGTAAACATCATAAGACAAGACATGTTGTCCAAGAGGGGAATGGAATGTACATAAAGAGGGACATAGTTTTCATAGTTTTGTTCTTCACTCGGTAGTTAATCAGACTCATTGGGTTGGTAAATCTCCTCCTTTTAATAATAATAATGATAGTAATTATAATTTCCTTGATAGTCTTAAGTGGTAAATTTCAAAATGATGGAGACTTGTGTATTGTTGATTAGTTTTTCTTATATGCAATTTTAGGGAAGAAAAATAGTCGATCACCATTTATCCCTTTTGCTTTGGTGGCTGTGGAAATAATTGCCCTTGGCTATACCAAGGAGGAATTTCTGGAGAGGTTTGGTGGTTGGGTTATGTTGTCTGAGAATTTGGACCTCGTGATTTGAGATAAGTAGCCAAGTTAAAAGAAAATGTGGGAAAATTGTTGTGGGATAATATAATCTCTTTCATTTCTCTTATAAAGAGTATAGCATTTAAACTGGGACGGGGAAATGTCTCAGATGAGGAAAATTTGAATGTATACCCGGGAATTTCCTGTCGACGTCATAATAAAAAGTTGAGAACAATATTTAGAAGTTGGAAGCCGAACAGATACAGAAGTGATTGGTATAGAAAGGTAAAAGCTGATCAATGTGTTTAGCGATCAGGAAGTGAAACCTTGATGGTGGTACTTAAAGAGTCTGGCAGAGCATATCGAAAGCCCCCAAAAGGCAAGAATGGGGAACCGTTTGTCATTTGGTTTTGTCGGCAACAAGTGGATGACTCGGGTGTCGTCCATCCCAGGCTTCCCAGCCAATGGTTTATCTCTCTCTCTCTCTCTCTCTCTCTCTCTCTCTCTCTCTCTCTCTCTCTCTCTCTGCCACTTTGTAGCTTCATAGACGTTTCATAAATAACTTCCGTTTGCCAAAAATTGTCGAGTCACACTGAGAAACTGTCTTTACGTTAGTGAAGATTCAAACCCTAAATCATTACAAACGAAACGGAGTTGTCTGTGTATAAACACCTGTATATTATTTATATACCACGACAGTTGTTGATTTGTTGTCTGGTGTCCCCAATCTCTCATTATCTCGAAGCGATTAGATTAAAATCTAATGTTTGAGAAGAGACGGACTCAAGCTGTCCGTAAACACAGCCAAGATGCGTCTACCCGGCTTATTTCAAGAGCGCTGACTAATCACTTATATCCTTGTGTATGCTTTTAAATAATGCGAATTATGGAGAAAGTATCGATAGGTTGCGGCTATAAGTTTCTCTCCTCTGGTGCATTTGGGCACTGAGCCAATGAAACGTTTCTAACGTTTGAGATATGTTTACCTTGACGGTATAACTGGAGCCACGTGATGCAGCCATGATGTCTGCCAGTAATGTTTCCGTCTGGACAACCTGTTACTCTTCGAATCTCAGAGCCGGCTGCTTCTGCTGCTGCTTAATGTTTTGACAGAATCAAGTAGAGTAAGAACTAGCAGGCACCGGGCGCCAAGACAAGTATTATTTTCGAAGTTGCCGGTGGTTCATGTAGTAGAGTTTCTCTTGCTGGTCCGGTGTGAGCTTGGTGGTTAATTTGAAACTTTCCTCTCCCCCTTAAACCATCCCCCCTCAAGCCTCCGGCTTTTGAGGCATTGTGGGTTGTGAAGGGCGTTGAGAT
Organism: Palaemon carinicauda; assembly: GCF_036898095.1. Taxonomy (NCBI): domain Eukaryota; kingdom Metazoa; phylum Arthropoda; class Malacostraca; order Decapoda; family Palaemonidae; genus Palaemon; species Palaemon carinicauda. The sequence goes on from NC_090744.1 coordinate 92,476,949, forward strand.
GTAGCCCTGATGAGGGAATTACCAAGTTTCCGTTAGAAAGTACGGGAAATATTTTTCAATATTTTTCAGTATTTTAGTTAATTCTGTTGGTGTTTTAAGTTTGCTCTGCAACTTAATAAGCTTCATTGGAATTCTTTTAATTCATTACATCATACAGCCGGTTTCTTTATTCCCCTACCCATAGCTTCTTGACTGACAGCTCCCCTATCTGTCCCCCATTCTTAGTTTTGTTACACGTCAGTCCCTCTTTTCGTTTTAGCATTTGCGCTTATTCCCCGCTACCCTCACTTCCCACTTACTAGCAACCTGTTTGCTGCATGGTGGGGCACGAGACTCTTGTAAACAGGTTTCTTGGATGATGCTTTCGACTGGCGTTCAAACACACAGATATATACTCACACACACATTATATATATATATATATAATATATATATATATATATATATAATATATATATATATATATATATATATACATACAGTATATTCCCTAATATGATAAAGAGCAAGATTCTTGTTATCTACACAAATTCCTTTCCGGTCACGCTCATCACTCCCCATCCCGTCTGGAGGTAGGTGCTTGTGTGCATATGTAAATATTTATCAGTCTTTTTTGACGGATTGCATACACTATATATACATATACATACACACACACACACACACACACATATATATATATATATATATATATACATATATATACATATACACACACCACTCTCCATGTAACTTTGTCTCATGATCATAATCTATGCTAAAACTAGCGCCTTCTAAGGCGCCCCACATTTCGTGACTAGAGAATAAATTTGAGTTTTAAGGAAACAAACCCATATTGGGAAACGCAATTTGTCAACAAATACTGAAAAGTCTTCCCGTCATTGGTTAGCAGTCACACGTTCTCACCATATTTAGGAGGAATGAAACCCTACACGGATCTCTCATGCAAACACGTGAAACTTCAAGTTTGAAGTTTTGTCTCTCTCTCTCTCTCTCTCTCTCTCTCTCTCTCTCTCTCTCTCTTGTTAGATTTGACATTAATGAATTCAATAAGCAATATTTTGAGTTCAAATGTACCTCCTCGAAGTGATCCATGGAGGCGATCAACAGGTGACCTACTACTTTAGACGTAATCAATATATTGATTTCGGTTGCAACCATGACAAATGTTCATTAATGGAATTTTTTTGGTAACTGACAAAATTTTCCGATTACTCATTAGCTGTAAGTAATGAATCACTAGCAAAGATGTTCAGATTAGATTGTAAGATAAACAAGAACCCTTTAGGTGGATGAGATAATCCGGGGTCTTAGATTTGAAAGTGATTAAATGGAAAATTTAATTCCTATTGTCAAGCACACTGGTGTAGATATTTGTTATCCCTTTAATAATAATAATAATAATAATAATAATAATGATAATGTTTATTGGACAAAAAATATTTACATATAAAGATTTACAAAAAGAAAAAAAAAAAGACTCGGTCCAAGCCCATGTGGAGCAGAGCTCTTCGGGCAATGATACAAGTAAAATAATATCAATTAAGTAAAATAAAAAATAAAGTAAATATGGATATAGATATACAAAATGTACGCATACATATACATAATCATATGTATACAAATAGATACATATAAATGAGATTCTTAGCCTAAAGATAAATGGAAATGCATATTTATATGATAAAGAAGGATGGTATATACATTGAATTACTGGCTGCAGGATTTCAAGAGCCCGTGCTTTCCCGGAAGGGCCAGGCAATCTACAACAACAACAAACCCTTTAAAACTGTCCAAATTCTTGTTAAAGTAAATGGATCCCAGATGTATGTCTACTGTAAATCCTAGAGCTTTCAAATATGCTGCCTCAAGACTGTACTAGCTCCCACTGGACATCCGAAAGACTGGATATATTAAGATTTTCAAGAAGCTGAGACTTGTTTTTCTAAATGCTTCGATAACGTCCATTTAACAAGTAACTAAGAATAGGCTGTGATGCTGTAGTTACCTAAGAATGTAAACGACAAACAGATCCTATAGGGCACAAAGTTTTCAAGTGTGATAGGACCAAGAGGAATGTTTGCTTATTATTTAAATACAGTACACGTGATTTCAATGCTATCCTTTTTGTTGTGGGTGCATCTAGGATAGCATAAGAAGATGATGGCAAGGAGGTTTAAAAGCGGGGTTATGGACGCCCCGGGCCTCGGTCGGGAGATCTGGAGTCTTGGGGCTACGTGAAGGAAGTCCAGTTTTTGTGTACTTGATACCGTTCGTTCGTTTGTTGCCGAGATGCGGTCGAAGAAGCTTCCATTGGTTCCTTCCCTTCCTCGAAGTTCATTGTGATTGATACCCGTCTCCCTATTGTTTTCCTTTTTGTTTTTGCAATAAAAAAGACACTTACAATTTTTACAAGGGAAAAAATATCGTTTCATCTTTATGGACTTATAACACTTTAAAGAATATGTAGATCGATAGGCTTTTGTTATTCCTAATAATATAACAGTATTTGGTTTTATGGACTTTGAGGGGACAAGGATTGTTAAGAAAGTTTGTGGTTTGGTTGAAAATGTTTACATTTACCGTATTTCAAGAGAAGGTTTTTTGGTCCAAATGATCCCTTCTGCGTCACATGGTCAATAAAGGGATACATGGCAATAATCTTGTTCATAGAGTCCTTCGTCTCTGTGAGTAATAGTAATAATAATAATAATGTTTATTGGACAAAAACATATTTACATACAAAATATTTACAAAAAAATACTCGGTCCAAGCCCATGTGGAGCAGAGCTCTTCGGGCAATAATACAAATAAAATAATATCATCAATTAAAAAAAATTATAAAAAGTAGATATTGATATAGATAAACTAAATGTACAAGTATATATATATATGCATACATATACACTTACATATACATACATATACACACACATGTACATATACATACACATACACAGATACATATAAATGTGATTTTTAGCCTAAAAATAAATGGAAATGTATATTCATATAATAAAGAAGGGTGGAATAATAAACAGTGCAAATTTTGAATTTAAACATTAATATGGTAGAAATCCTAGAATTACAAATGTATACAAGCAATAAACAATATAAGAATTAAGAACATTATAATGTGCATAAATGGTTAGGTCATGAAGAAATGTCTACTAATAAAACTTAGTACACATAATAACAGATTAGTAAAACCAAGTCGGCTATGGATTAATACCAAAATAGAAATTATCTACTGCAATGACATTTAGTTGTTTTATTTTAATTTTGCTAGACCTCAAGAACAACAATAAATTCTTAGAATGATTCTACTGATGCGGTGAAGTTTCTCGGGAAATGGTGAAGAGCTGTCCTTGGTACCATTATGTACCAAGGAGGAGTATTGACCGTTACTCTCTGTACCGTAGATGCGTATACATACTACACTACGCTCTGTCAATATTTGGTTCTTCCATGTCTTTGGTTCTCTCGAGTGCCAAAGTTGGTCTTTTTTTATGTTCTGTGAAATGCATCATACATTCATCGAGAGAGAGAGAGAGAGAGAGAGAGAGAGAGAGAGAGAGAGATAATGCTTCAATGCTGAACACTGGTCGTTTGTTCAGTATTCGTAACATTTTATTTGCAGGACGTGACGTCAAAGGCATGGAAGTTATTGGACGCAAATTTTATTCATATATATATATATATATATATATATAATATTATATAATATATATACGTATATATTCATATATATGGGGGTCATATGAGAGAGAGAGAGAGAGAGAGAGAGAGAGAGAGAGAGAGAGAGAGAGAGCAGGTATATTTAAAGCATTCGTATTACGTACTTTCTGGTCGCTGCCATGTGAACCAGCGACCGTAGCACAACACCCTGTACCACACTTTCCTCTCTCTCTCTCTCTCTCTCTCTCTCTCTCTCTCTCTCTCTCTCAGAGCACAGTGGTAAGCAGGCTTAACCCACAGTCTGAATGACTTGGATTGCAACTAGCATGGAAAAAAATAACACTCGAAACATAACAGTTCATTGCTCCGTCAAATTATGTACTGTCCAAAACGGTATAAATCTTCACCGGTATAGTAAAACAATTTCTCTCTCTCTCTCTCTCTCTCTCTCTCTCTCTCTCTCTCTCATATATACTGACTCTCCCATCCTCCCCATAATATGTCAGTTTTCATGGAATTTGCATTACATTATATGGTAATATAGAGAGAGTGGGTTTATGCTTACAAATTTCCCATTGTTCTTATGTGTACGCAATATTAAATGTAGGTTTTTTGTTCATACATAACTTGTTCAATTCGTAAAGTTAAAAGTATCGGGGGAAGTGATGATCGTGAGGGATCCTACTGTTATAGCTGGAGATCCCGGGGGGTGGGGAAGTGAGTATTGCTGCACCCGTGACTGCTGGATAAGTGAACTGCTTCCCCTGGGGCTTCTGACTATGTGTTGTAAACCTATTTTCGCTCGGCTTGTTGCATCTCCGGGTCCGACTGACCTGTTGATATTCTTTAGAAATCCAGAATAGTGTGTTGCTTCCCCCTTTTCCTTCTCTCTCTCTCTCTCTCTCTCTCTCTCTCTCTCTCTCTCTCTCTCTCTCAAGGTCAAGTTTAAACTCGTAGGCCCTTCATCCCGCGTTCAATAACTCTCTCGAGGTCGAGTTTCACTCATGTTGAGTTTTAATTACTTTAAGAGGTGTCATCGTATAATGGTATTTGGGTCTCCCGGATGCTTTTATCTTGATCTGTCTTACAATGCAAATTGTTGTTTACTTTTGCTTGTGATATACAGACGTTATAAGGTAAAGGGTATTTTAGATGCCCCTTACGGTGTCTGCATATTTCCTTTACTAGGCAAATATTATTTTTGAAATGACAACATAAGTAATTTAAAAAAAAATATATATATAAGGAATCGAATGTTAATAATAGGTACCAGTTTATCATCATAAAAAAAAATATGAATATAACAACACGTTTGTTACGCATTTCTCTGTCACCTTGTTTTGTTGGTAATGAAGTTTCCTCCCTTTATTTACTTTCTGAATCAGCTGATTCAGTTCCGCCATTTTTTGGATGGACGCCAGCTGCTGCTCCCACACCGCCGCTGCTACAGCACAACACAAAGAAATGGTCGTCAATACGGCCGGGTTTGTGTGAGTCTTCAAAGAGGAAGACCGACCTTATGGTAGTTCCTTTTGTGCTTGGGCTTTGGCGGAAAAATTTTCCTCAATGCCTCTGTTTCGTTTTCATGAGGAGACGACGTACTCTTGGGAGTGTCTTGAGAGTCGAGATGAAATTTAACAATGAATAAAGGTTTTTGTTTCTTTTTTTCTGTTCGTCATCCTATCGAAGGTAGGAAGAGACGTGCAATGTAAAAAGAGTAATATTACACTCCATGTAATTAAGAAATATTAAGCTCGTTTTTTTTGTCAGATTTTAAACGCATCGAGTTTTAAACAAAATTTTTTTATAAACTAGAAGTTATGTTGCATTTTTTCTCTATAATGCGTGGTAAGCCTCGTCACTGTCAGATAACGTTATATAACAAAGAATTGCGTAAGAGAGAAGTAAAGGATACCATTGATGCATTTAAATGGCTTTTGCTAAGTCTGAGTCGAATGCTACAGATAGAATTGTACATTTGTACGTTTATTCGTACTCTCGACTCCGTTTTGGGTTCGCGGTGAAGAAACGTCAATTCTTTGTCTTCTCATTGGCTACTGGACAAAGAAGTGAGTTAATTTTTACATCAACATAAACCAGAGATGAACAAAGAAACTTTAATTCTTGTTTTTTATGTAAGAGGAACTAAGCTTTTCGTCCGAATATCTAAGTAAACCAAATAAAAATTTCTTGCTATTAATAAATATATTCTGAAAATAATAGTTATGAATTCTTTTACATTATTCAATGTAAATTTTATGCCTTTCTTGTCCATGTCAATTATGGCTACATCGTATTAGCAAAAGACAATTATTAGTGTATTCGAAGCAGAGACGAACATTAAATAACACCAATTGCAGTATTCCTGTGTAAAAGTTTCCATTTCAATTTGTCAATTGATTGAAGTATGACTTGTCTTTTTGTGCTATTTGAAGCAAAGACGTCATACGTAGGTCGTTTTAGGCACGCCCCATGCGAACTCTCGCACCTTTTAAATCATGAAAAATCTGCATATAAAATCCAGCTAAACAATGGTAAAATGAGTAATGCAACATTTGTGTTATTAAAATGAAAAGATATCAATGGTGATTTTAATACTTACTCTACAATTTACATATTTCATTCAAAACTTGATTGGTTGGAATCGAAATCAGGCGAGATTCTGGAATTAATTATATTAATTCTATGATTGCTTTAGAAATTGCTTTGGTTCATTCATCTTTTTCATTTTATGAAATTTCTGTCAGCGCTATTGTTGTTGGTGGCTGTGGTGTGATGTTGGCAACAGATGTAGCGTTGAACGGGTTGGGGCCGCAAGTGTTATGTTGCGTGTGGAACTTTTCATCCTGTTATAAATTATTGTTATTATTTTGGATACCTGATTGTAGACTTACGAATAGAGAGGAAACGCGAGGATATTGTACCCAGTTTGTATTTAAAACTAAAAGATCCGTTTTAATTTTGTTACTGTTACTGAAATATTTTATCCTTTGGTTATTGTTCATTACTTCTCTTTTAGTTTATTTCCTTATTTTCTTTGCTCACTGGGCTATTTTGCCTTGTTGGAGCCTTTAGGTTTATACCATCCTGCTTTTCCAACCAGGGTTATAGCTTAGCTAGTAATAATATTTCCTTATTTCTTTTCCTCACTGGGCAATTTTTCTCTGCTGGAGGCTTTGGGCTTATAGCGCCCTGCTTTTCCAACTAGGATTGTAGCTTAGCTAGTAATAGAAATATTTCTTTTCCTCACAGGGCTATTGTCCCCAGTAGGAGGCCTTGGGCTTATAGCGTCCTGCTTTTCCAACTAGGATTGTAGCTTAGCTAATAATATGAATATTTCCTTATTTCTCTTCCTCACTGGGCTATTTTCCCCTGTAGGAGGCCTTGGGTTTATAGCGTACTGCTTTTCCAACTAGGATTGTAGCTTATCTAGTAATAATACTATTAATAATAAAAAAATGAAATACACAGAAATGTTATGTGGGCGTATTTGAATCTACCTAGTAAGCTGACTTGAATAAAACCTCCATCGTGTTATTATTTTGTACTACCATTTCAAATGGATCAATTTCATTGCAACTGTGCTTGTAATTCGACTCCCAGTGCAACCATCATACAAAGCAACCAACCATTCTGTTCAAGTCGTCAACTATTGTCTGGGTGTTCCTTTACTGACATGCGTGGGAATTCTCCTGTCGTTTCTGTGTTCCTATTTTTTTTCTGCCAACTTTCCCTCTTCCAGATACCGGTTCTCTGATCATTTGACCCATATCCCTCTACATTTTTCGCCCCTCTCTCTCTCTCTCTCTCTCTCTCTCTCTCTCTCTCACGGACTGGGTACGGTAATGTCATTTGATGCGAATTGACTGAATTTTAATTTTAGAAGTCAATTTGGGTTTCTATCCGAGTTCAATGGACGCAACATTATTTTGATGTCTTCATACTTAAGAAAAAAATATTAATGCTCTATATATTCAACTGCAGTTTATTTAGTGGATCAAACTTTACTTCATAGTATTGGACTGTAACTTTAATTTGGTGTATCTTACTGCAGTAGTTAAAATAGTAGGGTTTATAATGATAATGAATTTAATTTATGTCAGAGTTAGAGAGAGAGAGAGAGAGAGAGAGAGAGAGAGAGAGAGAGAGAGAGAGAGATCAATCACTGGTTTTCCAGACATATCCAGCTTAATATTAATCCCATCAACTAAGCATATGTCGTAGTAATCTTGTCAACAGATTTGTCTCTACAATGCCTACTCCTTCCCCCTCCCCCTCCTCCCCTCCCCCTCCCTCCTCCGTGCTACTAAGGAAGCTGGAGGTGCCATGCTATACGTACCCTGTACGTTACGAAAGTCATGCGCGTTCCGTTATGCGGTGCACGAATTGTGGGAGAAGCCTCAACTGTCTGATTACGTGGCATGGTACCCCTGGGCTGGGGTACGGGGTGCCCATTTACATTGATGATGCCAATGAAGGTCGTTGCTCTCTCTCTCTCTCTCTCTCTCTCTCTCTCTCTCTCTCTCTCTCTTTGCGCGCGTGTGTGGCTTGCAATTTCATGACTTTGCGATGGCCTTGTAAGAATTTAAATCGGGTTTCCCGTCTTTCGTCACCTTTTGAGAAAAATCTATAGATAAATCTCTCTCTCTCTCTCTCTCTCTCTCTCTCTCTCTCTCTCATTGTACTTGTTTTTTTCGGGTATTATCAGTTTTTAAGATAACCCATTTTTTGAGGGGAACTAATTTCTCTCAAATTGATTACACTTGTTGATTAGCCTGTCGCTAAGTACGATAAAGTTCAATGGCAAGACAACTAATGAATGAATGTTTTCGTCTACCTGATATATTGATAAATTCATCTTATTTTTATTTCCTTAATTAAACTAATCGAAACGTCATCAATATGTGATGTTGGTATTAAATGATAAACTCCAGTTATCATTTTTATTTATTTACAAAGCCTACGCCTTTTTTTTGTCATGTCCTTTTATTATTATTATTATTATTATTATTATTATTATTATTATTCCTTGCTAAGCTACAACCCTAGTTGGAAAAGCAGGATGCTATAATTCCATGGGCTCCAACAGGGAAAATAGCCCATTGAGGAAAGGAAACAAGGAAATAAAATATTTCAAGAAGAATAACATTACAGTATCTCCTTTTTATTGTGCATTACGGAATTTTTATTCAGCCGTAGTTTCCCGACTTGGAGATCTCAGGTCACATGTTTTTCCATTCTTAGAAGCCGAATAGAGTCACTAAGTAGCGAGGCTTCAAACTTAGTTGGAAAAGCTGGTTGCTATAAGCCCAAGGGTTCCAACAGGGAAAAATAGCTCAATGAGAAGTAATGAAAAAGATTATAAAATATCTCAAAAGATCAGTAACAACGTTTGACTGATATAATGAGGCAATAACACATAAGCTCATTATGGTTTCATCTGTGACAGAAAGTACTGGTAGCTTTGTGTTACTTGTTTTTCAGTTACCGTAATATTTTAGTGAAGCATATTCTTCAAATTCAAAATTGTCTTGCTAATAAATTGAATATTAATAATTCTTGAATCGCATAAGCATTTGTAAGTGACACAGCATGAATACTGTATAAAATGTGAATTGAATATATATATATATATATATATATATATATATATATCAACAAACCGAACTTCTAATATATGTCTTTAGCCAATTATTGTTTGGAACTAACTTTGGTATATGAATAATAACAGCGAAATCTTCATGAGTGTATTCGTATGTTAGCGTGGAACATAGAATTAAATTCTTTCAATCTTTACTCTCAGCTCCTAAAAGTGATTTTCCGTACATACCTTGGCCCCCTTTTTTCTCACCTGTGGATTTTAAAACATTCTGGGCACTCGATATACTGTACACCAGCTGCGTTTATTATTACTTTGGTAAAATGACACGTTTTTCGTGTTCACGACCCCTTATTATCTTCGAAAGCTATTAATAAAGGTAGATGTTGAAATTTGCCATTGTTACGAAATTAATTTTTTCTCTCTCTCTCTCTCTCTCTCTCTCTCTCTCTCTCTCTCTCTCTCTCAATCAGATTACTCACTGGTGGGTAATGAAATAGAAACTTTGGACGAGGAGGAAGATCTCTCTATTATTATCAGCAAGGATTTGATCCTGTATTATTATTAGCAAGGATTTGAAGTTCACCAAACAGAGGATAAAAGCTGAAAAGAGAGCACAAAAACTAATAGGGTACATAAAGAGACAATTCAAATACAGAAGCAGACATTTTACTATAGCTGTACACATCATTAGTAAGACCCCATCTAGAATACGGAGTCCAATTTTGAGCTCCAAGTATTCAGAATTATATAGATAGACTCGAAGCAGTACGGGCTAGGGCCATCAAACTAGGTCCATCACCAAGGCAATTTGGATATAGACGGAGGATGGAACGTTTGAACTTCGAGCTACAAACTCAACGACAAAGGGGACAGTTAAGAGGCATTCAAAATTAAAGGAATAACAAATGTGGATTGCAACAATCTATTCACGCTTAGCACAAATCATTCCAGAGGGAATGGATACACAAACTGGAATTGAAAAGATACAACACTACTCAATGTGGCAATTTCTTTACATACAAAAGAGCAAATACATGGAATAGATTTCCAGCGGATGTAGCAAACAGTAACACGGTAAACGAGTTAAAGAATAAGTAAGACAAGAACATAAAAAATCTAAATGCTCAAGTGAATCTCTCTACCCAAGAGCAAATGAAGTTTCCCCTAGACTAAAAATTCTTGGAGACATCCTAAATCCTTGTAACTCGCAAGATAAATGTAGATTTTGAAATTTGTAATTCCTATGGAATGAATTACGATCATTTCTCTCTCTCTCTCTCTCTCTCTCCTCTCTCTCTCTCTCTAGTGTCATGCAAGAGGTAGCACCATGGACTTGTCCAAAAGACCTAGTTAAGTTGGCCTAAACTCCTGCTTTTAGTTCGCAGTGTTAAACTTAACACCTGCCGCCATTTCAACGAATAAGGTACCTCATTTATGAACTGCTTATTAATCCTGCAAATACTTGCGTAAATTATGAGTGAGTTTAGTATAAAACTCCGCAATATATATCAGGTTTGGAGGTGGCATTCTTATTGAGGTTATGAATCCTGGGTTGGGCGGAAGTCATGTCTTTTCTTCTGTTCGCTATAATGATTTTATTTCGAAGACACAGTAATCGACATAACTGTGTCTAGAATATCCAACCTTTCTGTTTCTGTTTTAGAAATTTGCTCTGATTTTTGTAGTGAAAGGTTGCAAGGAGGGAAGCTAATTCTATTTTTAGATTTTATTTTGTCGCTGTCACGTGAAGTTAAACACATTGACCTGAGATATGCATTTAATAGCTGGTGTTGTAAATTATCCATCAATTTCTTATGAAATTTGTTATCGTAGTTATCCAGAAATAGTTGTAATAGTAAAGGCTTTGTTAAAAAAAAAGAATAAATAAATCTGTGCTTGCGAGCAACACATTTCGGTCGGTGGAATTCACCACGTCACCGCTGGCGGTCGTTGCTGGATACTACCAGTTCTGGTTGAACTTTTGTCTTGCGTCTCAAAAGGAAGTTGCGTTGAAATTGTTTTGTGGTTGTAGATCGAAGATACTGCAGTAACTCTCTCTCTCTCTCTCTCTCTCTCTCTCTCTCTCTCTCCTCTCTCTCTCTCTCTCTCTCTCTCTCTCTCGTGACGAATGATTCGAGTGACGTCACCATCTGACATCTAATATGGCATACTCGTTGGCATGGATACAGAGAACGCTCTGAAATATGTCAATAGTGTTTTCACACTATTGATGAGCATTCTACCAGTTATTAGACATTTTTTTTTTTTTTTTGTATTAAGAATTAATAAAAAAAACCAATATACAATTACTCGCCAGCAAAGTGTTCATACCTAAACTTAGGAAAATTTATAATCTTAAGAAAAGATTAAAACTAGGTTGTCATGTGTTAAAGCTGCGTCATGAAAAAATAGCCTCTGGCGTAAGCTAAGGATCTATGCAACCATAAAATCCAGGAGGTCTTGGTGCTAAATCTGCCAACACGGCTTAAACCTTTGCCCTTCAGTCTTACCACTATCATAAAGGGTTTTCATAAGCTTCCTATTGATTTCGTCACACTTGCATCATTGGGCGATTTCCAGTCCTTCAGAACTGGTTTTAAATTTCTTTCGCTGCGTCCCAGCCATTACAAATAATGACACATCTATCACCCTAGCATTCCTAAATTTATCTTATACCTTGTACTCAATACTGAAGTCAAATCTAGTGTTACTTTCAGGTGATACTATATAGTTAAAAGATTTAAAGGCCGTGAATGCAGAGGCTAGGGGCTGTGACATTGTCCTATCAAGCAGTACAATGCCCTAGAGACTGACCATATATACATATGATCAGCGGCCAAGCCCCCTCTCAACCCAAGCTAGGATCAAGGAGTGCCAGACAATGGCTGCTGGTGACTCAGCAGGTAGACCTTTAGGCCCTCCCCCAAACCCCCCACCCTTAACTCACAAGGATTGTGAGGTTGCAACCACCAAAGGAACTAACGAGTTTGAGGAGCATTCGAACCAAAGTCTGGCGATCACCAACAGACCACCCAGACTTCTTAATTTCATCCCTAGTACATTATGAGTTTCAAACGTTTTCTACACAATGATCATTAGGAGGACGTCTACCCATCTGACAAACAGTCCCATACCCGCTATTTAGTACGACACTCGGCACATAGGTACCAAGTTACTTCTATTCCTTTTTACATACAAGATTTCCTAGATGTACGTAAGTCTCTCACTTACACACACACACACACACACACACACACACTCTATGGATGCAACACATTTTTGTATGTTTCAAACGTGGCATCACAGTGTGTTCACTAGCGCGCAGGTGTTCTTTTGATGTGGTTTGTAGATGTGTGTTCTACACCTGTTATTCGAAAATGTATTTATTTTTACATTTAGAATTGCTTGGCTAGTTTTAATGGGCATTTGGATTGGGTTCTGTTGGTAATACTTACGTAACAACTTTTATTCATTATTTACTGTTTGTGTGTATTGTTTATTTATGGCTTTTATATTTACTGCGTGGTTGTTAAACAAATTTTTGTAAATAGAAAAAAATATTGTCGTATATAACGTTTTTATGAATCCTGATACGACTTTAATAAAACAGCTGAAAATACTGTTTTACGAGGAAAAATCATGTTCGATATCTGAAATTGTCATAACCTAAGTTTAATCTCAAGCTACTATAATAGCTTCTATAGTTAAATCAAATGTTCAAAAAGTACTAAATAGAAGTATAGTAAATTGGTAAAGAATGTGTGCATGGAAGGAATACTATACATTGCATTTTCGAAAGGACTAATTATAATTTTTATTAATGTACGCCACCCGTCAAAAAAGATGCACACGTACACATCTTTATTCAACGCTTCCCAGCCCCCCCCTTTCCTAACTACAACATGACAATTTCGGTAATATTTGGGAGATTGTGGTTTCCAAGTGTACTTCTCAGGTTACCCCCTCTCGTTTGGGCACCCGAATGACGGGGAGAGTTCGAGTAGTCTTATGTTTGACAATGCCGCTCAGCGTGGCAGGAAATATATAAATATATATATATATATATATATATATAAAATATATATATATATATATATATGCATATATATATATATATATATATATATATATATACACACATATATATATATATATATATATATAGAGAGAGAGAGAGAGAGAGAGAGAGAGAGAGAGAGAGAGAGAGAGAGAGAGAGAGAGAGTATGCCTTGCATTATATAGGGAATATTTTTCAAACTTTAAAAGGCTTAATTGCTTTCAAGATCATTGTAATTTAAGTTTTTTTTTTTTTTTTTTTTTTTTATCCCCACTATCAGTTCTGCTTTTCCAACAATAGTTGCATCTTGATTTACAATAACAACAATTTGTAACTCGTTTCGTCATGGAACAGGTAGACAACGCCATCAAGAGGATTTTCAATGGAATTTCCTGGAAACTCTGGAATGAGGAATTCTGGATACTTTAATTACATTTTGGTCTGGATGGTCTTGTGTTTTGACCAAGATCTGCAGAAAGGTTTTGACTGATGCTTTCATGATTCAATACCGGATAAATTAGTTTTATGTCAGATAATGTCATTAGAAAAAAAAAATCTTCATCAGACTCGGCTTCCATCACTCCAAACAGTAAAATAAAGGGTCGTAGTTATTAACAATACTTGCAGTTATGCCATTCATTGGAAGTTTTGGCATATTGAATCATACTGAATCAATAAGCGCTTGTCTGTGCGTATAATCAATAAGGATTCTCTCTCTCTCTCTCTCTCTCTCTCTCTCTCCTCTCTCTCTCTCTCTCTCTCTCTCTCTCTCTCTCTCCTTCCTTAGTAATCATGGTGATAGTTTGACAGCAATCAATCGATCTTTCAATTAGCAAAGGAATTTCACTTTCTATGCCTTGACGTGCGTGACCTTGATTATTATGGCGTCTATTTACCTACGATTTAGGTCAATTCGTGGAGACAGACATATACAGCCAGTCTAAAAATAAATTATTCCGAGTCTCTCTCTCTCTCTCTCTCTCTCTCTCTCTCTCTCTCTCTCTCTCTCTCTCTCTCTCTGTTTTCTTTTCGTATTTCTTAGTTTCCATATATTTTCTTGTTGAACGTTTTTCTAGAATTTTATGCCTTAATGTTTTTATTTGTTGATTTTCACTTTTTTTTTAAATAACCTCTTTTTTGCAAGGTCTGATAAAAATTTCTAAACGCCACCTAATAGATATTGTCACTTGTAAAGTTTTCAATATTGCCATTATATCAAATGAAATATTTGCATTAAAAAAATCTTTCTATTAATGAATCAAGGTTCAGCGTATGTGATCATGAGTTTGTGAATAGATTAATAATTAATTTTTCTTCGGATGACTACGTACCATGTTTCATTTATTTATAGAATACTTCATCAGATTATTTATCAGTTATGTAACATGTTACTTTACGAGTGGAACGGAGTTTTATCTATACATACATACATACATACTGTGCATATATACATAATGTACCAGGAGATCTTTTATACGTATTCCCCATGTGTAATCCTAAGGTTGATTAATGTGTCGCGTATTTGATATATGCCATCACAGTTACATAAGACGTCCTTCATCCTTCATCAACGTAGTCTGTTTTTACTGTTTTATTTACCAAATCTTAAAACTCTCTCAATTAATAAAATCTAACTTGTCAAGTGATGGGACTATTTTTAACATTTTTCTTAAGGATAATTTATTTTTATACGTAGTCAGCTGTTACATGTCTTGCTCTTTATTAAAGTGAACGTAACGTTGCCAGGAAAATTACGATTACTGCACAAACTAAAAATACCGAAATGTGTTGTGGGAAGGTTCTCCTAGATGATGTGGCAACTGAGAGGTCTGAACGAAGCCGCCACGCGGGGAAACGAACCCGGCAGTGTAGCCTGGGGGCGTTTGCTATGTGTCTACGTGTGCCAACAGTCGGCTAAACCGGCCTATTTTCCCCTCGTTTTCTTACATGTGTTTAATGTTATAACGTTGTTAGTTTCCACGAAGATAGAATAGTTATGTGAGACTGCCTAGAGACCGATAAAACTTGTTGTCATTTGTTTATAAAAGGAAGTAAAGGACATTCTTCTGTGAACTTGCCTCGGCCTTGTTGTTTGAATATAAACATAACATCTCTCGTCTCATGATGATTCGTTTAGTCCTCACAATACAGTGTCGTTTCATTTACAATGTCGATGATTTTAAGCTAGTGTCATTTGCAATGAGTCTGTGAATACATCGCCCCATGAATTATCCAATAACAAACACATGTCGCAAGGAAGAAGACACAGGTGACGAAGTAGTTTCAGAACTTTAATTTGCCGTATCTCATTAAGTATCGCTCGCTAGTCTCGTTAGTTATCGTTTACCTGTTGGCATGAGTGCTTGTTGTTAACACCAAGTTGAAATCATTCTTATCACTAATAAACGAAGCAGTGGAGCTTTGTGGGGTTACTATAGTTAAAGGCTTCTTACTGTTTAAAGGTGTAATCTAAATCCTTATCAGAGATCATCTAAACAGTTTTACGAGTCTAAAATACCTTGGGAATCCTGTGATTTGCCGTTGGACGCTGTTCAGAATTAGCATCCGGCAACAACAGTGTGATTACCTTTGCCGGTGTTTACCTTACAACGTTGAAACGAACCTTCATTGCAACATAATGTGAAAGTTTGTGATCGTAATCGTGAAATGTAAACATTTATAGAAGCTGTATATATGCTGAAACCCAATTAATATCATACAACTAAGTTATACCACAGAGTACAGTATGGTTGTTGTCTTGTACACAATACTCTGCAATTCTGTTTAATGTCTTGGAGCATGTGATAGAATATCAAGTGAAAGTGACGAAATTACTTCTCTAATGAAATTACTTTAAGAATCGTCGTATTACTGAATTAAGTGGAAACCAGGAAACACAGAAAAAAAAAATTGGAGAAGGAAAATTACCTCAGTGCTATTTTTGTTTTCATCGTATCTGTATTGCCAGCTGATAGTGCACTTTTTAACATAAGTAATGGTCATGACAGCACCCTTTTTTTTTTTTTTTGAGATTTTGCAGTTTTGTTTACAAGAGCTTGAACTGTTTATGGAATTCACAACTAAAGTTAAGAAATTTGGTTTCTTTTGGGATTTTTAAGTATTTTGAAAGGTTGGCAATTGCTACATTTTAATACTGCTGAGATGGAGCCAAGAAATGAAAATGCAAATTTTGCTTCCTCACATAAAACTGCTTGTGATGGGCAGTCACTGGAGAATTCAAGTTTACTGATGCAGCAGAATACACTTCTGACAAATAAAATCCAGTTAATTGAAATGCAAAATTTAGACCAGCAGAGACGCCTTCAGTATCTGGAAAAGTTGATTTTGGATCTAACCGCTTCCAGGTCACCAATTAAGACTGAGCAGAAGACATCATCGACTATCCAGCCACTGGAAGAACTTCCAGATTACGATGGAAAAGTTTATGTGAAGTGTAATGCAGCTAAAGAATTTCATGACATTGATCATAAAGCATGGAGTCATTCTCACAGAATGAAGAAACCGTGCCCATCATTGGGTTTAACCGAGAGAAGTGGTGCACACGTAAAATTTCCCGCCAGCAATTATGGAAGGATGATTAAGAAACTCAATCTGAAGAAAAGTGGTATTTGCAGTGATATTGATATGAATCATAGTCAGTTTGTTAGAGGGTGTCAAGTATCCAGCAGGGCAGGTAATGAGGAACTCCGTCAGTCTGATGATGTTCTAAGTATTATGGAGGAATTTGATCAAACTGCCCGAGAGAATGGTGTTAGGTATGGGGTGACTCCTGAAGGAAGTGTTATCAGTACTGAAGATCTGAGTGACATTCAAGAGTATTTTCCAGACAACTCTAAGGGTATGGCGAAGTGTGATTTTGGTGGCGATGATTATTCAAATTGTGATATAGACATTCTAGCAACTCCTGCTTCGGTGTTACTCACCCCATCATTTCAGTCTCCTGCTCCTACGCTTTCACAGTATCCAAGTGAGAGTGGACCCATGATTACTCCACAGCCTTGTCTTACCACTCCTGTCCTCCTTACATCAGAGGCTTTAAGAGCTGTGGAGAAGGCACAAGATCAACAGACTAATCCTCTGCCAAGATATAGTCTTTCTGAGAGGTTAACAATTCCTGAAACAGAAGAAAGGAAAAGACAGCTGCAATTTTTAGATTTTAAGAAGAGAAAAATGAGTCTATTTTCCAACCTCCTGAGTGGATTAAATCAGATTTCCAATTCATATATAGAAAATGACAGCCCTAGGGCAGATCAATCAACAAAAATTTGTCAAAGGGGTCAGAGAATTTTTAATCAGAATACTTCAGAACAGCAGCAGCCCTTCTGCAGTCCAGCTCACAGCAACAAAAGTATCAATTCTTCCCGCATCAGAGAATGGTGTCAGTCTATGAGGCGTGGTTTTCTCTCTCCCATGCCCGAAAGCCTTGCCGGGAGCGAAATACCTCAGTCTCCGTTTTCTAGTCCAAATAGTTATTCTTGTAGCTTTATTAGAGACTGGAATCGTTCAATTAAGTTGGGGTACTTATCTCCAATGTCAGAAAGTCACTCGAGCCTCTTGGAAGGTCAGCCGATCTCGAGGAATCAGTGCTGTAACAGCTTTTCCAGTCACAAAAATGCATATGAGGATCATGAGCAGTCTCTCGGCTGTTTATCTCATGTAAGTTAATTTCCCATTGCAGCATGATTCATGGACAAATATTGATGTAGGAATAGCTTAACCATATTTATAGATAAATTTATACATGTTGAATGTTCTTTATCCCATAACCCCTTTTTTGCCATACATAACTTATAACAAGGCTTGACCACTTGTATTTACAGCTTGGTTTTCTCAATTCCTCATTTATTGTTCTTAGATAATATTTGAAGCTTAGTACTTAATAATAATAATAATTTTTTTTTCCTGGTCCTTTACACTATGAAGAGATTTAGGGTGGCTCAGCATCTTTCATTTATTGGCAATTTTTTTATACTGGTGTACTGTATTAGATTTCATGAATATGTTCCTGGAGCACTCGCTGTTTTCTCAAAAGTTTGGATGATTTGAAAATTAGGAGATTTTGTGGTTAATTTTTATTGTTATTTAATGCAGCCCATACATCTATACTTCGTTCCAGTAAAACTAGTACCCCATTAATTGGTGTTGATTGGTTTCCAAGCTAAGTGTATCATTGCCTTTTGAGGTTTGTGTTATGAAGATTCATTTGAAGGCATTTATTTATTTGTTTGCTTTCATTTTTAGATATTTCTACACATGATCTACAAGGGAAAATGCACAGGTTATTAGTATTGACTCGTCTTAATCGTTAGTTGGTTCCATGATTACTATACTGTATATCCATTTTTATCCCAAAATTGAGTTTAGGCATAGTGTAGTAGTTTCTGTCTGTTGTATATAATCTGCAAGGCATCATGGTCACTAGGTAAGTACAATGGTTGGCTTGTACTGCAGTTTATCTTGGTAGAAGTAAAGGTATAAAGTAATTTACGCAGTATCAGTATTAATTCTTTCGTACGATTACTGACCGACCCAGCTTATTATACTGTAAGTATTATATATTGGTTTGTTTTAACATCTTCAAGATGAATGTTTTTTTTTTTAATTGAGGGAATTGATTGATTGATATAAGGTTTTCTGGCATCCTGATTAATTGAGGTGAAGGTAACCATTTTCAGGTGTTCAGGTTATATGCTTTCACAACAAGTCAGAGCAATGTATACTAGACAAAACATTTTGTTTTTATAGCCTATCAGACCAATGTAATTTGTAAATGAGCATACCTTTCAAGTTGTTTGTGCAGTATTTTTGTTGAAAATTTTCATAGCTAGGTTTGCTCTTGATAATTGCAGGTCAACATCACACAGCAGTCAGTTATGCAGTCATACCTAATAGTAGTACAGTGCATATATGTTCAAGTAAAATTTTCATTGTGTATTGTAAAGATGAGATACTTATTATTTTCACCCAGTCAGACGAAAGCAAAATGTATTTTAAATTTTTTATTTTGCATATGCATTGAAATTTTGTTTATGGTTTATTTTTATTTTTACAGTAGTGCAAATATCTCCCCCTTTTTTTACACTGTGATCCTTTAAGAATAACTCCTACTTGGCCTAGATTTACGATTGTTGATCTCCAATTAAAGCATTGGTTCTGGTTGATACGTACCGTTTAAATGATTTGTTTTCATCAAGATATTACTATGTATCGGAATATTGAAAATATGTAAGTACAGTACAGTATTGAGAGAATTAAATTCTGGTGGTTGAAATTTTTTAATAAAACAATCTCGTGTTGTGTACAGTTGACCTTTATTGCTGATGTTTGATAGAATAATAACTAAGTGGATTCCATCATACAATGCTTTCTTGTTAAATTGCTGCTAAAGTAAACAGATTCAGTTGTATGCCTTAATTCTACTGAACGCTGTTCAGTTTCTCGGCGTTTAGTGTCAATTGACAAGTGTTCCACAAATGAGAATTAAAAATTAAGCTATTTAAGTTAAACATATTTTGAATTTGTTTTAATTTGAATTTCTAACCTTTCTAAAATCCTCCTTTCAGGATTCAGATGAGGAATTAACTGGTTTCATGCTCAATGAATTGGAGAATGCTGATGATTGCGAGGTATAATTGCCGCACAGATTAGGCGGGTGGTGTTTTTGCAACTTATTTTTCATTACATTTCTTCTAATTGCGTTTTAAAATACCGATAAAGGTCAGGTCATTCTTGTTTGATATTTGTGTATTTTTTTTTTTGAATTAGGAAATATAAACTAAATTTTTTTTTTAATTGTTAAAGTGCTGTGTTTTGTCTTAAATGATAGTACGTAAATGCTTACCAAGTACAGTAGATGAACTTATAACATTTGATAGTATTAATGCATTCTGTATTCCACACAGGTAGTAAAGGGTGAGGCTCCTTTGCTCGTTCAATGTGCTGTTGATGCAGATCCTTAACTTTATTTTTTCTAATTTTGATTTTCCACATTTTTAAGGCATCTGAAGAGGAAGACTTGGTGGTTGACGAGGAAGTTTCGCTCTCTATGGGTGAAGAAAGTGCGCCATGTAACAGTACCCCAAATACTCGCCAGCGTTCCGAATCTATTTGCTCCGTAACTGGTCCATGTGTACCGCCTGACCTTCTCCTCGACACTGGCATGCACAATGTGGTGAGTTTTATTATCTCTAAACTTACCTGTATTTTATGTTTTGTATTTTAAAGGTATTTCAGCTTTTACTGTTACAGACTTTTGTAAACCATTACTTTCAACAAGTTGCAGTCTTTAGCTTCATATTTTTTTCCCATATTAGTGGGGGCATTCCAGACTTTGATATTAGTGCTGTAAAGTGGTAGTAGTTCTCATTGTTTAATTGAAATAACAATCAGGCTGAAAATTGGCTTTTGGAAGAATACGTGAAAGATCACTTGAATATGTAGTACAGTACATACAAAAATCAAAAGGGTTTGTTAATCAGCGTGATAAGAAAAAAAGAACCGGGAAAGGCTGGAAAGGTAAAAGAAGCAAAAAAAAGAAAAAGAAAAAAAAGAAACTTTGGATAAGTTGGAAATTGATCGTAAAAATATGATGCATGGAAATCTCATGCTTGTAAAAAATAAAGAAAGCAAGAACTGATGATATTCTAACTATTCTTATGTGATACTTTCTTATAAAGATAGAAGTATTGCACATTACTTAACTACATTGACTTGTTTATGTATTAAAGGATTATCAGTGTTAATTCATTTTAGGTAAAAATTTGGTTAGGGGCTGCTGATTTTCTTTAGTTTAGATTGCTCCTAAGGGGTCAGTATGTAGAAAAACTTAGTTAATATGTTTAGAGCATTCTTATTGGACTTTGACAACAAAACTTAGGCGATCTATTTTTACATATTTCCAGACCATGGACATAGTCAACTCTGACGTTGAGGAGGAAATTGCTGGACTCTTGGATGGAGATCTGCCATTGGAGGACTCTCTGATAATTCCAGATGATGGTATTATCTCTGCTCCCCAAGTTAAAGTGGGATATGAAGAATTAGATATCAGGGTTGACGAAGAGGGTGATGATGATCTTGTGTTATGTGAAGAGGACATTGTGAACATGAAAAATGCAGATGAAAATGAAGAATTGAACATATTGGATGAAGACTTTATTGAAGTAAATGCTGAATCTCCATTGGAGACCAAAGTGGGTAGGTATATGTGGATTTTGAAGTTGGATTTATGATTAAGGAGTATCTTGTACTGTATTGTATTTCCTTATGGTTTTGATTTTGTAATGTACTTTAAGAACTTGAGTGATTTTGTTCTTGAAAGAAATCTTACGGGAGTGTATTATTTACTGTAATTACAAAAATAACCTAAACTTTTGGCATCACTTACTGGTGAAAATTCCATCCCCGTACAGGTGGTGGCTTTAGAAATGTAGCTGACTTAATCGGAAATAAATCACCAAGCTTCAAATGTACTAAGGTGAGTGTGTAACAATTGAAGAATTATTAGGTAGATAAGACCGATCAAATTAGGCTTTCAGATTTAAGATTTTTTTGTTTTCCCTCCACCGGGATCCATTGGCATTATTGCTACTTGCATTGGCATATTTAATATGTTATACTTTGAGGAGCACTGATTTTGTTTTTGGAAGGGGGTTGGTTAAGTTGTTTCTAGATTCTTTAAAGGGTAAAAGAGAAACACTCATCATGTTAAAATAGACATCTTTTCTGTAAACCCTATGTAGTGCACTTCTTATGCGAAAGAACCCTCAGTATGTGTACCTCAGATTTGCTGCCTATATTTTATTCTTATCTCTGCTACGTACAATTGTTGTCAATCTTGGTGCAAAGTCTATTCCTGGATTTAGTAAATATTTATGTTGACCTTCAGGATATGCCAATCACTGATTTGGTGTACAGTATGTATATTATTATCTTGGGTGTCAGGTCAATCATGATTTGTTATATACTGATCACCTACTGGTTTGGTAGGTCATAGGTTCGGTGCCGTATGCAGTGATGTGTGTTTTCATTTTGCTTTACCATAATCATGTCTAGTCACTGTTGGCATTGGAATAATTTTTGTCAGTAGTTCCATTATGTAGACAACTGTTTCTAACAGCATTGTTAAAAGTGATGTAAAAACTTGGTCAACAAAGTTTTTTTTTTTTTTTTTTGTTTCTTTTGTATACCTTTATTCCTGTAAAGTGCTTTATGTAATTTGCAATAATTGATTTTACGATTATATTTTTGTTTGTCAGATAAAATCGGATGAAAGTCCTCAAGAGAAAACCATAAATGTCGATGGACGGGACATCAAATTGCAAGCTGGTTCTATTATTTTGGCTGTTGTCAACGAATCGGGAACTCTTGTGCCTCTTCCTCAGTTACCAGTGAAGAGCTCCAAGTTTGGAAGAAGTTTAAGACTTGAACCATCCCCAGAAAAAGTGTTTGAAGAAGAAATTGACGTAGAAACTGTTACAGAGAAGGCTCCAGGTAATAATGGATTTATCATTTGTTTGTTATGCTTTTAATTTTATTCTCTAACCCCGTAACTTCATGCCAAAAGTATTCTCAATGGTTTCCACAACTGAATCTTGCCATAGCTTTTTTGTGGTGAAGCAGAACAGTATACTGTATATGTTAGTTTGGTGGTAAGTAGGAGAAATAGCAAAAAGTAGTTGTTAGTATTTTAGAACAGTATAAAAATTGATTATTCCTGATAAAATTTTATATTTAATTTTTACTCAAGGTTTGTGAAATATTTGAGACCTTTTTTCATTAGCAAAAAATATTGTACAATACTTTGTGTTTTATGCTTCTACACTATTTTGATTGAAATAGGAAAGTATTTTGTTCTAGCTAATGTATGTATGTATATATATATATATATATATATATATATATATATATATATATATATATATATATATATATATATATATATATATATATGTGTGTGTGTGTATGTATGTGTATATATAAAGAAAATTTTATACTAGGTTGCTGGTGATATGGGTTATTCCCAGTAAAGAATAATAATTGATGCATGAATTTGAGTCGAGTAACATAATGTCAATGTATTTGAAAATTGTAAGCTCTTTAAAACTAAAAATATTAATTACCTTGATGATGATGATGATCTGGTTTTAAAGATTGTAGAAGGTAAAGAAAGCCCTAGGTGGCAGGAGGATAGTTGTAAGTGAGGCAAAAGAGTGTGCTAGAAATAGGAATGGCGAGCAATTGCGACACAGTTCCGATAGGCTGTGGTGCTACCTCGGGTCATTTTGGTAACCGCTGAGGTATTGCCAGTAGAGGTGTCGTCATATGAAGCTTCTTTTATGGTGGAAAAAGGGGGTAGCTGGGCTGTGGCACCCACACAAACTCGACTGAGTCTCTTGTCAGGTAGAGAGGAGCGGTAAGAAGAAAAATCCCCTCATCTCCTTCTTGAGGTCAGCCACCTCCCAAAATTGGGGGTAGTTCCATGATATAGATATCAGAGGGTGAATTATACTGTTGGTAAAAAAAAAAAAATTTTCTCAAGTAATTATTTATGCTTATTGTATATATAGAGCTCTTTGTTAGTATATAGATTTGTGAATCTGGTCATATTTTTTGTTTTTGTTGAATACTGTAGTCATTCCTGTTTTGAATGATCATGTAATTCCATTTTTCTAAAAATTACAGTTCTGGAAGCTGGTGATTTAGACAGTCTGCTTGCTCAGTTTGAGGCATCAGAAGCTGTCAACACTCCAGCTGTTGAACGTGGTATTGCAAAACACAAAAACAACTCTTCTGTGCCTCGAGTTCCCACAAATGTCAAGATTGGCCTTCAAAACGCACTGTCTAGTAACACCACTACACAAAAGTCTTCTCAGGGAACACCTGTGCATCAGAAGATTAAAAATGCTCTTCCAAAAGAAATTATAGAAAAGATTAAAGGTATGGAATTTTCCCATTGTTCAGTTCTGCTGGCATTCCACACACACAGTCCAATTTGATTATTTCAAACTTAGTCATTTAACAAAGTATTTACTGTAGTAGGTTGTATAAAAAAAGAAAATATTCTGTTCTTAAAGTACAGGGTTTTCTCAAATTTTTTTTTTTTTTAATGGGTGTGTACTCTACGTAAAGATGAAAAGAAAGACAGGAAAGTGTATTATGTGTATTATGTTTGTATTGTAGTGTTATAAAAATGAATTACATGAGGATTACACCTATATGGGTGTTGGTAATTGCCATTAGTGCAATTCAGTTATTAAAGTCTTTGCAAAGTTCCCTTTGCTCCTAGTTGCACAAGATTTTTACCCTTTTCTACTTCTGTTCCCTATTCTTTTCCTCCACCTTGCTGTCCATCCTCTTTCAACTTTTACATCATAGTGCATCTTGAAATTTTTATCCCCCCCCCCATTTGGTGAAGTAGTGGAATGGAAGGAAATATCATCTAGGGTAATGTGGGTAAGGGTTAGGTTGGGTAGGGAATGTTGGGCTTTTGTTAGTGCGTATGGGCCAAGTTGTGAGAAAAGTAAAAAAGAGTGGAAAGAGTTATCGAATGAATTAACTAGGTGTGTAGAAGGAATTATGTAATTGTCATGGTTGACTTAAATGCTAGAGTGGGTGCTGGAGAACTAGAAGGTGTCATTGGGAAGTATGGCATACCAGGTGAAAATGAGAGTGGTGAGAGACAGGTAGATATGTATGTTGAGCAAGAGATGGTGATAAGTTCTAGCTTTTTCAAAAAGAAAGATAAAAACAAGTATAAATGGGTAAGAGTGGCAAATGGAAAAGTGGTAGAAAAGACTTTTATGGATTATGTTTTGATAACTAGAAGATTGTTTGGAAGATTGAAAGACGCACGTATTTAAGGGTATGGCTAACAGTATGTCTGATAATTTTTTGGTGGAAGGAAAATTAGTTGTAGCAAAAGACTCGGGGCTGGATGTAAAAGGGAGCTAGTGAGGGTTGAAGAGTTAATAAAAATGTAAGGTAAAAAGTGAATGTCAAAAAAGGTTGAAAATGGCATATGACAGAGTGAAAGTGAGAGAAACTGGTAATTTAGAGGAGTGGAAGTTAGTAAAAGAAATTTTTTGTTGGGATTGCAAGTGATGTGTGTGGCAAGAAGATTGTTGGAGGCAGCATGAGGAAGGGTAGTGAATGGTGGAATGAAGGAGTGAAGGTAAAAGTGGAAGAGAAAAAGAGGGCATTTGAAGAATGGCTGCAGAGTAATAGTGTAGATAAGTATGAAAGATATAGAGAGAAAAATGTGGAAGTAAAGCATAAGGTAACTGAGGCAAATAGGGTGGCTGACCTGAGGTGGAGTCAGGGATTGGGTTGTTCATGTGAAGAGAATAAATAGTTTTGAAAAGAAGTGAAGAGAGTAAGGAAGGCTGGTTCGAGAATTGAAGAGACCATGAAAGATGGAAATGGAAGGACGAAGATTCCCGTCCCCAGGGGAATCACGTGAGGAGAGACTTTCCCCCATCCCACCAATGGGGGAAACCCCTCGCACCGAGGTGTCTACTCAATCGGGGGTTGAAAGGAACATGCCTTCCTCGTCAATGTTGGAGCCCTACATCCTTTCCAGGAAGGAATCTAAGGATTCCAAAACATTGTTGAAGTCCTCTACTAGGATTAGGATGGAGCCAGCTAGCTATTTTGGGAACGTCCACGAATCTCCCCAAGAAGGCCTTTGGGGACAGAAGGAGACTTCGCTGCAAGTCCTACATCAGGAGGAGACCAGCAAGAGCTGGAACATGCATTTTGGCAAGTTCTGACTCTAATGAGGGCTCTCAACGGGTTTTCCGACCCAGAGATCCCTCCTCGAGAGAGCAAGGACACTGTCTTGGACCGTGTCTTTGGTACTCAGAAACCCTCCATGACCAGTGCAGCACTGTCCTGGTCTCAAGGGGTTAAGAGTACCAGGGACAAGATCTCTACAGCTCTCCGAGATGTCCTCCTCCAACCGTTCCAGTGCCACCAACAAGCTCCTCCCACCTCCTCGCGTACAGCAGAGGAGGTACTTCGACTTGAGGAGCCTTGTTTAGCTCTTCCTCTTCATCACTCGTTGGAAGAGCTTACCAGGGGAGTCCCTCTTGAGAGACTCTCCAACTGGCAGGTCTCGTTCTCGGCAGCCGAGATCCTCAACCAGGAGAAAGTTACGATGTGTGCTAGGCAAGCCATTTCGTGGCTCGATATCTGGTTGGGGACATTAGGTATCCTGATACGTTCTGAGGATTTCTCCAAAGAACGTACCAGGAAAGCTATGGAGACCTTTCTTCTCTCGGGTACTCGCACGATCGAGTTTCTGGCCCACCAAGTCTCGAACTTGTGGGCAAATACCATTCTGAAACGTCGAGATGCAGTAGCTGAGAGATTCCATCAGAAGGTCCCTAGCACCGAGATCAATAGGCTCAGACATTCCTCTCTAGAGGGATCCATCTTGTTCGAGCCTAAGGATGTGGAACATGCCGCTGAGAGGTGGAGGAAGTCTCATCAAGACTTCCTTCTTCATAGAGCTTTAACATCCTAGCCCTATAAGCCTCCAGCACCACAGCAGTCCCGTCCAGTCAAGACCACTAAGACGACAACAGCAGCGAAGACCTTGGTGTCTAAGCCCTTTCCTGTCAAAGAAAGGAAAGGCAAAAAGTCCTCCAGGGGAGGCAAGAATCCTAGAGGGAGCAGCCGAGGAAGCAAATGCTAGGTTAGGCAGTCCCCCTGCATGTCCACCAGTGGGTGGGATGCCTACAAAGTTGCTCAAACAGGTGGAAGCAACTCGGGGCCGATTCCTGGACAATCTCCATGATCAGTCTAGGGTATCGTATCCTGTTCATAACATCTCTACCTCCCCTGACAACGAATCCAGTGTCATTGAACTCCCTTGCCATGGGATCGGCTAGGGTGCCAAGCCCTTTGGGCAAAAGTCCAGACCCTGTTGAAGAAGGGCGCTCTCCTAGAGGTCCTCGACAGATCTCCAGGCTTCTTCAGTCGCTCTTTATTGTAAAGAAGGCGTCTGGAGGCTGGAGACCAGTCATCGACCTCTCAGCTCTGAACAAGTTTGTCAAACAAACTCTGTTCAGCATGGAGACGGCGGACACGGTCAGACTAGCAGTAAGACCGCAAGACTTCATTTGCACACTGGACCTAAAGGACGCGTACTTCCAGATCCCAGTCCATCCGTCCTCAAGGAAGTACTTAAGATTCAGCCTAGACAACAGAAAGTACTAGTTCAAGGTGTTGTGCTTCGGTCTTTCCACAGCACCACAAGTCTTCACCAGTGTTCACCCTTGTATCATCTTGGGCACACAGGATTGGCATCCGTCTCCTCCGTTATCTGGACGACTGGTTAATCCTAGCAGACTCAGTGTCAACCCTTCTTCAACACCGAGACAAACTTCTGAGACCTTGCCAAGATCTGGGGATCATTGTAAATCTCGAGAAGTCTTCACTGCTTCCCACTCAAAGACTGATATCACTAGGCATGATTATAGACACCAATCTCCACAAAGCCTTCCCATCAGACGACAGGATAGCAAGGGTGAGGAAGGTCGCAAGACCTTTTCTCAGACGAGAAGAACTTCTAGCCCAATCGTGGTTACGTCTCGTCGGTCACCTTTCATTGCTGGCCCGTCTAGTTCCCAATGGTCTCCTCGGGATGAGATCCCTCCTATGGCGACTTAAGTCCAGTGGAATCAAGCGTACGACTTCCCGGACATCCAAATCCCCATGGGACCTGCGGAACTGACGGATCTCCAGTGGTGGGTGGCAGACGAGAACCTACGGAAAGGAGTGGACCTTCTCGTCCTCCCCCCGGATTTGATGCTGTTTTCGGACGCCTCAAAGAAAGGGTGGGGGGCCCACGTACTGCACCACACGACCTCAGGCCTGTGGTCAGAATCAGAAAAGTGCCTCCATATAAATCTTCTAGAGATGAAGGCCGTCTTTCTGGCCCTTCAATAGTTCTAACAATACCTGGCGGGTCACTCTGTGGTGGTGATAAGCAACAACACCACAGTAGTGGCCTACATCAACAAGCAAGGAGGTACTTTTTCACAGCAACTATCCCATCTAGCAGTAGAGATACTGAGATGGGCCGGGATTCGATATCACTATCGGCACGCTTCATTCCGGGAAAAAGGAATGTGCTCGCCGACAACCTAAGCAGAGCATCTCAGATAGTGAGTACCGAGTGGTCTTTGGATAATCTAGTAGCCAACAAAGTACTGACTTTGTGGGGTTCTCTGACTGTGGACCTCTTCGCGACGGCCCTGAACTTCAGGCTCCCGCTGTACTGTTCCCCAGTCCCAGACCCCAAGGCTATCTGGCAAGATGCTTTCCAACAACGGTGGGACAACATCGACGTTTACGCCTTTCCCGCGTTCTGTCTGATGAAGAGGGTACTCAACAAGACCAGAACATCGGTCAATCTTTCAATGACCCTCATAGCTCCACTATGGCATCACGCGGAATGGTTCCCAGACCTTCTGCAACTCCTAACGGAGCCACCAAGAGAACTCCCTCCACGACACAATCTACTCAAACAACCACATGCCAACATCTTCCACAAAGCCGTAGGTTCACTACAACTTCACGCCTGGAGACTATCCAGCATCTCCTCTCTGAGAGAGGATTTTTGCAACAAGTTGCGATCAGGATGTCTGGACACCTGCGAAAGTCTTCTGTGGTTGGTGTCGTGGAAGGGGTATCCCTCCACTCGATGCCACTGTTCCAACAATAGCGGAGTTCCTCATGTATTTGCGTGAAGAAATGCGCCTTTCAGTCTCGGCAGTGAAAGGCTATCGCTCAGCCTTAAGTCTAGCCTTCAGGCTGAAAGGAATGGACATTTCCTCGTCGCTTGAACTTTTGCTACTCATATGTAGTTATGAACTTACCTGCCTTCAGTCGTAAGTGAGACCTCCCCCATGGAATGTGGTTCAAGTTCTCAGGTCTCTTAAGAGACCTCCCTATGAACCATTACGCTAGGCATCAGATCCCCACCTAACCTGGAAGACTGTATTCCTGCTAGCTTTGGTCTCGGCCAAGCGACTCAGCGAACTTCATGATCTCTTGTATGGCATCGCCCATTCAAGGGGATGGGGGGAGGTAACATTCAGCTTCGTCCCTGAGTTTATTGCTAAGACTCAGAATCCAGGAGTAGCAGATCCTCGATTCGACTCCTCCTGGATTTCTAGTCTCCGTTCTGTAACAGATGACCCAGACCATCTCTTACTATGCCCAGTAAGGAGCGTGAGGCTGTACCTCAAAAGAACAGCTGCAGCCCGTCCTCGTGTGCCAGCACTATTCGTCAGCACAGGAAGGACTAAGAGGAAGGTCACCAAGAACACCATCTCTGCATGGATTCGCAGGGTCATTGACCTGGCCCTGAATCCAGACCCTCCTCCGTCACGTCGCCCCAGAGCACATGATGTCAGGGGCATAGCTACGTCCCTGGCCTTCAAAAGAAATTTTTCAGTGACGCAGGTTCTACAAGCTGGGGTGTGGAAATGTCAAACAACATTCACATCCCACTACCTGCAAGACGTGACCCACAGGAGACTCGATTCGTTCACTATCGA
This sequence comes from Palaemon carinicauda, assembly GCF_036898095.1. Taxonomy (NCBI): domain Eukaryota; kingdom Metazoa; phylum Arthropoda; class Malacostraca; order Decapoda; family Palaemonidae; genus Palaemon; species Palaemon carinicauda. Next base: position 92,506,875 of record NC_090744.1, read on the forward strand.
TCCTGTGGTGGCTGCACAACAGCTGGTTTAAAACCTCAAGCTCCTTATTGGACAAGTAGCAGAAGGTTGAGAGCATTGTTACCTGGTTTTAGTCTGCATGAATGAAAAGGTTTGACTGGCCCTTATTCTTTTCTTCATCATCCCCTCTCTTGGGGAAAGCAGCATCCTGGGTTCTCTGCATAGCTGACCTCAAACCACTGCAGGTAAACCATGCTCCCTTGTGTTCCTAGTATTAATATTAATACTGTTACGTCCCCATACCCTGACGAGGTGGTATTGGGAAAGTCCTAGTCTACAAGTTTCCATCTAAAGATCTTCGGAACAACTTTCTAGGACGAGTCACACTTCTTCATACCTTCACACACAGCTTGCGTAGGCCGCAGACCTTGCGTAACAAGGTTCTAGTGAGGTGCAGGTACTCCTTATTTCTTGGGTGCTTATACACTCAAATAACGAGGCCCCGGGCAAAGCCAAAAGCCAGACTGGCTGGGACGTCCACCCTTCCTAATGGGTGAGTCACCCCTATTAAATAGCGTTATTTTATATTCCAGTTACGGAACAAATGACAAATTCGTAGATAATTTGTATTTTTCCTAACTATACAAACCTTAGCTATTTAACCAAACTTGCCTGCCAGCCCTTTCCCCTTTGAAGTCCTACCTCCAAGCAAAGTGAGCTCAAGCACAGGTATGTGAGAGGGGGGAGGGGTAGCAAGCTACCCTCCCCTACCCCCACTAACTAACGGTGTGGGTAGTAAACCCTTGTAATACCCCTATTAAATGGCTAAGGTTTGTATAGTTAGGAAAAATGCAAATCTACGAATTTGTCATTTTATGTTGTCAATGGAACCAGTACCAGTAGATTGGGTTTGTGCATGTATTGTACCATTATATAAGGTTAAGGGAGATGTGCATGAGTGTTGTAATTCAAGGGCTGTTAGTTTGTTGAGTGTGGTTGGAAAAGTGTATGATTAATAGGATTAAGGATAAAACAGAGAATGCAATCTTAGAAATACAGGTTGGTTTTGAAGAGGTTGGGGATGTATGAATCAGATTTTTAGTTAGGCAGATATGCGAGAAATGTTTAGCAAAAGGTAAAGAGGTGTATGTTGCGTTTATGGACCTGGAGAAAGTGTATGATAGAGTTGATAGGGAAGTGATGTTGAATGTGATGAGGTTATATGGAATTGGTGGAAGGTTGTTGCAAGCAGTGAAGAGTTTATACAAAGGTAGTAAAGCATGTGTTAGATAGGAAAGGAGTGAGCGATTGGTATCCAGTGAGATTGGGGCTGAGACAGGGATGTGTGATGTTCCCATGGTTGTACAACTTGTATGTTGATAGAGTGGTGAATGCTCGAGTGCTGGGGCGAGGATTGAAACTGATACACGAGAATGATCATGAATGAGAGGTGAATCAGTTGTTGTTTTCGGGTGATACTGTACTGGTTGCAGACTTGGAAGAGAAGCTTGGCTGATTAGAGACAGAATTTGGAAGGATATGCGAGAGTAAGGTTATGAGATGTATGAGTAGGGAAGTTGGTGCGAGGTTGAATGTCATGTTGAATGGAGAGTTCAAGTAGATCAGTTCAAGTACTTGGGGTCTGTTGTTGCAGCAAATGATGGAGTGGAAGTAGATACATGTCAGAGAATGAATGAAGGATGCAGTGTTGGGGGCAGTGAAGGGAGTGGTAAAGAATAGAGGGTTAGGCATGAATGTAGAGTTCTGTATGAGAAAGTGATTGTACCAACTGTGATGTATGGATCGGAGTTGTAGGGAATGAAAGAGACGGAGAGACAGATATTGAATGTGTTTGAGATGAAGTGTTTGAGGAGTTTGGCTGGTTTATCTCGAGTAGATAGTGTTAGGAACGAAGTAGTGAAGGTGGGAACGGGTGTAAGAAATGATTTAGCAGCTAGAGTGGACATGAATGTGTTGAGGTAGTTTGTTCATGTTGAGAGAAAGGAAAGTGGCTGTTTGGCTAAAGAAAGTGATGAATGCAAGAGTTGATGGGAGAAGTACAAGAGAAGGCCAAGGTTTGGGTGGATGAATGGAGTGAAGAAAGCTTGGGGTGATAGGAGGATAGATGTGAGAGAGGCAAGAGAGCTTAATAGGAACGAATGGCGAGCGATTGTGATGCAGTTCTGGTAGGCCCTGCTGCTTCCTCCGGTCACCCTTGGATGACCGCAGAGGTAGCAGTAGTAGGGGATTCAGCGTTATAAAGCTTCATCTGAGGTGGGTAACTGGGGAGGGTGGGCTGTGGCACCCTAGCAGTACCAGCCAAACTCGGTTGAGTCCCTCGTCAGGCTGGGAGGAGCGTAGAGAGGAAAGGTCCACTTTTTTTTTTCAGTGTTTTGATGTCGGCTACCCCCCCAAAAAAATTGGGGGAAGTGCCTTGGTATATATATTAATAATATGTATATATATTTGTACCTTGCTAGTGAGGGCTTCCAATCTCCGTTTTGTGTCTTGGGGTTGAAATTTAATGCATCCTAGTAGAATGAAGGAGTTATTGCTCTAATAAAGCTTATATTTAGGTAATTCTATATGTCAACTATAAGTAGATGTTTTTATTTTTAATGAAATCTTTATTTTTTCAGCTTCAACTAAACGTAAGAGCACACAGATGTTGTCTGAACCTTTACTGGTACGAAAAGGTCGATGCATCAAACCAGCTGAAGCAAACCAGCATTGCAAGAAGTCCCTTCGGGCATCAGCCAATTCAGGAAAAAATGTGAGTGTTTGAGACTTTGTTTTTATGGGAAGGTCACATCATTGTGGTATGTAATGCTGTGTAATCTGGTGAAATGATAGATTCTAATAATGCGGGGAAGTCTATACTGTATAGATATATTCCTGAAAAATCTATGCAAAATGTTGAATTTAGTCTCTTTACTCAAGGGAAAGATGGGATAACAGAAGACTATAGATTTTTGAACCTATGTTTAGAAAATTAGATCAAACTGTATTTGTACTGTATGTGATATTTAAAAAGTTTGACCAGTGAAAGTGATAAATTTAGTTCTTTATACAGTACTGTATGTAGAGAAGCATAATTTTAATGGGTAAAATTCAGTACTGTATTTAGAAAAGCATAATTTCAATGGGTAAAATTAAAGCTTGCATTATCACATAGATAATTCAGGCAGGAATTGGTTTAGTATGAATCTTTTTTTTTTTTTAAATTAAATTATATAGCTTTTCTGTAAAGCTATTAGGGATTAAATGTCTTGTAGAAGAAAACCCATATGTATATATCACTAACTTGAGGCAGGTACATGGTTAGTGTTTGGACAATTGAAATATTTCCCTAGTCCTTTATAATTTGTAAATTTGAGTGTGCAGTGCATTAAAGGCAATAAGGATAGAAATAGATTTGATGTGGTAATTTACATCAAAGAAATCTGCTTACTAGTTTAGAATTTTTTTTAAAAAAGTAGAAAGAATGTTAGATTTTGTTTAGCGAAGTTTTATTTTATCAATATTTTTGCATCCTGTATGTCATTAGGAAGTTGAAGACATTGTCAGGTCTAATTATTAGTTTCCTCTTGTGTTTCAGGTAACTAACGATCGGGTACCCCCACCATTAGACCATGATTACTGTTATTCACCAGACAAGCAGAAGGGTAAAGCATCTAGTACAGATAATGCCTCACAACCTGGAGATTACTTCAACAAGATACCTGATTACTATACTGTTGCAGCCTCAAAAAAGGATGATAAAAAGGCCAATGGTACCACTGATGACAATCATGACGACAATGGAAAAAAGGACAGTGGTGTTGAATCTGGTGATGTCAGTGATGCTAGTGTTGAAACAGAAGATCGTAAAAAAGACACAATGACTGTAACATGTGGAAAAGTAATTAATAATTGGGCTAATGGAAAGAGTTGTGGTGATGTAGCAGCGAGCAAAGATGACCATGTATACAACAAACTTCCTCCTTATATGACTGACATTGGTAACACCAAACCTAAAGTTGAAGTAGAGGAAGGACCTGAAAAAGAAGATTGTGAGCAGACAGAAGAAAAAGAAAAACAAGAAGCAAAGAAGATTAAAAGGAAGCTTAATTTGTCAGAGTATCGGCAAAGAATTCAAAGTACACACAGTAGTCGATGCCCATCTCCTAATCAGGCAGATATATTGTCAAAAAATTCTAATAATGCTCCCCTGTCACTTGGAGAATTGATTCAGAAAATGAAGGAAGCTGAAAATGAAAAAGAATCCGTAAATACACAGGTACCTGAAAAGCAACCTAATGATTCTGCACTACCTGCTGAAGATGTTGAAGAAGGAGAGTTAAAAGGAGACTCCGATAATGAGGTTTTGAAAGCCACCAGTACTGATGATGTGTCTGGAAATCTTTCAGAAATGAAAGCTGAAGTAAAATTGCCTTTTGGCAGTTCTATGTCAGTGAGCAGTCCAGCTTCTTTAAGCTGTCGGGAAAGCCGTAAAAGCAGTAGTTCTCAGGGTTATGCCTCAAAGAGGTGGTCTTCCTCTAGTCATAGTAGAAGTAGAAGCAGAAGCAGAAGTAGAAGCCCACGAAGAAAACATTCTTCTCACTACAGGAGATCATCCAGAGGAAGGAGAAAAGAAACTCGAAGAAGAAGTTCAAGATCCTCTGTATCGTCGTGCAGAAGTCGATGTTGGTCGAGGTCTAAGTCGAGGTCCTATTCCAGATCAAGAGGGAGAAGTTCCTCTGAATACAGTGATTGTTCCACATGCTCATGTAGCTCTAAATCCAGGTCAAGATCAAGGTCACACTCATCAAGGAAAAGGGAAAGGTACGTCTTACAAGGTCTCTCTTGGTTTTTTGTTCTCAAATTTCTAATTGGAATATTTATATTCATAAAAAGGGTTTCAGATAGAATAAAAAATGGCAGCATGGGACTTATTAGAAAGGTTGAATTTGATAATCTTTTGGCACTTTTAAAGACCAATACTTATGAAATAAAGATGTCTTCATTTGCTCACATGTTTATAAAGTAAGTTCCTTATTCCTTGCAATACTTTTGAATTAAAACTACTGTATTTGTGAAAGGGTCTGCAGTTGAGATTATTGAAAAAATAAACATCACAAATTTAAGGTTATCAGTGACTGGAGGGCATCGATAACCAGTCAAAGTTACTGGTTCAATTCTTATTGGTACATATTAACAGCCAATGCTGAATATTTTTTTAATAGATGCATCACTAATTTCTGTTTTTCTTTTTTTTTTTCTTTTTTTGAACTAAATATATCTGGTTTCATGTAATAAATATGGTAACCATGCTGGTTATATTTGCCATCTTAATTGGGAGGAAGTAAACATTCTAAGACTTTAGTGCATATTTATGGTCTATTAGAATTTCCAAATAAGAGAAATAAACAAAACCAAGAATACATAAAGAAAAAACTATCATATTGGTAGTAGTAGTAATTTTGTTTATAGAAATCTGAACATGTAACTTGTCATTTATTAATTTTGATATCTACTGTACATATTTTATTTACACTTAAATTTACAAAATATATATATTTTTTTAATACAGAAGTTATTCTAGGAGATATTCAAGCAATTGGGACCGAAGAAGAAGATCCAGAAGTTGGTCTCGATCTTCTCGATATAGTAGGGACCATAGGTCTAGATCACCTGACTGGAGAAGTTCTAGAAGATCAAGATCACCATCAAGAAGACCTCTTAGGCCCAGAATAGGGGTATGTATAATTTAATTTGAGGTTTTTTATCAAATCTCCACCACATGCTTATACTTGAAACACGATTAAGTTTATCCCATTAAAAGTGTAGTGGTGCATCAGCTTGAGAATCTTCAGAAAGCTCTAAAAATATTTTTCATATATTTCTCCCGAGAGTACGCTAGCCTGTAGCGGACCAAAGCCTTTGTAGAAGCCAATATAGAATCTATATCACATTCCTTCATATTTAAAGTCTGATTTCATAGATTTATATGAAGGATGATTTCATAGATTTATATGAAGGAAGAATTAAAGAAGTAAAAAGTACCAAAATTTGGCATTTTCAAAATTAGTTGTACAATTGTACTTGATATCCCTTAACCCTTTTACCCCCAAAGGACGTACTGGTACGTTTCACAAAAGCCATCCCTTGACCCCCATGGACGTACCGGTACGTCCTTGCAAAAAAAATGCTATAAAAATTTTTTTTTTCATAGTGTTGATAATTTTTTGAAAAAATTCAGGCATTTTCCAAGAGAATGAGACCAACCTGACCTCTCTATGAGAGCAATTTAAAAAAAAATATACTGCAAAATGTGCTGGGAAAAAAATAACCCCCTGGGGGTTAAGGGTTGGAAATTTCCAAATAGCCTGGGGGTTAAAGGGTTAATGTACAAAGTTTGGTTAACAAGTACCAAAACCGTAACCATGTATGCCTAATCATGGGTGCACAATCCTCAATCTGCATGAAAAAAGTTGGCAAGTCTGTAGTATGTGTCGGCCTTTTTCACAGGACAGGAGCGCCACTTCAGTCCATCAGGACAAACTGAATGGCCAGTCCTCCTCATGCATGGCCAGCTTTAGTCTCCAACTCTGTTTCAAATGCTTCTGTAATGAAATTTTATAGTCAAATATGGCACGAGTTTTCATGATTGATCAGATTGGTTAAGCGTAGTATTTTTACATCGCACTATTAGTCTATATACTGTAGTCCCTTTTATTCATAAGTAACCCCAAGGATTAGCCAACATTCTATCTGTTAGCTAGAGAACATTTCCATACGTTGGTTTTGATGTGAAATGAGTTCCCCTCTATCTTCCTGAGCTCTTATCAGGTCTTAAGTCTTCATATATTGTATATCCTTCAAAAATTTCCTAAACATTCCAACGGTCTTTGTCCACATAGCACAATATCGACTGCTTTTCTAACAACTACTCCCCATATTTCCCACATGTCTCCAAACCATTTCAGTGATTTGTTTTTTCCACTCTTTGGACACGTGGCTATACTAATTCTTGAGATAATCTTTAGTTTTTTTATGTGCTACTGTTATTTTTAAGTTTTCACTGCTCTCACAAATTCTAATTTACATTAAAATGGTTTTTCAAGGTAATAGAAATGCTGTACTTCTTTTAACCATGTATATTTTGTTACCGGGAGCATATCTTGTTACCGCAGCTGTTACAGGATGCAGTTGAACCTCAATATTCAAGGTTTTGATCTTTGCAGATGCGGTCATTAAATGATAAATCGCCGATTTTTGTTATTGACGGCCGATGTTTTCAAACCAACCACGCAATTACTGGCCGAATAGAATGCGATAAGGAACTTCGGAACTAATAAAAGGCCTTCTATAAGATTTACTTCTAAAATAAAACCTGCATTAATGCGGGTCTCATTTCAGAATAATAATTACTGTATAAGAATAAGTTGATAATACAGTAATAGAAATAGTAATGAATTAAATAATGATAATTATAAGAATAAGAAAAATGAAAATATAATAAAACATTAGAATACAAAAATATTTACAAAGACGAAGGAGATATGAGAGAATAAACATCAATAGAGATAAAAATACAAAGCAATAATTCTAAAACAACAAAGAAAACTAAGTGAACACATGTATTTACTTTGCTGACCATTCTGGATGTACATCTTGAATTGACAGTGACCACTGAATGGTACCAATTGTTCATCCACAGTGAGGGGGCATTAATTGAAGCAAGACACTCTTGCCTCGCCCTCTCTTTACAGTTGGCCGCATCGTCAAAGCAAAGATTCCAAACAAAGGACCAAATGATGTTCGCTCATACACCGGTACAAACTATTGCCCTCTCTCTGGTCCCATGTACATAGTTATATGGATGTCAGACTTAATAGCTGACATTATTAAAATCCCAAAGAACACCTTAAACTCCCTCGGGTCCACGTCCGTAATGGCAACATTCCCCATATAATAGTTATGGTCCTCAAAAGTTCATGGCAGTCATTAGAACACAGAAGGGTTTCATTGACCGTAGTGTCGGTCGGAAACTTAACTCATATCGTGAGAATCTTTTCTCAAGTAGACATGAGACTGCACTTTTGCACCTCTCCAGGTCAAAGTTGTTTGACATAACATCCTGAGCTTTTATACCACCCGGCTTAGTTATAGAGACTTGCACCCTCCTTATGAAAAGTCTTCTTTTAAGAACAAATTACTAATTTTAAAAAGTAATTTGTAGTTTTTTTTTTAACTAAACCCCCCCCCCCCCCCCCGGTCCTTCAAGTTTTACTTCCTGATCATCAAAGTAGCTACTGTCTACTGGTGAAGGGCTGGGGCTTATTTGCCACCTTCCCATAACTTACAGACACCTTGTTATATTATAATTTTAGCAGTTAAGTTCCAAGTATGCTGAAATTCTACTCTTATTGTTGTTGACCCTATGAGAATTAAGAATTTTAACTTTGTTGTCTTTTCAAACCTTGGGAACAGGAATTTTATTTACTCCTCCCTCTTTTAACTATTTGAAGTTTTGAGTAGTAGTTTAATTACAAGTAGAGAAATGCAATGGGTTGTATAAATGGCAACCTCGTTTAGAATCTAGTCTGCCTTTTAATAGTGCTCTAATCACTAGGTTCCATGTATTACATATTGTGTCAAGTCTTTCTTTCCCATTTCAAAATTTTGCAATTCTGGTTTTCAAGTCTACTTTCTAAGTATATTATAGGTTTAAATTTTATCATCGTTAGGTGGACATATATCAATTTAGCCTAGAGAAAGGAGACATCTTCAGCTACTATTTTCTTTGCCAGTGGTTGGAGTTGAACTGTGTCTGACTGGTAGTGTTAATCAGTAGGAATATACATACTCTTGCTTCTATTTGTTAATAACATTGTAGGTACATTCTTTACAATGACTAAAGTAGTCATGGAAATTTAATTTGTCCAACTTGAAAACTGGACACTCAGAATCTGAATTTTTTCTTACATTAACATTGTGAAGTATTTGAATAGTTACTCTCCCTTTGTTATTTTTAATATTCTTAACCTTGAAAAACAGGTGTGGGAGGAACTGCTTATAAATATTTAATTGAAACTTTCATTATTTTTATTAACAGGAGGATAAAGACAGAGTGAAGCAAGTTGAAGAAAGGAGGGTTATATATGTTGGTCGCATTACTGAGGGGACTACAAAAGCAGAGCTTCGTCGTCGATTCCAAGAGTTTGGAACCATTTTGGATATTAGTGTACATTTTAGGGAACGTGGGTAAGTAGCATGTGGTATTCTTTTTTTTTTTTTACTACATGAATGTTGTGTGCTCTTCACCTTAAGATGCTTTGTCTATATTACTTATTTGAGTATCACAAGTACAGTATAATAGCTTGAGTTATGTCCTGCTTGTAATTTTGGAAAATCAGATAATTGGAGCTTTGTCAATATTTCAAGTTTAAAATAGTTTTATCTTAATTTTTTTTTTAATAACAGTTTGTTTGATTATGGACAAGTCCTTTTCATATGTTTACACAAGCGCATCTAGTCCCATAGGCGTTAGGCATCCCTTTTCTGAACGGGTTACCTATTTACTTACTTTTAAAAACTTCAAGGGAAAACTTTATATTGTATGCCATATAATTCCACCATTTTCTATGTAATTTTATTGTTATAATTAAGTTCAAAGGTACAAGAAGTGTCAAACAATAACTCAATGGGCCAAAAGCATAAAGTGTGCCCAGAAAAATATATGAGGATATACTACGTTAGCCAATGTTGCTTGTGTGTGTGTGGCGAACAATATTATCTGGATTTGAGGAATGGCTCACCACAAGTAAACAAATAATTCTGTAATGTGATGATTATATACTTATGAACTTCAGTGATGAGGTAGAATTACTGCTAAAACCCCATACATATACATGCTTAAGTCTTTTTAATCAGTCTGTAAAACAGGCCACTTTCAGAAAATGTGGAATATCTGAGGAAATTGATTCAACCTTTTTATATTGTCCGGTATTTGCTGTTCAGACATGAAAAAATAAGGAATTTTATAGCCTACAATTGTATATTTGTTTTTAGCAAAAACCAAAAACTTCCATATGAAAAATAGTGACCTTTAAAAGCAACATATATAGGCTGCATTGATGAAATATGATATTGCATATAAGAAGGTATAATGGTACAATACAGGGTTTTGGTTATGAAATTATCCTTCAAGTAGTACTTAAATGTAAAACATTGGTTGAGAAACATGAAACTAGATGGAGGTTGAAGTAACCCCTAAATGATATTTTAATGAGGCTACGTTGTGCTCCTTCAGTACTGTGAATATTTAAGCATCTATTAATACACTTTATATAGTGTTTTGTTCCTAAGAATATTGATATACAGTAACAATAATATTGATATCACACATTCAAGAGGTACTGCAATGCTTATATTTGCCTTTACATATAAAACTGCTGGCATTTCATCGTAATATTTTATATTCATTATTACCGCTGCCAACAAAGTTGGAAGGATTTTATGTTTTCATCTATTTTTCCGTTTGTTTGTGGAACTTCCTGGCCATAATTTTACTCAGGAGTAGTGAAACTTTCAGGGATTAATTGTTATGTTGAGACGTGGAAGTTATTAAATTTTGAAAGTCCTAGGTCAAAGGTCAAGGTTGAGCAAAAAGTTGCCCAAAATTTGTTTTTAGAAAAGGCAAGCTGATTTCGAGAAACAGGCTGCCATGGCATAGGTCTGCACTGTGAGCTTTTCTAGTTAAATCTGCTTTTCCATGTTAGGCATGAAATTAGTTCTTAGTCACGTAATCTATCCAGTACCCTGTCTTCTGGAAGTCATATCAGGTGTAGATCTTCATGCTTTCCACAGTATCTGGGTCATTCTTATAGGTGTTTGTTTAGCTCCTTCTACCAAATATACTGCTTTTATTTAATTTCTAAATTTTTCCTTGTCTTATGTTTTGGTGCAAAATTGCCATCATATAAAATATTTTATTATAGTATACTTTCCCTCACATGCTTTTTGTGGATTAGTTAATTTTTTTTAATCCCATCATATATAAGTATTCATTTTTTTTTTTTTTTTGGGTAAGTTTTCATGATCCCTGTTTTGCTTGTCCCTGGTATTCATCCTACAGCTTCCAGTATTTATAACTTCATTTTTGACGGGTCTCCTCTGCTTCTCATCACATAACCAAACACATTTGTGTTTTCTGGCAGCACTCCTCATTCTTCACCAACTTATTCATTTGTGATTTGCCAACGGTTATCAAGTAGATTTTCTCAACAATAACATCGGACAGTCTTGTGGCTCTCTACTTCACGTTCTTTTTAAATCCTTATTCAGTAACCCTTAAGGGATAATGATGTGAAGATTTCCAGTTTACCTGAATATTAAAGAAGAAAAAGAAATTGCACTTTTAAAAGAAAACAGTTGAACAATAAAGGAAAAGATTAGCGTGAGGTGAGAACTGTGATATAGGAGAGAAACAATAAATAAGGCCTCTTGTGAATAAAGGGTTATGGTGAATGAAAATTTAAGTACTTGACATTGTCTTTTCAGTGTTCAGATTATTCAGATTTTTTTATATTTTTGTCTACATTGCACAAGGATAGAATACATTTACAAGGATATTTTTATCTAGTTTCATTCCAAGATGGATTGTTGCAGGATGAAATAAGTTTTCAATGGTGTAGTTTTCCTGCAATTTAGTGATGCAAGGCTAATTTTTTCCAGGTAAATAATTGTAAAGTTTTGGAATTTTGTATCCTACAAAATGTATTTTTAGATTAGTTAAAATTACAATTTTAATTGAGTGCTAATTTTGTAATCAAACAATTTCTTAGTAATGTTTGCATTTGTTAATTTTATATTACAGGGATAATTATGGGTTTGTAACATTCAAGAACAAAGATGAAGCCTATAATGCCGTGGAACATGGAAATGATGATCCTTCATACCCTCGCTATGATCTATGCTTTGGAGGACGAAGAGCTTTCTGTAGGGTTCAATACTCAGATTTAGGTGAGTTTCTATATACTGTATAATTTTATTGCTGAAACATGTTAATAGGAAATCACCTCGAGTGAATTTTTTTTTTTTTTTTTTTGATTACCGGTACTTTTCCTAATAAAGTTTCCTTCAACCCTTGTAACAGTTGCGGTGTCTACTCTTACTCTGCAGAAGTGTAAAAGAAACACTTTAAATTTAATAGATATCTGGAAAAATTTTCTTGAAATTTAATAAATATCGGGAAAACTTTTCTTGATGGATTTTTTTAAATATAAAAATTACTGTTGCTACAAATTACAATGCTTTTAAAAAGTTTGTCAAAAACCAAGTTCTTTGTAGCAAAGAAGGGAAATTTTTACCAACATTTTGACTGAATGTGTTGAATAATTTTAGTAAGATTATAAACCTATTATGTTGGCATAGGGTAGTGGGAAAACTATACATCAGACATGTGGTTTCTCCTGTCCCCTCACCTGAGGAATATAAATGATATAAAGAGGAGTTTAACAGTTGATTATTTATGTTTTAACTTATAAATCCATACAGGCATAAATCAAATTATAAAATTTTCATTATAAATATTTTTATTGCAGTAATAATCAATTAGTGGTCACAATGTGTTAGTCTTCAGTAAGCTCAAATGACATTTAGATGATTTTTTTACCTTATAAATACTTATCTGTTATGTAATTGGAATCAATTTGTTCACTTGAATAGATATTACCTCTACTCTTCATTTTAACAGATGCGCAAGATGAAGGATCGTCATATCTTGGTGGCTCAATGGGTGGGGGTAGTTCTAATATTGATTTTGATTCTCTTCTCCGCGCTGCCATGAAGAGGAAGACACGATGACCTACGGGGTGTATAGAAGTTTTCAATTTGGTAACCTTCAGCTGACAAGCATTGTAAATAGGAAATTTTATATGTGAATTTATTAACCCCTTCCCTTCCCCCCTCTATGTTAAATTTGCTCATTTGTGTTTTTCTTGAGTCCCCACATTTATGTCATGATGAGCATCAAAATTTTTCAATTCAGGAAATTACAATGCTTTATAGGTTCACGATCAATGTGTATGTAAACTGTATATATTTAATAACTAATTAAAACTTTCAAAGCATTGAATTAAAAAGGGGTATATGAGGAATCCAAAGCAATCTTGTATCAAAAGCTTTTAATTAGAGATCCTTTTTGTGGATCACGTTACTGGCTTATTCTATTACAAGATATTATATATAATAAGCACAACAGATTTGATATATCTTTACAGTGTAGGTCTAAGTTTCATTTTAGGGTTAACAGTGACAATTAGTTTTGATTAAGTTTCATTAAATGAAAGCACTGATAAGTTGAAAATGATAACTGTAGTGTGACCTACACCTCTGTAAGGTTATTTTTAAGAGTTGTGAATGTGATAAGTTGCATAGGGTATTTTATATTTGTAAATTATTTTTTTGTATTTTTCTTGTTAATGTATGTTGCCTTTCGATAGAGATGTCAAAATATGTATTTTTGCCAAAATAATGTTAATTTGTGTAATTAAATATTTCATTTCACAATAGACAAGAAGTAAAATGCATAATAAAACAAGATAATTTTTTGCTGGCTATTTGAAAGTAGCAGTGTACAAGGGTTGCCAATTACATTTGTTCAAGATCATGAAGCTCTTCTTATTTGAATATAGTTTACTAAAAATAGGACCCATAATGGTAACTTAGTAGTGCAGAGTGGGTTTACGACCTGTCTTTTCCGTCCAACCATCAAAACACTACATTTTGTATACCCATTCAAAACGTAATAATGATGACTTGGAGGATTTAATATGTGAAGTAGGTAGAATAATCCCTGGGCAAACATTCATTTTGTGTAGTGCTGCAATATCGTATAACAGGAAAATTTTTATTTTTAAATATTTAAATGCATTCATAACCATTTGGCAGTGTATACAGTATTGAGAAAATTTTCTTTAGTAACTTGCCAGTGTTCTGAGGAATAAATGCACCATGGCTTTTGCATATTAGAAGGGAAGGATAATTAATTGTTGATACATTGAATGTAATGATAATGTTATTCGTTTTTTTTTTTTTTTTCATTTCGAGAAATTTTTATTGCAATCTTGAATCCATTATGTATTTTATTTCTCTGGAAAAAAAAAATGGTTAACTTGATCATCTCTAAAAATAAGGCTTACATTAACACAGTAAAAGGGTCACTGACTAGCTTTTAATGGGTTGGAATTTTTGAGATTTCATTTTTTTTTTTTTTTTTTTTAATATTGTTACAGACTTGCATTTGAACCCCCCACCCCCAGTAGAGAACGACAAAATATGGTGCTTAATAGTAGTAGTGTGACCAAACCTTAGTTGTGCCATTCCCAATATTCTTGGAGGTAGTTTTCAGTAGTGTTTATGATGTCAACCATAGGCATCTGCATGTAAAATGTGTAAACTCTTAAACTTGAGCTGCATTGTTGCACTGTTAAAATAGTTTGAGATTTAATGCAGTTATAATGATTTTGATGTACATGTTTATTAATGTAACAAAATATTTACTAAAAGACAATTTCAAGATAGATTCTGAAGGAAGTTTTGATATATTCCAGTGTTTGAAGACTTAAATTTTCTGAAGGAAGTGAATTTGGTGGAGGAGGAGCTATTTTTCCAAGCTCGGAAAGCTTCAGAAATGTGCTGATATTGCACAAGGGCACTTGTGGCCTGAAATCATTATAATCATTATAAAGACAAGATTTATAACTTTTACCTTAAAAATCAACCAGTACAGTATTTTATCAAGGCTTTCATTCATAGGCAGTTATCTAATGAGTACTCAATCTACTATTATTTTTATAATTGTTGTTTTGCCAGTTTGAATGAAAGTGCCATGCCCCAACTTCATTTTATAACTTAAAGCTCAGTTGAGCACGTATGTTCAACATAAGGTAAGGTAATCATAATCGAACCTTGAGCTCAGTAAACGATCTTGTGTTGAGAATCCTAACTCTGGTTGGTTATAATAACAAACATTTATCATGTTAGTCTCCCTCGAAAGTATTAATTGAATGTTAAATTGATTAAAATATCTGTTACTGTTATTGTTGATATTTACTTTTTTGGGAATTTATGCTTCTTTATGAATACTAAGCAGCATTTAAAACTGGTCTTTTATACCATTTAGCAACTATTGATAACAAGGTCTGTTACCAGTTTGGGACTTAATCTGTTAAGGTTTTTTTTTCTTTTTTTTAATTTAAAGAGATTGTTTGGACTGGCACATAAATCGTGTTAGCTTTAGCTATGTAATATATAGGAGTTATCTTTGGTTTTTATCTAGATTACAGAATATTTCAAGTTATAAATTTCAACAGTAATAGGTTAAGGATTATGTTTTAAGTCAAGGTTTTGTTTACATAATCATTTGTCTCATTATTACATATTCTACCTTTCATATAGTGTATTGGTTACTCCAATTGGTGAACTCAATTAAGCAGATCTTCAAGTTCAACTGACAATTCCTATTTGTTTCCATACTTCTCTCAAGGAACAGGCTTTAAAGATGCTTGGTATTTTCTGTCGTTTCCCTAGAATTAGCAGCGTTACATGGCCCATCTTGGTCAGTGGCTGTGCCTCGACCTGCAGAAGGTGGACTTGTACGTCCCTTTCCTAGTTTTAACATGTCTATAATAGGGCGGACATATCACCTGGATCTGCAAAGTACATCTGGTTGTCGAGTCTTATAAAATGTATGAATTTAATTTTAAACCTTAATTTTGCTCTATTTTCATTACATATCAGTGCAAGCCTTTATAATAAGAGGGTTGGTGGCCTGCGCTTGTGTATTGTAATTTACCTCTCTCTAAAGTAACCGCTGTGTTTATTATTATAGCAGTGTAAATTGTAGTTGTAACTAGAAAAAGTATATATATATCTTATTCATTAATAGGAAGCTGTTTTAAAAAGGCTGTGCTCATATGGTTGACAGAGGAATATTTTGCTATGGGTACTACCTGGCTAGTATTGAGGACTTGCCTGTGAGTGTGCGAGGTGTATTTATGTACATACATTTGTTGGTAGAGTCATCATGGGTAATCTATTAAGGCAAGTATCATAATCCCCTACAGCTTTGTTATTCATGTCTTACCTTCAAGATTATCAGATAGCTTGTGTATAATGTCATTTGAAAGATGCCTATAGATGTAAATCTAGTGAGGAGAAACCATTAAAATTTCTGCCTTAATCTATTCAGCTCTGGTATTGCAGTTTTATGTGCATCTTTAATTGCTGTGAAAATCCCACTGATCATCAAGACGATCGGATCCCCCCATCACTCGCACTGTATTTCCTAAATGAACTTCTAATGTCAAGATTATCTTCAACATGTGTTATTTTAAAACTTAGGTCATTTATTGGAATGATACTACAGTGTCAAGATTATATACTTCAAGATTCCCACTCTTTAGGCAGAGCCTTGTGGTGGACGAATGCCATTTCTTTGGAAGATATGACATTCCCAAATAACTTCTATGTTGTATATATATTTTTTATAAACTATAATTAATGGAATTCATAACTTTCAAAGGAATGCATTGTTCAGATTGCTTGGTTGTCTGATATTCTTTGCCCTTTTAATTCCTTCACATCTAAGTACATGAATTGGTGATATAAATATTATAAATAAAGTGGGAAGTGTGAATGTTAGTATGATTACCCTCTTCTTAAAACTAGGACCCTTCCTCTACAAAGAATAGTATATTATGGGTGATGCAATGGTACTATATTTTTCACATTTCAAAGGTATCTGAATATGTATTTTCTTTTTATTAGAAATATGGAGAAAATCAGTATACAGAAGAAATTTTTGATACATATTTATGCTCATTAATGAAAGCATTGAAAATTACAAGACGACAAAAAATAATTGGAAGGAAATAAAAAGATGAAAATTAAGCACAGGCATAAAAGATAAGGTTTTTAATTTTATCTTTAACATTGTCATTGGTTGAGGATCAACTGCCAACTTCATAAAATTCCAAGACAAAGGCTGCGAATAGAAAATTGTTCCAACGTCACTAGCCATTCCACTTCTACAACGGTTACAAGATTTAGGCCAATCATGATTTCCTACTAATTTATAGAACTACAGTATTGTCAGATCCGTAAATTATCTAATGTTGAAGATTTTTTTTTTTTTCCCTCCGTCTTTATGTATAGTGTTCCTTCGAATAAAAATCTAGTCAACATAATTGATAGGCGTATCCCTTTGTGTGTGCTAAGGTACCGAGCGAAAGACAAACCATAGTTCAATGATGATTGTACAGTTGACTTGCTTATTTGGAAAAGCAGGCAACCTATCATCTTTTTTGGGGGTAAAGATCAGATTTGGCTTGGAATAACCATACTCTGCTTGAGCTTTTGCTCAGTTTATGCTTCAACTGAAAAGGAATAAAATTCCACCATAAAAAAAAACCCTTAAATCTGTACTCTGGTGTAAATGCAACAAACAATTCCTCCTTTAAACCAGATGGCCTTTTGGGTGATGTGTTTGTCAGTTAGCAGAATAATGAGAAACTTGATCTTCCTCATTCCTATTTTCCCGAGGCTAAAAACTAACTAGTTTAGCATTTTGATCTCATGAAATTAAGGCTCTCTGAATGGACTTTACATGCTTAAGGAGGTGTAGACCCTAGTGATATTTTTCTTTAATTATTTTAAAGACCAGATTTCTTAGCTCCAAAGTTAAGTTATTTTGGCCAAGCTAGCAAGAAGAGGAGCTTTTAGCACTTGTTGGAGAATTGGTAATGTTACTCCATTATGTAAATGTGTTTGTGGTGGCTCAAGTCCAACTGATTACCACCCAATTTAAATAACTACCATATCTAAAGTTTTTTAACATCTTTTGGCAAAATGTCTAAATAGGTTTGCTGAAAGTAATCATCTGTTCCTTAGCAATTTGGCTTTCGTAAAGGCCTTGGAGCATGTGATACCCTTCTCACAATCTCCAATGCTATACAGAAATCCCCTGATTGTAGTCAGGAAGTTCATATGGATTGGCTTTGATTATAGTGCTGCCTTTGACCGTGTTAATCGTGAGGCCCTGGTTTTCAAACTCGAACAGTTGGGAGTGGGTGGGTCTTTTAGCATTATTGTTGAATTTTTAAGTAAAAGATTGCTAAGAGCTCTTGTTGGGCACCGTAGCGAGTATAGTAATGTGATATCTGGTGTTCCTCAGGGTAATGTTCTTGGCCCATTACTTTACATACTATATACACATGACAAGTGGTTTGGCATAGAAAACAAGCTTATTGCATATACAGATGATGCTCCACTCTTTGCATCAATTCCATCCCCTGAATGTAGGTCTGTGGTTGCTGAATCTCTTAATAGATATCTAGGTAAAATTAATGCATGGTGCAAATTATGGGGCATGAAGTTGAATCCTAAGTATGATTGTAAGTAGGTCAAGGAAAGTTGCTCCTCAACATCCAGATCTCAGCATTGATCATGTTCTTTCTTTGTACATGTATGACTTGAAGTTTTAGGGGTGATTCTAAACAGAAAGTTTATTTTTGAGAAGCACATTAGATCTGTCTATTCTTCAATTGCACAAAAAAAGGGTTTATTGAGAGAGTTGTATGATTTTCAGTGACCAATCTATTCTGAAGTGTTTTCATTCTTTCATTCTACCTTGTTTTGAGTATTTTTCTCCTGTTTGGTCTTCGGCTGCTGATTCTCATCTTAATTTGTCGGACAGGAACTTACGGTCTATTAGATATCTTATTCCTGATCTCTGGCATCGTTGCTCAATTAGATCCTTATGCGTGTTGCACAAAATTTTTCATAATTCTTACCATCCTTTACATTCAGATCTTCCCAGACAGTACCATCCTGTTCGTAATACTAGGTACAGTATGTAGTTAATTCTAATAGTCAGGCCTTCTCCATCATGAGGCTCAATACTATACAATATTCTAGATTTATTCTAGCTGTGACCAAGTTGTGGAATGATTTTCCTAATTGGGTAGTTGAATCGGTAAAACTTCAAGAATTCAAACTTGCAGCAAATGTATGAAAGATCAGTTTTCATGCTGTTACTGTTCTTAAAATATTTTAATTGTTCAGTACTTCTCATACAGTTTATTTCCATATTTCCTTTCCTCATAGGTCCATTTTCCCTTGTTGGAGCCCTTGGACTTATAGCATCCTGTTTTTCAAACTCGGGTTGTAGGTTAAATAGGAATCTGAATCCCGTAAAAAATAGTAAGAGTAATAATATTACTTGTTTTATGAATATGAAATGACAGCTAAATAGCAACTAAACGGATTTTGAGCAAAGCGAAAAATCTATTTTTGGGTGAGATAGCCATGTCGTCCTGATGGAAGTTCCTTCATTAGTAGCTTCCTAGGTTATATGTGACTACAGTGATATATCCCAGAGAATTTACCGAAGGTACCCAGAATTCTAACTCCTGGAGTGAATATCCCTTAAAATTCTAAGAAGGGATATCGCATAAGGACGTAATGGCACACCTCATAGCAATCTGCACCCCAGATGATAGAGTTTACGTTCGAGGAGGTGTGGCAAAAATAAAAGGGGGGCCCTTCAAAGGCCATCCCCGTTCCCTACTACTATCGATAGTACAACAGCGCCATCCCTACGATAGTGGCCATTCCTTGTAGCATTGAGCATAAGCTGTTACAGATACAGTACTTACGGGAGGGAACTGAAGATCTCTTCTGCAGAAGAGATGGGTGGGTCCATCAGGACGACATGGCTATCTCACCCAAAAATAGATTTTTCGCTTCGCTCAAAATCCGTTTTTTGGGCTCAAGCCATGTCGTGCTGATGGAAGCATACCAGAGCATTAATGTATCTGTGGATTTTCCATCAGTGCCTAAACCTTATATCAACCTTTTCAATGGTCATACTGACCTTATGAGACTTGTGACAATACCGTTATATGTCATCATCACTAATCATAAACAAGGTTAGTGCTTCCTGCCTCCTACAGGGAAGAGTCATCTAGACAGTTGAAAAGGGATTTCGAGGTTAACATAAATAGTATGACCAAACTTAAGTACCCACTGAATATACAAATAGTCTCAAGTTGTATATTTGGTCAAAAAGACATCAGTGTCTCTTATGTCTAACCTTAGATGCATACAAAAATGTGAAGGATGCATTCTAAGCAAATAAAAAGTCTGGCATGTATAGATACAATTGTCTGGCGAAGATGGACGCACTACATTCAAATAGACATTTATTTTTAATAAATGACTACAAGAGATAGTTAGCAAAATGAATGTAGTCTGACAATGGGATTATACCTGAAACAAGTACAGGAATCGTATTCTTTCTTGAAGGAATGAAGTCAAGAAATGCCACTCTAGATTGAAGAGAAGGTAAAAGATAACCGCTCTTCATAAAACCTGTACTAGTTACCATTAACTGCCCTATGTACTTCGTACACCGGCACTAGAGCTATCTGTATAATTTCACACCTGGGATTTTAGAACAGAGCTAGTGCTACCATGGTAACACATAAATAAAAGAAGGCATACTTAAAAAGGATGACTTCCTCTCCCCTTAATTGACAGTCTCAGTCAATTATCTGTTCATCGTAGAATAAACAGCAGAGTAAATAAGTTACCTGACGTCACCACATATTGCTTCAGATCATGGACTAGCAAAGCATAGTGTTTGTAGAACATCCTGGATGATTTCCATCCAGTGTATGAACGAAGACGCTCAAAGTCCATGTACTGAAAGAAGTTCAGTGATGAAGCAATCTTTCTCGGATCATGACCTGCGGGAGTACTGTCCGGATCCGCTCTACGAATAAAGTAGGTGAGCTTCGCCCTTAGTTGATTTAAAGATAAATTTGATCCCGAAGTTTCTCCTCTAAAGAGCTGACCTCCCCTGAAGTCTGAAGTTCTACGAAGATAGACCTTTAGACACTCTACAGGACATAGAGAGACATCTTCCTTCAGAGGACAGATTCTCCAGGGACCCCACCTCTTAGTGGGTAGCTCGCATTTAGCGAGAAATGATGGATCAGGGAAGAGATTGAGTTCTCCTAAATCTGTGAACTGAATGTGGCCCTCATCTCTCGATAGAGCCACTATTTCACTAACTCTAGCCCCAGAGGCTATTGCAAACAGGAAAATAATCTTTTGGGTTAGATCCTTAAGAGAACAATCTTCATTGTTCACCGATGAGGCATAATGTAAGACCTTGTCCAAAGACCAAGAGATGGGCTTTGGTGGTGCTACAGGCCTAAGTCTAGCACATGCTTTCGGAATCTTGTTAAAGATTTCATTTGCCAGATCCACTTGGAAGGCATATAGGAGAGGTCTAGTCAAGGCCGATTTGCACGTATTTATCGTATTGGCCGCCAACCCCTGGCTATGAAGGCGGACAAAGAAGGACAGACAGAAGTTCATAGAAATTTCTTTCGGTCCTTTTGATTTAACAAACTCCACCCACTTCTTCCAGGAAGACTCATATTGTCTTTTAGTAGACTTAGCCTTGTATTCTTCTAAGAATTCTATATTGCCTTCTGAGATCCTAAACCTTTTTCTAACCGCTAAAGCAATAAATTTATGAAATGAAGGGTTTGGGTTCTCTGTGATAAACTGAAGGCAGTTAATTTCTGAACCTTCTTAAATATACCTAGAATCGGAGCTAGGACCGGCCTCATCTAGTCTATCTGACCCATTAGAGGATCCTCGTATGGGGCTATTTAGCGAGGTAGTTTCTTGAAGACGCTCGTGATGAAGAGGTCGAACTGCAGTTCCGGGACTTGTTCCCATTTGGGAGGGAATATGTCTGCGTCCATGGACCATTCCAACTCTATCGCCTTGGACCGTGATAGAGTATCCACCATCACATCGTGGATCAAATGTAAATGAACTGCTGTTAGGTGCCTTCCCTTTAGGAAAATGATGGGTAACATCACTAAGACTGTACGAGACGTTCGATTGTGACGTCTTATTATCGCTTCGGTGTACCAGCTCAGACGTAGGGAGTCTGATCTGTGTGGAGGGTGCTTCCCCGCCCACGAAAGGACCAGCAGAGTCCTGGGACTTTCATGTTTTAACTTTTGTTAAAGAAGCGATTAAAGAGGGACCGATCTCAGTCTTTTTTTACCTCTTCAAGCGTTTGATGCGTGTTTTCTCCAGGCTCTTAACGCATCTTTCCGATGTGCACTTTGCACTAGGTCTGTCACTATTGCGAACTGGGGAAAGTTTAGCACTTTTCCTTGTTGGCATTTTGGGAATCTGATCGATTAGCTGAATCTCCTGACAGACCTCGCGAGTTCCTTTTAACTTCCCGAGGGAAAAAGGAGCTGATGTGACTGAGGGCTTCGATGGTTTTTTAGCCATCGAAACCCTAGAGCTGGAGAAAGTCGAGACTTCTAGAAGCATATCTTGCATCTGTGAAGTCCCAGGAACCGGGTCATCACTATGAAGATACTTAGGACTGTGAGTCTGATACGTATCTATTCTAGGATGAATGTTACTCTCCGTGACATGAATCCTAGGCAGGAGGAAGGGGGGTGGTTGACTGGAAGGTTCCAGAGGACACCTTTCAGGTCTGACAAGACAACGAACACCCTTAGTTGGAACAAGGTCCATATGTTCAGAAGGATTAACATTCAGAACTTGCAGTTTATTATGAAATTGTTGAGTAGCGACAGGTTCAGAATGACTCAGAGACTTCTTGAGTCCTTCTTGTGAACACAAAATAACCTTCCCTGGGACTCGATGAGCTGTAGCTTTCTTACTACCTGTATGCTCTATAGCTCTCAGGTATACTCCTCCAGGAGGGTTTTGAACTGTAGGAGGAGGTAAGGAGATAATAGTAGGGATATTTCTGTTCCCCATCAATGGCTCATCTTGAATAGGCTCTGGACTGAAGGATCGAAGGTCCTGCGATCCTGAGGGAATGTTCCTCCTAGCCAAAGCATCTTTATGCTTCGAACTGCCAGTAAGTTTAGACTTTTGACCATCTGCCTGTAGCATCTTGGTCACTAGAATAATGGGCTGTTGTTGAGCAGCCCGGATGTTTCCAGTATTTTCGATCTTCTTTTTAGGTTGGGGACCCACAACCACAGAAGATTTTCTCTTTGAGGGAATGCCCCATTTTTGGGGAAGACTTGTTTTCCATGGCGGCATTCTTAATTACTTCCTTAATGACCTCTTGTGGGAAGAGGTCTTTACACCAAATGTTGGAAGATATTAGCTTCCTTGTTTCGTGTTTCACCGTTGCAGCAGCAAACACAAACTCTCTACATGCTCTCCTAGCCTTCACAAAGGCGTAAAGGTCCTTTACCAAGGTAGCCATATGCATTTTGGCTAAGACCATGAGCATGTCTGGGGTGTTCTCGTAAGTTGAACACAACTCTATGTAGTTTTGTAGAGAAAGGGATGTCGTCAGTCTCTCCTTTGACTCGTGTTCATTAAACAAGAGCAAATCGGACAATTTAGGGAGACATACATTAAATTGTCCGCTTGCGACATCCTTGTCTAATTTTCCTACTGAAAATGTCAAATGGACTTCCTTCCAATCCTTTTCCTGTCCGGAAAAAGCTGGTGACAAAGGCTTGCACTCATCGAGTGTGGGACATGACTCACCCGCCTCTACAGCTTTGGTAACGGAAGTAAATGCCTTCCCCATAAAGGGGAAGGAGAGTGAAGCAGGAGCAAAATAGGAAGGGTGTAGGTTATTCAGTGAGAAAACCATCGTCTCTGAATAACCCGCCTTCTTCAGATTATTTGAAAGGATAGTCTGTGCCTTATCATGATCAAGAATCGTGACCTCCTTTTGTTCCGTTCTTTTCCTTGTCTTTGGTTCGAACTCAGTCAAACCCAACAATTAGGGAAAACCTCAGAGCTTGGCCAAAATTGGATTTTGTCCAAGGGAACAGTACCTATTTTCTCTGAAATGAAGAGATTGCCATTTGAAATCGACATCTGCTCCGCAAACCTCCAGGGATTGGTTAAGGAGCATGAAAGAAGGTCTTGATTCATGGGTCGTTTAACTGACCCGTGGGAAGCAACAAGAGGAGCTTTACGAGGTTCTATCTTGTGTTTTACTTCCCGCTTTTTGCTTTGTTTACTAAAGCTCTCTATCTGATTCTTCAGTTGGATACATAATTGTACCATATTATCCAATAGAGGGGTAAAAGACGAAGATGTTGACATCGATGGCTCTTTAGCCGGCAGAGGCGGAGGAAAGTCCGATACAACATATTTCTCTTCTACCTTAGGGCACTTCTTGCCATCGATCCCAAAGGTTTTCTCGCCATCAGGGAACGTAGTTGACTCCTGAGGCACTACTATTTCCTCACTTAGCTCTGGAAATAATAGCTTACGCATCCTATCATTAGGTAGGAAAGGTCCCGGAGAGATCTTTTGGAAGCCTCTCACCCAGTTACGTAATTTATACTGTGCTATATCCTTAGTCTCTGTAGACTTGGGATTATCAAAACCTTCAGACATCAATGTCCAACATATATTGCAACCCTGTGGGTTCCAATAATGTAGGGATCCGGAAATAATATTGCAGGGGGCATGTATTATTATTATTATTATTACTATCCAAGCTACAACCCTAGTTGGAAAAGCAAGATGCTATAAGCCCAGGGGCTCCAACAGGGAAAAATAGCCCAGTGAGGAAAGTAAATAAGGAAATAAATAAATGAAGAGAACAAATTAACAATAAATCATTCTAAAATAAGTAACAACGTCAAAACAGACATGTCATATATAAAACAAATATGTCATAAATAAACTATAAAAAGACTCATGTCTGCCTGGTCAACAAAAAAGCATTTGCTCCAACTTTGAACTTTTGAAGTTCTACTGATTCAACCACTCGATTAGGAAGATCATTCCACAACTTGGTAACAGCTGGAATAAAACTTCTAGAGTACTGCGTAGTATTGAGCCTCGTGATGGAGAAGGCCTGGCTATTAGAATTAACTGCCTGCCTAGTATTACGAACAGGATAGAATTGTCCAGGGAGATCTGAATGTAAAGGATGGTCAGAGTTATGAAAAATCTTATGCAACATGCATAATGAACTAATTGAACAACGGTGCCAGAGATTAATATCTAGATCAGGAATAAGAAATTTAATAGACCGTAAGTTTCTGTCCAACAAATTAAGATGAGAATCAGCAGCTGAACACCAGACAGGAGAACAATACTCAAAACAAGGTAGAATGAAAGAATTAAAACACTTCTTCAGAATAGATTGATCACCGAAAATCTTGAAAGACTTTCTCAATAAGCCTATTTTTTGTGCAATTGAAGAAGACACAGACCTTATATGTTTCTCAAAAGTAAATTTACTGTCGAGAATCACACCTAAAATTTTGAAAGAGTCATACATATTTAAAGAAACATTATCAATACTGAGATCCGGATGTTGAGGAGCCACCATCCTTGACCTACTTACAATCATACTTTGAGTTTTGTTAGGATTCAACTTAATACCCCATAATTTGCACCATGCACTAATTCTAGCTAAATCTCTATTAAGGGATTCACCAACCCTAGATCTACATTCAGGGGATGAAATTGATGCAAAGAGAGTAGCATCATCTGCATATGCAACAAGCTTGTTTTCTAGGCCAAACCACATGTCATGTGTATAAAGTATGAAAAGTAATGGGCCAAGAACACTACCCTGTGGAACACCGGATATCACATTCCTATAATCACTATGGTGCCCATCAACAACAACTCTTTGAGATCTATTACTTAAAAAATCAATAATAATGCTAAGAAACGACCCACCCACTCCCAACTGTTTCAGTTTGAAAACAAGGGCCTCATGATTAACACGGTCAAAGGCAGCACTAAAATCAAGGCCAATCATACGAACTTCCCGACCACAATCAAGGGATTTCTGTACAGCATTGGAGATTGTGAGAAGGGCATCACATGCTCCAAGGCCTTTACGAAAACCAAATTGCAAACTAGGGAGTAGATGATTACCTTCAGCAAACCTATTAAGACGTTTTGCCAGAAGACGTTCAAAAACTTTAGATAATATGGGAGTTATGGAAATTGGGCGGTAATCAGTGGGATTTGAGCTACCACAAACATATTTACATAGAGGAGTAACATTACCAATTCTCCAATTAGTGCTTAAAGCTCCTCTTCTTGCTAACTTGCGCAAAATAACAGATAACTTTGGAGCTAAGAAATCTGCTGTCTTTATAAAAAAACAAAGGAAAAATACCATTTGGGTCTACACCTCCATAAGCATCAAGGTCCACCAACAGAGCTTTAATCTCACGAGATCGAAAAGCTAAACTAGTTAGTTTAGCCTCAGGAAAACAGGAATGAGGAAGTTCAAGTTTTTCATTACTCTGTTTACTGTCAAAAACATCAGCCAAAAGGGTTGCCTTTTCCTTTGGACAGTGAGTGACTGAGCCATCTGGTTTAAGTAAAGGAGGAACTGTTGCATCTACACCAAAGAGTGCAGATTTAAGGGTAGACCACCATTTATGTTCCTGAGTTGTACCAGAAAGTGTTTCTTTTATGGTTAAATTGTACTCCTTTTCAGTTGAGGCATAAACTCTCTGAGCAAAAACTCGAAGCTGAGTATAGTTGTTCCAGGTCAAATCTGATCTGTTACCTTTCCAAAGATGATAGGCCTCCTGTTTCTCCAAATAAGCACGTCTACAATCATCACTGAACCACGGTTTGTCCTTCACTCGGTACCTTAGCACACGAGAAGGGATACGCCTATCAATTATGTTGACTAGATTCTCATTCAAAGGGACAACAGGATCTACACTATTATATAATTGTGACCAATTCAAGCACAGAAGAACATGTAAAATCCCATTCCAGTCTGCTTGGGATTTCATATAAATTTTACAAGAATATGATATATCAGGGACAGGCTGCTCAGTCTTCACTAATAATGAAATCAAGGCATGATCAGATGTCCCGACTGGAGAACCGACCTTACTAGTTATAACGCCAGGGGAGTCAGTGTATACGAGGTCCAAGCAATTACCAGACCTGTGAGTAGCTTCATTTATGATTTGCTCACAGCCTGATTCAGAGGCAAAGTCTAAAGCTCTTAAGCCATGGCGATCGGTAGGAGAGATAGAACTTAACCACTCCCTATGGTGAGCATTAAAATCACCAACAAAGACAAAAGAAGCCTTTCTATCATCTTCTTGTATCTTAGCCATAATGGTAAGAAGACAATCGAAGATAGAATCATCTATGTCTGG
Source organism: Palaemon carinicauda (assembly GCF_036898095.1). Classification (NCBI taxonomy): domain Eukaryota; kingdom Metazoa; phylum Arthropoda; class Malacostraca; order Decapoda; family Palaemonidae; genus Palaemon; species Palaemon carinicauda. The sequence continues at coordinate 92,534,087 of NC_090744.1, forward strand.
ATTCCGGTAGATCGAACACATAAAAGTTGTTATGCCTGCCACAAACTTTTATTACCTGAATCTCATGACATCCACATTGATAGCAGGACTTATGAGAAGCAGGGTACTCGGTCCTAATATACACCGCCATTCCCCTGGCCCTAGGGATGGCATCACGTTTCAACATTATTGGCTTCTTAAAACCAGTTATAAGGAGCTCAGATGAGTGCCTCATATTAGAAACCAAAGTTTCTGAGCACAAAAGAATATCATACTGTCTGGACGCAACTGTAAGGTCTTGGATATTTGCATGAAGACCACGAATATTGCAATACAGAAGACGACATTGACGAAATCTAGGACGTACTGGTCCCGGATTTCGCTCAATGTCTCCAGACAGCATAAGAATTAATATAAATAAAAAAGAGACATCATACTTAAAAACTAGATTAACAAGAATTATAACAAAAACAATACGTACAGAATTATAAACTAAGTGATTGATGATACCCATAGACTATAGTAAAAAGTCGGAAAAACTGGTCAACATGGAGGAGCCGATACACCATGCAAGGCTAAATACCCTCCAGGATAGCCACTTCAACTGAAGGAACCTGCAAGTATTATGACCGTAAAAGTCCTTACCCTTGGCTCTGCAGTGGACTGCCGTACAAGGTATCTGGTGTTCCTTCTGTAAAGAAAGAAAAACCAAATGAGTATATAATGGATTATTACTTTAATAATCATCATGTAAATGTCATCTAAAACAGAATAGCTTAGGATAGAAGCTACAAAGGGATAGTAGGAGATACATACCTGTATACCTCCACGAGCAAATGCTGCTACCTCCCCTCAGTATTAACTTACATGGAGCTTTCTCTGTGAGAAAATCCAAGTAGAAGGGTTATTTACCCTTAGGGGTAGAAAAGTATCAATTAACTATCCCAAAATTGTTAATACTGTGGGGTCAGGATGACTGATTTCAAATCAGACTATTGAAGAAATTATTCCTTCAATATATAAGCGGTATCAGCAGAAAACTCACTGGAGGATACCCAAGGTAAGTTAGGAAATACTACTGTAACATGGTACTGTAGTTTCTAAATTGCAAAAGTGTAAATTGCAACATATCGACTACTGTACCTATGTAATGCAGTCTTATTATTATGCTGCCTACAAGGCAGCATATGACAGTAGGGTCCATCTAGCACTAGATGGAACAGAAAAATAAAGACATAAATGAACATCCTACTCGGGTCATTTGCTGTAGTCTTCCTACTAAATTAAATCATAGAGTTTCCTGATCAGGGAGACTCAAAGAAAAAAGGCGCTGTACACTTTACGGGATAAGAGTGTATTACTCTTGCCTGAAATATTTAATATTGCAGGATAATCCTAAACTGATTTCTAATCAGGATATTGAAGAAATCATATTCATTCAATATAGGATTAGGCTCAGCAATTGCCCGAATTGGATATCCAAAATATAATGGAAAAAACCACTAGTATAAGAAATATAGTAGTTTTCTATCTACAGTATATTCTATACTGAGATATACTGGCTATCTGTATAACCTATACAGCAGTATATCCGGCATGTTGCCGGTCTGGCTAGGATATGTCTGCATACCTTGCAGACCTAGCGAGACAGAGAGAGAGACAGTATGGAAAAAAGGACTATCCTTTACTGTAACTATATACAGTAATTAAGGAAGAAAAGTCTAATAGACTACCTTTTTACCAAAAGGTGGTTCTAATTGAAGGGGAGAATGTAACATTCAGGCTTCTATATAGCTACAGTACTGTTGCCAGTAACCCGCCGACAGTACTGGTACAGTCGGCGCACCGCGTTGCCGGCCCTGCCGGCAGCATACAGGCAACAGAACCTACAGCTACAGTCCAAGGGAGGACTGAGAACCTCGGGGACAGAAGGGACTAACCACTCACAGCCATCATGGGCGCCACTGCCGTCCAGGCCAGCAACTGGTGACAGTCCATGATTGTCGGCAGCCATCTTGGTTGCCGGCCAGGCCAGCAAAAGTCTATCATGCCGACAACGTCGGCAACCGCCGGCAATGTCGGCAGCTGCCGACAGTCCATGACTGTCGGCAGCCATCTTGGTTGCCGGCCAGGCCGGCAAAAAGGCTATCATGCTGACAACTGCCGGCAACGTCGGCAGCCGCCGACAACGTCGGTAGCCGCCGGCAATGTCGTCAGCTGCCGACAGTCCATGACTGTCGGCAGCCATCTTGGTTGTTGGCCAGGCCGGCAATGCTGGCCAAGCCGGCAGGCGGCAGTATGCCCTACCGTCAGCCAGGATGAGAGAGGTAGTCTGGCTGCATCCAGCACTCTACCGTTAAGGAAAGGATGCAGGATGTCAGCCTAAAAGGCAATGGATAAACCATTAAAAAGGGGTGAGGGGAAGGGGAAAAGGGTCCTGTAACAATTGTGAAAGGAACTGTCAAACTTGACAGTCCTAGCACCTATAAAAGGAATTCTGTTTCTGTATGGTATCGACAGAATCCGGGTGCTAGGAGAGACACAGTTCTCCAACCCAGAGACTGCCGACACAGTCAAGGGGAGGGGGCGACACTGCGCCTCCTCCCACAAAGGGAAACAGGATTCCAGTGCCATGTTATCTTAGGCTAAAAGGGAATTACTTTCAGCCCAAGGAACTGTGGCACAGGACAAGTCTTTAGTCGCAAGGAGAAAATGGTATACTACCATAACCAAAGCGACTATGGAGGACTAACCTCCATTGTCGGTAACCTTGTCGGCAGGGGAGTAAAGGTATCCTACAACCAACTCACCCTGTCGGAAGGTCAACGACATAAGACTAAATACTCTGAGATTCTGACCAAATCCCAAAACCTGCTGGTATATCCACAACCAAAGGTTAACGGGATAGGCAGAAACCAAACCCCAGGTCAGCCATGTCTGAATAATATTCAGCCACGGCTATAAGGGTTGTAGTCTGGAACTACACTCAGAGGGAAAGGGATTACCTTTAAGTCTCCGAAGAGACGTGAGAAGTTTCATAACATTACAGGAGGTATTAGTCTCTAATGGAATGAAAACAACACACAAAGGTAATCGGGGAATGTCGAACGTATAGACAGTGTCTAGGTTAGGCTAACTAAGCTAGACGAGTTCTCGGTTACCTAAATCACCGAAACTCTAACTATACGATCGACAGAGGAAAAATGAAATAATTATGCATATAATCACATCTTCACAAGAACATGCCTAAATAGCTAATTAATTATGAGAATTAAATAAACGGATTTTGAGCGAAGCGAAAAATCTATTTTTGGGTAAGATAGCCATGTCGTCCTGATGGAAGTTCCTTAAAGGCAGCTTCCTAGGGTATATTACAACTACAGCGATATTCCCAGAGAATTTACCTTCAGGTACCCAGAATTCTAACTCCTGGAGCGAGTATCCCTAAAAAAGACCTTAGGGATATCGTAAATATCAGTGGACGTATTCTTGACACGCCTCATAGCAATCTATACCCCGAATAGAGTTAACACTTCGTAGGGGTAAAATGGCAAGAAAACGAAAACGATAAGAAAGGGGGGAGCCGTTCATAAGGCATCCCTCCTCACCGCTTCGAAAGCGTGCCCTGCGCCGCTCACGGCGCCATCTGTATTCCTTGTAGCGATACACGAGGTGCTACAGATACTGTATGTAGGGAGGGGTCCTACTATCCTTTTCACTCATATTTATTTTGAAAAGGAGCAGGGCGGGTCCATCAGGACGACATGGCTATCTTACCCAAAAATAGATTTTTCGCTTCGCTCAAAATCCGTTTTTTGGGCTCAAGCCATGTCGTCCTGATGGAAGTATACCAGAGCATTACTGTATCTGTGGATTCTCAATACGTGCCGTACTCCTCAAAAGTGTTTCTTAGTCAACTTGACTGACAGACCTAAGATGTTACCGTTATACATCTTTTCACTAATCATAAGCCATGAGAGTGCTTCCTGCCCCCTACAGGGAGGAGTCCTACTAGACTCTAGAAACGAACGAAGAGTACATATACCTATGTATGAATCACTCGCTAGCCAGTACCATATAGTGGTCTCACTCTATATGAAGCGAAGTCTTACGGGACTACCGTATCCAAAAGAAAAAGTCCCGACCAGCACCCTGGTCGAAGTAAAAATAGACAAAAGGTTATATCTGCGTAGGATTAAACTTGCTACTACCACCGTCCTCAGAAAGGGGTGGAGTCCTTATTGCTAAGGAAAGTATAAGCCAGTATAATCCAGGCTTTGCATTAAGGAATAGGCTATTATAGATATCCCCGATTAATATACATAGGCTAAATGCTCAAAAAACAATATGAAATCAAAAATATAGGTGAAGGAGACGCAAGGTTCCCGAGAACAAGTTTATTGAGAAACAATAAATAGGTATGGTCACCATAAATATGTACATATGCTAGGTGGATGACCAACAATTTTCACAAGTACTGTAGTGCATGGATGAATGATTATCTGAAAGAAAACATATGTGTCACTTACACATACCCCGGTATCCAACTTAACGTCCATGTTACTACTTTGCTGACAATAGCGTTGGCAAACGCTTGGCACCCTGTCTGTACTTATGTTACCATCACCATCACGTTGGAACAGTCATTGTGGGCTCTGAGAGCCTACACTACCAGTTATATCAGCATATATAACTAACTATTCACCCAAGAATCCAAGTCCCAAATGATTCCGCTGTTCCTCGCAGAGTTAAACAGCAGGGTTAACGACGCAACCAACTGCTACCACAGACCTCTTTAGCTGCTCCACTTGCTTAGCATAGTGGCGAAAGAATACCCTGGAAGACTTCCAGCCAGTGTATGAACGAAGGTGTTCAAAATCCATAAAATTAAAGAAGTTTAAAGATGAAGCAACTTTCCTCGGATCATGACCTGCGGGTGAACTGTCAGGATCCGCTCTGCGAATAAAATATGTAATTTTCGCCCTAAGTTGATTTAAAGATAAATTCGAGCCCGAAGTTTCTCCTCTGAATAGTTGGCCCCCATGGAAGTCTGAAGTTCTACGAAGATAGACCTTAAGGCATTCTACGGGACATAGAGATGCATCTTCTTTCAGAGGGCAGATTCTCCAGGGACCCCACCTGTTGGTGGGCAACTCGTTCTTAGCGAGAAACGTAGGGTCCGGAAACAGGTTCAGTTCTCCCCCATCCAGGAACTGAACTCGGCCCTCCTCTCTCGAGAGGGCCACAATCTCACTAACTCTGGCCCCAGAAGCAAGGGCAAAAAGGAAGATCACTTTTTGAGTCAGGTCCTTCAATGCACATTCCTCATTATCTAGTAATGAGGCAAAATGAAGGACTTTGTCTAATGACCATGAAATAGGCTTTGGAGGAGCTGATGGTCTAAGCCTAGCACAGGCCTTAGGGATCTTATTAAACATTTCGTTAGCGAGGTCTACCTGGAAGGCATATAGAATGGGTCTTGTTAGAGCTGACTTACATGTAGAAATTGTGTTCGCCGCCAGCCCCTGTTCGTGGAGGTGAATGAAGAAGGATAGGCAGAACTCCGTAGAGATCTCGTGCGGGTTCTTATCTTTGACAAAGGCTACCCATTTCTTCCATGCAGATTCGTACTGCCTCCTAGTAGACTTACACTTGTATTCTTCCAGGAAGTCGATACTATCTTTCGAGATTCCGAACCGTTTCTTCACCGCTAGGGAGAGAAAATCATGAGCTGCAGGGTTCGGGTCTTCTGTAATGAAGCGAAGACAGTCGACTTCTGGACTTGCTGGGACAGAACTGGGTCCGGGAGCGGTAGGAACTTCAGTCGTAGTTCCAGAGCCAGAGGGAACCATACACTGTTCGGCCACTTGTGGGCCACTATTGCTGCTACTCCCTTGAAGGATCTCAGTTTGTTGAGGACCCTCAACATCAGATTGTGAGGGGGAAACAGGTAGATCCTGGACCATCTGTTCCAATCGAGGGACATCGCATCTATTGCTTCTGCCGCGGGGTCCACATATGGGGACACATATTTCGGCAGCTTCTTGTTGTCCTTCGTCGCGAAGAGGTCTATCTGCAGTTCTGGGACTTGACTCAAGATGAAAGAGAATGATCCTGCGTCTAGGGACCATTCTGTCTCTATCGGTGTTATCCTGGATAGAGCGTCCGCGGTCACATTCCGGACTCCTTGAAGGTGAACTGCTGACAGGTGCCACTTCTTCTTCTCCGCCAGTCGGAATATGGCTAACATCACCTGGTTGAGAGGTGGGGATCTCGATCCCCGCCGATTCAGACATTTCACAACCACCTCGCTGTCCAGTACCAACCTTACGTGGATCGAGTGACGTGGGGATACTTTCTTCAGGGTCAGAAGTACTGCCATAGCTTCTAGAAAGTTTATGTGAAAGGTCCCAAATAGCTTGGACCAGATTCCTTGCACTTTTTTCCGATGGGAGTGACCCCCCCACCCTACCTTTGAGGCGTCTGTGTGGATTGTCACTGACGGGGGGGGTGGCTGAAGAGGTAGAGACCTCTTTAGACGACTGGCTTGAGACCACGGTCTGAGAAGAGAACGTAGCCGAAGTGGGACCGGTCTCTTTACGTCCCTTCGCTCTTTCGATGCAAAGGTTCTCCATACTCCCGCTGCATCTTTTAGCTGTGCTCTTAGCACAGGGTCTGTTACTGATGCAAACTGAAGAGAGCCCAAAACCCTCTCTTGTTCGCGTCTTGATATCCTCTCGGAACCTAGAAGTCTCCTGACAGACCCTGCTATTTCCTTCCTCTTTGACATCGGGATGGAAAGACGGTGTGACACTAGATCCCAGTGAATTCCCAACCACTGGAACCTCTGAGCTGGAGAAAGACGAGACTTCTTTCTGTTGATCATGAAGCCTAGATATTCCAGGAACTGAATCACTTGTAGGGAAGCTTGCAAGCATTCTGCTCTGGATGCTGCCCACACCAACCAATCGTCCAGGTAGGCTACTACCTGGAACCCTTTTAGGCGTAACTGTTTGAGAGCTGCGCTCGCAAGCTTCGTAAAGATCCTTGGGGCTATGTTTAGTCCGAAGGGCATCGCCCTGAAAGCGTAAAGTTTTTGTTGTAGCTTGAATCCTAGGTAGGGGGAGAGACGACGACTTATTGGAACGTGCCAATATGCGTCTGACAAGTCGATGGAGACGGTATATGCCCTCTTGGGCAGTAAGGCCCTTATGTGTTGTAACGTTAGCATTTTGAACTTGTGGTTCACTATGAACTTGTTGAGTGGTGACAAGTCCAGAATGACTCTGAGTTTCCCCGAGTCTTTCTTGGGAACACAAAACAGCCTCCCTTGGAACTTGATGGACTTTACCCTCCTGATCACCTTTTTCTCCAACAGATCTTGGATGTACTCCTCCAAAACGGGGGTGGAGTGTTGGAAAAATTGAGGGCACAGGGGCGGAGTACTGTACCAACTCCAACCCAGTCCATTTTTGAGAAGGCTGTGGGCCCAGGGATCGAAGGTCCAGCGATCCCGGAAATACTGAAGTCTCCCACCTACCGGCGACACTTCACTTTGACTGTCCTGCAGTCTTGCCTCCCTGGCCGCGACCACCTCTGAATCCTCGTCCCCTAGAGGGGCGTCTTGATGACCCTCTAGCTGCTCCTCTGGGTCTTGCACGAAACGTGGTCGACTGTCCCTCGAACACGGGATTGAATGCAGGGGAAGCTGATGACATTGCTTGGGGAACCCATTGGAAGGTGGTCGGGGTCTGGGCTACCAGTTGTGGAACCGGAGGCAAAGCTGGCTGTTGCTGCTGTGGTCTTTGCTGTTTGAAGGACTTGGCTGGACGGGAGGAAAACCTTGACTTCTTCGCCTTTCCTTTCGGCTGAGGGCCCTCATCCGGAGAAGACTTCCTCTTAAGGGACAGGCCCCACTTCAGGAGAAGATTGCGGTTCTCAGTGGCGGCCTTGTCCACGATCTCTTTGACCACGTCCTTGGGAAAGAGATCCTTACCCCAGATGTTAGATGAAATGAGCCTCTTGGGTTCGTGCCTCACTGTGGCCGAGGCAAACACAAACTCCCTACAGGCTCTCCTTGCTTTCACAAAGCAATAGAGGTCCTTGGTTACTGTGGCCAGATGGATTTTGGCCATAACCATGAACATCTCTGGCATCTTGGGGTCGCTAGCCATCGTCTCCATGTTGGTCTGGAGAGACATCGAGGCTGCCAGGCGCTCCTTTGTGTCCAATTCCCTCCGAAGAAGGAATTCCGACAACTTGGGAAGGTTTTCGCCGAACTGCTGACCTGCAATGTCGGCGTCTAACTTCCCAACCGAGAAAGTAAGGTGCACCTCCTTCCAGTCCTTGTTATCCATTGGCAATGCCAGCGATAGAGGTTTACATTCCTCCAAGGACGGGCACGGCTTGCCAGCTTCAACTGCCTTGATGACGGCCGCAAACCCCTTTTGCATAAAGGGGAAGGCCCTAGCTGGGGAGGATACAAAGGAGGGGTGTTTCTTGCTCAAGGCGGCAACCTTCGAGTTTGAGAACCCCCTCTCCTTTAAAGCAGCTGTCAAGGTGGCTTGAGCTTTGGAGTGATCTAGGATAATCACTTCCTTTGGTTCCGTCTCCTCCTTCGAAGCCGGCTCCTTCTTCAAACGGACATAGCAGTCCGGGTAGGCCCCTCTACTGGGCCAGAATTCCACCTCCTCAAGGGGAACTGAACCCAGTTTCTCCGACATGACGATCTTCCCAATCGTCATCGGCATGTGCTCGGCATATCTCCACGGGTTGGCATCCGAGCACAGAGGAAGGTCCTTAACGTTGAGCTTCTTTGGAGGTCCACGTGATGCTGTGATCTTCTGCATCTGGAGCTCCAAAGTAGCGGCCTTCTGATTATTCTCCTTCTGCATCTGTTGGATCATACCAACGATGGAAGAGAGAGCCTGTCCAAGCTCTGCTGGAAGAGCGGACGAGGTAGAGGGGATAGGTTCAGGGACCTGAACCGGCACGTCTGATGAAACGGGAACCTCTTCCTCCACAGCAATAGGATCTCGATCTTGCTCCTCGCCCTCTGCGAGGAGATCCTGCTCCGCACGATCAGACAAGTCGGACATCTTGTCGTCCAACTGGATGTCCTGCAAGGCGTCAGCGACATCCTCCTCCACTGGGATCTGGATCAGAGGGATCTCCGGCCGAGGCTGGGGAACAACAGCATCAGGGGAAGCCTTGGGGAAAAGGTATGCCCTCATCTTCTCGTTAGGAAGATAAGGTCCAGTGGTGTTTTTCTGAAAACCCCTTACCCAAACACGAAGCCTCTCCCTCGCTGCATCTCTTGACTCCGCCGACCTAGGGGATTCAAAAGCCTCTGATAGCAGGTTAGTACATACAGCACATACCTGCGGATCCCAGTAACGATGTTCATCATTGGAGGCTGCACAAGCTGCGTGCCTCCTACACGAGGTATGTCCGCAAAAGTTCTTACTGCGGACATTGCAGAAGACACTATCACACTTCGGATGCTCCTCCTGTAAAAGAAGAAAAATTTCCATGAATATCAAGTGAATTTTAATTCACATGTAACAAATGAGTATTCAACAAAAGAATAAGGGAAAGACACCTACTTGTGAAACCCACACAAACACCTGTGGAAGCCCACCGGCCAAGTCACATAGTTAGTCTTTACTAGAATAACCAGAGAACGTATTTCCAAAGGAAATTAGGTGTAGCTCACACCTAAGGTAAAATAATACCATTCGGCCAGGAATAAAAGAATTATCTTTTATCCTTGTAAGGCGACACCAGGTGATTATACCAGTAACACAAGTAAGATAGAAAAGACAGTGTTGTAACCTACTACATCATGAACTCCTTTGGTTGAATATACCACCAAGAGAGGACTGATACAGTACCTGAGGGTGGTATGCCAGCCGGCTACTGCCGCTCAGCACCCCCCCCCCCTTGTTTTGGAAAGGCAGATCTCAAGTACACAACCTCAGATCACCTTTATTGGGGAGAACTCCAGAACCCATGCCTGAACCGGCCGGCAGTGGTTGCCAGACCGTAGCCACCCGGTTTGCACAGAGTTGCCGGCCATCATACTTAGTGGCCGGCTGACTGGGCAGTGTCGCGGGCCGGCCGGCAGCAGTAAACAAACCCTGCCGGCTAGCCCCCACACACCAGGCAGCACTCGGCTGCCGGCCCCACTTGTAGTGGCCGGCAGATGAGCAATAGACCGGCCGGCAAAGGTATACACCCAACGCCGACCGACAGCAAGAGAACTGGAGAACACCCCTCCCCACCGACAGCCGGCCTGTAGGCCGGCAGCCGGCAAGGACAACACATACTAAGACAAAAGAGTGAGTGCCGGGTTAAGAGACTATAAGTCTCTGAGCCCGGCACCCGAAAGAGTGCCGAAAGGAAGGGGAAGACACTACGTCAAGCTTCCTAACCGCTGCTTACTGAATTTTCAGACGGCAGCGATAGAGGGACCAAGAAAGGACCGGGCAGCACTCACAGTAATGGTCTCTGCCGGTCGGCACACTTTGCCGGCCGACAGGAGACCACGTCAGTTCCTCATCCCAACCTAGGCTAGGCAAGGATGAAGACGACTGACACAATGAACGGAAAAAGAGAAGGGAAGGACAGAGGGTCCTATCCAACCTTACCTTGGTTAAGGGTCACTCCAAACTAAGACAGTTCATCTCAGTAGAGAAAGACCCGAGAGGGAGGCCGGCACTACTGGCTGCCTCCCACGAACCACGGCAAGGAAGGAATTGCCTTTCCAGAAAAGGGAACATATCCCGAGACCGGAACGGCAAGGACAGTCTGATGAGTCACCGAGTAAAGGGATCACTACTGGAACCCAACAAGGTGGACTAAGGGGGGAACCCTTAGTGCCCGAGTCAATCGGCAAGGGAGACTCTGCCCCATGCCAGACAAACCGGGCTCAGACTAAACACTGTTGTACTGTCACCCTCTGAACCAATACTATTGGAACGGGAAGGTACAGTACTACCCCAGCATAGATATATTTGAAGATTAATTCAAATAAACCACTAGAGTTAAGCCTAAGGCTTAAACAGAGGGAAAGGGTTTGCCCCTTCCCCTAAGAGAAGGGAGCAAACGGGGAACAGATAATATTATAATGACCTAAGACAACCTAGCCTAGGCACTAAGAGAATCGATTACCTAATTCACCGAAACTCATATCAATACTATCTTGGAAGGTACTCGAAAAGGACTAATATGTATAACGTTGCCTAACGCTTAAAGCAATAAATTCACATTTGGAAGACTAATTATCATGCAGGAAGTACATAGGCCAACAACTAGCCTACGAAGACTAGTGTTGGTAGCCTTGGTAATTTCGCCAGGCACATTACTATCGCATCATAACAGAATTCCTAAATAAGCTAAGTAGCTAATATTTAAGCGCAAAGGGGGCTGGGAACGTCGCTCTTGCTAACAAATAAATCCTATTCTAGCGAGCGACAGCATCCATGATGCCTCCAGCAGGCAACAGCTCTTGTATCAAAGATAACTCTTTTAATAACTTTAATTTTAACCAAGAGCCTACATTTATACATAAAAGAAATAATACTCAACTTATCCGAGGCAGAAGAAGTTGGAGAAAGCATTATAAACGAGAAAATTCCAAGATTAGGTAGTAAACAGGGAAAATACACCGAGTCGTAGAGCTACGCAAAAAGGAATACAGATGGCGCCGTGAGCGGCGCAGGGCACGCTTTCGAAGCGGTGAGGAGGGATGCCTTATGAACGGCTCCCCCCTTTCTTATCGTTTTCGTTTTCTTGCCATTTTACCCCTACGAAGTGTTAACTCTATTCGGGGTATAGATTGCTATGAGGCGTGTCAAGAATACGTCCACTGATATTTACGATATCCCTAAGGTCTTTTTTAGGGATACTCGCTCCAGGAGTTAGAATTCTGGGTACCTGAAGGTAAATTCTCTGGGAATATCGCTGTAGTTGTAATATACCCTAGGAAGCTGCCTTTAAGGAACTTCCATCAGGACGACATGGCTTGAGCCCAAAAAGGCTATTTAAAAACTGGAAGTCGTTCCGCTAACTAAATAACGCATGCCTAAGAACGACAGCGCCCATGGCGCCTCCAGTAATGACCTAGCTCTAGAAACACAATAAATACTCAATATCATTGAGAAACAAGAGCTAAAACATATTCAAAGTAAAGACCCGATACTCAACTTTCCGAAGGCGGAAGAAGATGAAGAAAGCATAATAATAATCCTTTAACCAATCAAAATAAATTCAATCGCCGGAAAATACCACCGAGCGAAATCGCTACAAATAAAGGAATGGCCACTATCGTAGGGATGGCGCTGTTGTACTATCGATAGTAGTAGGGAACGGGGATGGCCTTTGAAGGGCCCCCTTTTATTTTTGCCACACCTCCTCGAACGTAAACTCTATCATCTGGGGTGCAGATTGCTATGAGGTGTGCCATTACGTCCTTACGCGATATCCCTTCTTAGAATTTTAAGGGATATTCGCTCCAGGAGTTAGAATTCTGGGTACCTTCAGTAAATTCTCTGGGATATATCACTGTAGTCACATATAACCTAGGAAGCTACTAATGAAGGAACTTCCATCAGCACGACATGGCTTGAGCCCAAAAAAAATTATGGTAATAGGTAGATAGCTAAACTTTTAAAAAAGTTAGTGCCATTCTTGTAAATTACCTCTGCCAACGAAGTTGGAGGGAGGTTATGTTTTACCCCCTGTTTGTGTGTTTGATTGTGAAAAGCTTCATGGCCACAATTTTAATAGTAGAGTAATGAAACTTGCAGTGATTAACTGTTATATAAAAAGCTGGAAATTATTAAATTTCGGAAGGTCAAGGTCACGGTCAAGCAAAATGTCCAATTCACGTAATCAGCCATAAGTTTGGACATTGTTGTCACAGAGACTTCAAACTTAGTTCATATTGGAGTGTATGAAAATCCACGCCAATTAATAATCATTAAAGTCTAAGTTCAAGGTCGAACCCTGGGTCAAGGTCAAGCAAAAGATCAAATTCCGGTCATCAACCATACGGCCACAATTTTAATCGTAAAGTAATGAAACTTGCAGGGATTTTAAACTTATGCAAAGAGCTGGAAGTGATTATAGGAATTGATTCTGGGAAAGGCACGTTGGTTTCGAGAAATAAGCTGCCATGGCAGAGGTCTACACTCTCAGAGTGTTTTTCTAGTTAGGAATGATTTTACAAGATATAAGAACATAATATTCATAAACCATTCCAAATTATGTACAGTAAAACCTTCTGAGATACAAGCAGTGGCTTCGTTGATTTTTGCTACATGATGTGAGCAAAGACCTTAGTTACGATTAAGCGAGCTTATGACAACCACCACTATGTAAGTACAGTGTGTTTCTCTTGCCCTTGGATGTAAAGAACACTAGGAAGGTGCATGTGTGTTGTTTGCTTGGGCGAGGGAGAACAGTCGCTGTACAGTAGCCTACTTCTATTAAGTTTGATCCTAAAACAAGTTGATAAAGGATATGTCACCAGTCAATGAAGTCAAGATTACATTGAAGCTCAGGACCTATGTCCATGGAGAGATGGAGAAATTGTTGGTGTGGTTGACAGAGGTGCAGCCTGCAGGAGATAGTGTAAATGAGAGAATCAACTGCAAAAAGGAATAATACCTTTACGAGGATCTTTTGCTGCCGACGGCAGGAACATCAATGGACTGGGCTTCGGGAGTCATTCAAAACCTGTCTGGGATTTGATAATGAAAAATTTATAAAATATTTTACTGAACTGACAGAAGGCAAAGGATACACCCTACAGCAAGTCTTCAACTGTGATGAGACAGTGTGAAGTCTTATGGAAAAAAATGCCGAGAAGGAAGTACAGTACATAACGGCAGAGGAGAAGAGCATGCCAGGTCACAAACCTATGAAGGATATGTTAACCCCTGCAGTGCATGCAAATATGAAGGGTAACTGCAAGATTAAACGGCTACTTGTATAACACTGAAATCCAAGAGCCTTAGTCTTTTATAACGGATTTTGAAGCAAAGCGAAAAATCTATTTTTGGGTGAGATGGCCATGTCGTCCTGATGGAAGCTTCCTATAGACAGCTTTCTAAGGGATATTTGGCTACAGTGATACTCCCAGAGAAATGACCATAGGTCTCCAGAATACTAACTCCTGGCACGAGTATCCATAAAATTTTTCTTAAGGATATCGCATAATATCGGGGGACGTATATCTTGATACGACACATGGCAATCTTCACCCCGAATAGAGTTTTTGCTCTGAGGGGAAAGAGTGGGGAAATTGAAGGGGAGCCGTTATCAAGGTTAACCTTCCTCCCCTACTATTACAGGGCCCAAAATGGCGGCTCATTCCTTGTAGCATTGAGCATGGTGCTACAGATAGAGTAGTTTCGGGAGGGGATTATTACATAATCCTTTTCTTAGAAAAAGAGGGTGGGTCCATCAGGACGACATGGCCATCTCACCCAAAAATAGATTTTTTCGCTTTGCTTCAAAATCCGATTTTTGGGCTCAAGCCATGTCGTCCTGATGGAAGTTTACCAGAGAATTACTTGAAAGTACTATATCTGTGGGTTTGTACAAGTGCCTCAACCTTGGGTCAGCTTCTATATGGTCATCCAGACCACTGAAATATATGACAATACCGTTATACGTCATTACCACTAAGCATGGAACAATGTTAGGGCTTCCTGCCCCCTGCAGGGAAATGTCATACTTGACGATAGAAGCACAAGGTTTGTATTCATATAGGAACAAATATACATATCATTCAGATCTTTTTGTTCATATGATTAAGTACCTTAAGTATGAACTTTACTTAGGAAAATAAATAAATTACTCCGGCTAAGTTTATTTAGCTACATATGGGGCAAAATAAGACGCAAATACCCTTTCACCATTTTATTAAATCGATAATCAAATGGAACAGAAGGTGTATTAAAATTTGTAATAGAATTATACATTCAACATATACAAATAAAATTATTTTCTACCTGAAAGGGAAGAAAATTTTGATGCCACTCAAAACCAGTTAAAAAATTATTAAGATAATTTCACTGTAAATGTTGGATAACTATTAACACTGTGTACAAGTTTACACATGGCACTAGTGTCACCAGGGTGACACTCAATAAAAGGGCATTGCACTGAAAGGTGTCAACACCTTTTCACCCAAATTGAAAAGTCCCAATCAATTCACTGTTCATCGCAGCACTAGACGACAGGTTTCACCACGCTACCTTCGCATAATGTTTATAAAAAAACTCTGGAGGATTTCCAACCAGTGTTTTAGCGGAGACACTCAAAGTCCATATACTAAGAGAAGTTCAGTGAGGAAGCAATTGTTCTCGGATCATGACCTGCGGGTGTACTATCAGGATCCGCTCTGCGAATGAAGTAGGTGAGCTTCGCCCTCAGTTGTTTTAGGGATAAGTTTGATCCTGAGGATTTGCCTTTGAAGAGCTGTCCTCCCTTGAAGTCTGAAGTTCTTCGAAGATAGACTTTTAGAGACACTACTGGACATAGAGAGACATTTTCCTTCAGAGGGCAGATTCTCCAGGGACCCCACCTTTTGGTGGGTAGCTCATTTTTGGCGAGAAAAGTAGGTTCAGGATAGAGATTCAGCTCGTGAACTGAATATGGCCCTCGTCTCTTGATAGGGCTACTATTTCACTAACTCTAGCCCCTGAGGCTATAGTGAACAGGAATATCACTTTTTGTGTTAGATTCTTAAGAGAACAATCTTCATTGTTCAAGGTTGAAACATAGTGTAAGACTTTGCCCAGAGACCATGGAATGGGCTTCAGAGGGGCTGCTGGTTCAAGTCTAGTGCATGCCTTCGGAATCTTGTTGAAGATTTCATTCGCCAGGTCCACCTGGAAGGAGTATAGAGGAGGTCTAATCAGAGCTGACTTACACGTAGTTATCTTGGTGGCAGCCAAGCCTTGCTCGTGAAGGTGGATGAAGAAGGACAGGCAGAAGTCTATTGAGATTTCTTTCGACCTTTTTGCTTTAACAAAAGCAACCCACTTTTTCCAAGACGATTCGTATTGTCTTCTGGTTGACTTTGACTTGTATTCTTCTAGGAAGTCTATACTGCTTTTCGAGATCCCAAATCTTTTCTTGACTGCTAAGGCGAGAAAATCATGAGATGAAGGTTTTTGGTTCTCTGTGATGAAGCGAAGACAGTCGACTTCTGAACCAATTGGGATAGAGCTGGGTTCGATAGAGGGACCAGCCTCAGTTTCAGTTCCATCACCAGAAGGAACCAATTGCTCTTGGGCCACTTGGGGGCCACTGCTGCTGCAGTTCCTTTGAAGGATCGCAGCTTGTTGAGGACTTTCAGCAGGAGATTCGTTGGAGGGAACCGGTAGATCTGGGTTCATCTGTTCCAATCGATGGACATGGCATCCGTCGCTTCTGCCAGAGGGTTCTCATATGGGGCTACATATCGAGGTAGTTTCTTCTTGTCACTCGTCGCGAAGAGGTCGATCTGCAGTTCTGGGACTTTTTCCAAGATGAAGGAGAATGAGTCTGTGTCTAGGGACCATTCTGACTCTATCGGCTTTAGCCTGGATAGAGCGTCCGCCGTCACATTGCGGAACCCTTGTAGGTGAACTGCCGATAAGTGCCATCTCTTCTTTTTTGCTAAACAAAAGATGGCTTACATCACGTGGTTGATGGGGGACGATCTCGAGCCTTGTCGGTTCAGACATCTCACTATCACTTCGCTGTCCAAGACCAGCCTGATGTGGGCTGATCTGTGAGGGGATAGTTTCTTCAGCATCAAGAGGACTGCCATGGCCTCCAGAATACAGATGTGAAAGGTCTTGAACAGGGATGACCAGGTCCCTTGGGCTTTCCTTTAATGGGAGTGACATCCCCATCCTTCCATCGAGGCATCCGTGTGGATGGTCACCAATGGGGGAGGTGGTTGTAAGGGAACGGTCCTCTTTAGGCTCTTGACCTTCGACCACGTCTTGAGAAGTGATCATAGTAAGGTCGGTATCGGTCTCTGTAGATCTCTTCGAGCATTTGCTGCGTATCTTCTCCAGACTCTTGACGCATCTTTCAGCCATGCTCTTAGCACTGGGTCTGTTACTGCTGCAAACTGGAGAGAGCCCAGTACTCTTTCCTGTTGGCATCTTGAGATCCTGTCGGATTTCAGTTGTCTCTTGACAGAACCCGCGATCTCTCTCCTCTTCCTTGGTGGAATGGAGAGGAGGTGTAACTTCAAGTTCCAATGGATTCTCAGCTATTGAAACCCCCTGAGCTGGAGAGAGGCGAGATTTCTTGAAGTTGATCTTGAATCCCAGATGTTCCAGGAACTGGATCACTTTTTTGGATGCTTGCAGAGAAGCAGTCTTGGATGCTGCCCACACCAGCCAGTCATCCAGGTACGCTGCTACCTGAACGCCTTCTAGGCGTAGTTGTTGTACGACTGCGTCCGCAAGTTTCATGAAGATCCTTTGGGCTATGTTTAGTCTGAAGGGCATGGCTCTGAAGACATACTTTGTCTTCTGTAGCTTGAATCCTAGGTAGGAGGAGAGGGGGCGGCTGACTGGAAGGTGCCAGTAAGCATCTGCCAGGTCTATTGAGACTGTGTACGCCCCTTTCGGTAACAGGGTCCTGATGTGTTGAAGGATTAACATCCTGAACTTGTTGAGTGGCGACAAGTCCAGAATGACTCTGAGTTTGTCCGAGTCCTTCTTGGGAACACAAAACAGCCTTCCCTGGAATTTGATGGACTTTGCTTTCCTTATAACCTTCTTATTCAAGAGTTCTAAGGTATATTCTTCCAGTAAGGGGGTGGAGTGTTGGAAGAATTGAGGAAATGAAGGTGGAAATCTGTTCCATTTCCATCCTAGTCCATTTTTTATTAGGCTGTGGGCCCAGGGATCAAAGGTCCAACGATCCTGAAAGTGTTGGAGTCTCCCTCCTACCTGTAGCATCTCATTGCTTAGGTGGTCCGGAGGGCTTGCCACCCTGACCGCGTCCTTCCGTGCCTCGTGAGGGGTGTCTTGAGGAGCCCCGTCGAGATCCTCTTCCTTTCGGGCGAAAGGTAGTAGTGTGCCTCTCACACCCGGGGTTGAAAGCTGATGACTGGGCAACCAGCTATTGAGGCACCGCTTGGAAGGTGGTCTGTGGCTGAGCGACCACTTGAGGCATCGCGGTCATGGTGACCGTGGGATGTTGCTGAGTAGGCCGAGAAGGTAGTCTTGGCTACTTTGTCTTCTGTTTGGGTTGGGGACCAGCGTCCGGGGAAGATTTCCTCTTTGAGGAGATGCCCCACTTTTGGAGAAGGTTCCTATTCTCCGTGGCAGCTTTCTCAACTACCTCTTGGACCACTTATTTTGGGAAGAGGTCCTTACCCCAGATGCTGGAAGAAATCAGCTTCCTGGGTTCGTGTTTCACCGTTGCAGCAGCAAACACGAACTCCCTACAGGCTCTCCTGGCCTTCACGAAGGCGTAAAGGTCCTTTACGAGGGTGGCCATGTGCATCTTGGCCAGGACCGTGAGCATATCTGGGGTGCTGTTGTGGCCTGCACACATCTCTATGCAGTTCTGGAGGGAAAGAGAAGCGGCTAGCCTCTCTTTTGTCCCTTGCTCCCTTCGCAAGAGAAAGTCCGATAGCTTTGGTAGGTTCTCACTGGACTGCTGTCCCACGATATCTGCTTCAAGCTTTCGTACTGAGAAGGTTAGGTGGACCTCCTTCCATTCCATCTCATCCGTGGGCAAGGCCAGAGACAGAGGCCTGCACTCCTCTAGTGCAGGGCATGGTTTGCCTGCCTCAACCGCCTTGAGAACACTTTGAAAAGCCTTCGACGTGAAGGGGAAGGCTCTCGAAGAAGGAGCAAGAAAAGTAGGGTGTTTCTTGCTCAGTGCAGAAACTCGCGAGTTAGTATAACCTGCCTTCTTCAGGCTACTCGTCAACAGAGCCTGTACCTTGTCGTAGTTGAATACCATGACCTCCTTCGGTTCTGTCTCCTCTTTCAACACTGGTTCACGCTTCAGCTGGATGAAGCACTCCGGGTAAGCGTTGAAGTTCAGCCAGAACTCAATGTCGTCCAGGGGGACGGCTCCCAACTTCTCCGAAATGTAGAGTTTGCCGTTGGTGATAGGCATAAACTCTGCAGACCTCCAGGGATTGGTCTCGGAGCACGGTGGCATGTCCTGTACTCTGGGTCGCTTGGAAGACCCTCGGGAGGTCACGGTCCGAGTCGCATCGCGAAACTCTCTCGTCATCTCTTCTTGCCTTTCTACGTTCTCCTTACTTAGATTCTCCATTAGGGCGGTAATGTGGGCTAAAACTGCCTGACCCATTGCGTCTAATGGGGGGGTAGGAGCCGAAGACGTAGACAGTGTCGATTCAGGCAGAAGGGACTCCTCCGCTTCTGTCGAGTCGTAGTCTTCATCTCCTCCGGATGGTAGAGTAGACTCTTCTTCAGGATCGTCTTGAAGAAGATCCTTCTCTGTGTCCGTGGACACTTCAGACATCCTTTCCTCTTGGTGGATGTCCATGCCTTGCATGGCTTCAGTGACGTCAGCCTCGACTGCGATCTGGACACAGGGAGGCCCGGGTCGTGCCTGAGGTACGATGGCATCAGCTGTTGCCTTCGGGAATAGCAAGCTTCGCATCCTATCGTTGAGGAGGTACGGTCCAGGAGAGTTCTTTTGGAACCATCGTACCCATTTCCAAAGCTTCTCGCGTGCTGCATCCCTCGACTCCGTCGACTTGGGGTCATCGAAACCTTCGGTCACCAAGGCCGAGCAGACTTTGCAGTCCTTGGGGTCCCAATACCTCAAGGTTTCAGTTGTTACAACGCAGGCAGCATGAGACCTGCACATAGTGTGACCACAAAAGTTCCTACTTTTGTGGTTATAGAAGATCACCTCACACTTCACTTTCTGCTCCTCCTGTAAAGAAAGGAAATTGAAATGAGTATGCAGTAATTTATCACACTTGATTAATAAAAAATGTCATGCATTAAATTTTTGGTATCTTAACCATTATAGCTTAGGATAGTAAGCTAGAAGGAAATAGGAAGGACACATACTTGTGCCTCCTGTCCAGCCAATTGCTGTGACCTCCCCAAATATTAATATTAGAATTTCCTTATTAAAGGAAAATCAAAGGAGAAGGGTTCTAACTTCTAGAGTTAGAATTAGTGTATACTAGCACTGACCCTTTCATAAAAATATTGATATTGTGGGGTAAATTATGATCTGATGACTTTAATCAGTGCATTGAAGGAATACTTCACTTCAATATAAGATTGGTCTCAGCAATAGACTGTGAAAGGATACGCAGGGTATGTTGGAAAATATAAACTACTGTATAATATATACTATAGTTTTCTGCCTGCAGTATGTACTATACTGCAGAAATACTGGCTACTGTATAAGCATACAGTATACTGTAGTTCAGCCGGCATGTTGCCGGCTAGGCTAGTACCTGGCGGCACCAGTCTAGCCGGCAGGGTTAGTACCTGGAGGCACTAGTCGACAGAGAGAGAGAAAGCATGGAGAGAAGGGCTACCTTATTAATATAGTTTAGTGCAATAAATAAGGGTGTAGGTATTATTATCCCTACTGCCTTCCTCCAGAATGAGGGTTCAAATGGAAGGGGGGAAGGGGATGAATCATTCTAGCTTCCACCCAGCCACAAGATCTGCTGCCTGCTGTTGCCAGTTTCAGGGATGTGGATGGCAGTCCAAGGGAGGACTGAAGAACATTCAAAGACAAAGGGTCTCCCACCGGCAGCTGTCATGGCCGGCACAACCTTTCCTGGAGCCTTGCGTCCGTATGGGGAAGGTCAGAGTGGCTATCAAGCCGCCTACGTAGGAGACCGGCCAGCACCACAGTCTATCCGGCCAGCACCACAGTCTATCCGGCAAGCGGGGAGATTGCAGGACACCGGCCAAAGACATGCGATGGCTAGGCTATCGCTAAAGGACAGAGTGGCAGGGAAAGGGTCTTGTGTGTTGTGTTGGGAGAAGGCGGCAGGATTGCCGGCCATTTCCAGACACAAAAGAAACCTCGTTTCAGTATCAGCGCCGTCCTGGGTGGCAGAAGAATAATGATTCTTCATCCCAGGACCTTGCCAAAACAAGACTTGTCTTCTAGACCGCAAGGGAGAAGGTGGGGGCATCGTACTACCACCTCGGATGCGGGCTAGGGAAGCTAGGCTTCCTATGTCTACAACTGTAAGCCGACAGGGGAGTGACTACTCCCCCGGCAGCCGAGTTGTCGGCATAAAGACTGAATACTCTGAGTTACTATCATAAAACCAAGCCGGGATACTCACCGGCAAGGGGGAAGACAGAAAAACACTAGCCTAGTCAAGCCGGCGTATACTACTCTATGGCAAGACCAAGATAGGGTTGTCACTTAATGGCGGCACTCAGAGGGAAGGAAGGGTTTACCCTTAAATCTCCGAAAGAGACAAGTATCGAATTATATAATTAATCCTAGGAGATATACTATCTCCTGTTGAATTGATAAAACAATACAAGTGGGTAAACGGGGATAATGTATGAAAGTATACTAAAGCGCATAGGCTAGGTTAGGCCAGCGCAGGGCGAGACCTCGGCTACGCTATATCACCGAGACTCTAACGTATATGATCGATACATTTAAGGAAGAGGAAAAATACGTGCATAATCTTATCTTCACTAGTATAATTTTGCCTAAATAGCTATAATTCATCAAAGCTAAATACCGGGAATATCGTTCTGCTGACTAAATAAGGCATGTATGACAAACGACAGCGTTCAAAATGGCGCCTCCGGTTACTGGCTATGCTCCGATAAACACATTAAAATTATGCTAATTTCACTGTGAGAAGGGAGCTAAAAGTTATACACAGGAAAGATTAAATACTCAACTTTCCAGAGGCAGAAGATGCTGGAGAATGCATGTTAAATTCCTCAAAATAGAGGTCTAGAACACTAGAGCAAGCAGGGATATACAACGTGCGAAAGCGCTACTGAATAAGGAAATGAGCGGCCAGTTTGGGCCCTGTAATAGTAGGGGAGGAAGGGTAACCTTGATAACGGTTCCCCTTCAATTTCGCCACTCTTTCCCCCAACAGCGAAAACTCTATTCGGGGTGAAGATTGCCATGTGTCGTATCAAGATATACGTCCCCTGATATCATGCGATATCCTTAAGAAAAATATTAAGGATACTCGCGCAAGGAGTTAGAATTCTGGAGACCTATGGTCAATTTTCTGGGAGTATCACTGTAGCCAAATATCCCTTAGACAGCTTCCATCAGGACGACCTGGCTTGAGCCCAAAAAAGCTACTTAAAAGATACACTACATGTAATATGGAGGGCAAACCCAAAGGCATGGATCACCTGGGAGTTCGAGTTCACTGGGTAAATTTGGTCCTGATATCGAAAAGTACCTTACGGAAAATACATTAATACCGCAATCTCTTCTCTGTCAAACCTAGCAAATGAGATCATTGTAGAATTCAAGTTAATTAAGGTACTCTACCTTCCAACCAACACCATCTGTATTTGGCAGTCCATTCTAATTTAAAAAAGCTCTTTACCAAAGACTTGTGTAGGAACAAATCACAAATCTAAAACGTAATTTTTATTTTTCCTAACTATACAAACGTGAGTCCTCTAATTATTCAGGAGAAGATTTTAGCACAGCTGAAACTCGGCCATTTAACTTTTCTCAAGGTGTCAATAGATGTTGGTAGTTACCGGTCAGTGGCTGGAGAGCCCTGCCTCCTTGCTGTTACACTGAACAGTCACTTTGATTGCATATCGGACTTACTGGGGGAGGTGATGGTGGGAAGTTCAAGGATTCAGGATTGTATAGCTAGGAAAAATACTAATAATTTCTTAAATTTGTGATTTGTTCCTTCACAAATAAAAACCTTCATCCTTTAATTAGGAGACTCATCCCTAGGTGGGCAAAAGTCCACTTACCCAATTGGCTTGCTCACATCCCAGGATTGCTGACTTCAGACCTTTATAAGGTGCTGAGAATCACATCCTAGACACTTTACAGAACAAATCTCTTTACCTTTTGACTAATCAGTTTGTGACTTGAGGCATAAACGAATTATGGGTTTGTACATATCCATGCTTCCTCTCGTAAAGAGGATGGTGGAATGAACACATCTATTTAATGAAATAGAAAAGTTGCTAGATGAAGGTGATGCTTACCTGTATCGACATCTGTCCATCTACAGTATACAGTATAAGATTCCAACAATTATACCCCAAGATAGGGGAAGAAGAGAGGGAAAGGGGCAAGGCACTTTCACTCTAAACTTAAAATTACATTGTAACAACTACCTTACAACATGATACTTCTGGTCCTTTAAAGGAACTAGGGCCACTACACCACTTTCTGAGGAGCAATCACAAGTCCAAGTGAAAATGTGTCTATGACCTGTGAGTGCATTCCTGCAAATAATGAGCAGTGAAGGGGGTTTGATGCTTCCATACTCAAACGTCTAAAACTTAAGCCTTCAAGAGATTCTTCTTAAAGGCAAGTTATACCAACTCCTCTGATCTCGTGGGTGCGCACCTCCATTTGTCCTGGTGCTCCTGGGGATCTAGGCCTTAATGCTCTATTAATAGTTTGCAGCTGAAATGATGTTGTATTTTTGTTGATTTTTTCATTCTACAAGAACTTACAAAAAGGTTCTGTAACCCAGGACTGGCAATCTGGGTTCTTTTAAAGCAGCGCCTTAGTGCCCTTACAGGATACACAAGTAACTCATCCGGATTGTCGGTTACTTCCCTAAGGGAAGATACTTTAAAAGAGGAAAATCTGGAATACGGGCCTGATGGATTCTGAGTCTTTGCTACAAAGTCATATACACACGATAAAATGACCTGCCTCCAGTGTTCCAAGTGAAAGAATGAATATGAGAGTCCACATAACCCACCTACTCACTTTGATGAAGTTAGGGCAAGTAGAAACAGTATTCACGGTAAGATCCCCATCTGAGGCTTTCCTCAACGGTTCGTAAGGAGCGCTCTTTAGAGACCGTAGCACCTTGGTTATATCCCAACCTGGAGGTTGAACTTCAGAATGAGGACAGGTCTGCTCCATACGGGGAAATATCCACTCTTCTGAGTCTCAGTACTTGGCTCAAGGCTGAACAATACCCATTCAAGGCTGATACTGAGAGGCCTTTTTCATAACATAGTTAAGCTAGAAAGTCTGCCACTGGTAGAATAGTCTCTGAGAGATGAAGTATTCTTTTGATATCACCAACCACAGAAGATGGCCACTTTGCTTAATACATGTCAATGGAGGATTTCCTGAGGCACAGAGACATGTCTTTCGCTGTTTCTCTCGAAAAGCCTCTCTCTCAACGGTTCGTAAGGAGCGCTCTTTAAAGCCTGTAGCACTTTGGTTACATCCAAACCTGGAGGTTGAACTTCAGAAAGAAGACAGGTCTGCTCCATATGAGGAAATATCCACTCTTCTGAGTCTCGGTACTTGGCTCAAGGCTGAACAATACTCTTTCAAGGCTGATACTGAGAGGGATTTTTCATAACATGGGTAAGCTAAGTCTGCCACTAGTGGAATAGTCTCTGAGAGATGAAGTATTCTTTCGATATCACCAACCATAGAAGATGGCCACTTTGCTTAATACATGTCAATGGAGGATTTCCTGAGGCACAGAGACATGTCTTTCGCTGTCTCTCTCGAAAAGCCTCTCTCTCAACGGTTCGTAAGGAGCGCTCTTTAGAGACCGTAGCACCTTGGTTACATCCAAACCTGGAGGTTGAACTTCAGAAAGAAGACAGGTCTGCTCCATATGAGGAAATATCCACTCTTCCGAGTCTCGGTACTTGGCTCAAGGCTGAACAATACTCTTTCAAGGCTGATACTGAGAGGGATTTTTCATAACATGGGTAAGCTAAGTCTGCCACTAGTGGAATAGTCTCTGAGAGATGAAATATTCTTTCGATATCACCAACCATAGAAGATGGCCACTTTGCTTAATACATGTCAATGGAGGATTTCCTGAGGCACAGAGACATGTCTTTTGCTGTCTCTCGAAAAGCCTCTCTCTCAACGGTTCGTAAGGAGCGCTCTTTAGAGACCGTAGCACCTTGGTTACATCCAAACCTGGAGGTTGAACTTCAGAAAGAAGACAGGTCTGCTCCATATGAGGAAATATCCACTCTTCTGAGTCTCGGTACTTAGCTCAAGGCTGAACAATACTCTTTCAAGGCTGATACTGAGAGGGATTTTTCATAACATGGGTAAGCTAAGTCTGCCACTAGTGGAAAAGTCTCTGAGAGATGAAGTATTCTTCCGATATCACCAACCACAGAAGATGGCCACTTTGCTTAATACATGTCAATGGAGGATTTCCTGAGGCACAGAGACCTCTTTCGCTGTCTCTCTCAAAAAGCCTCTCTCTCAACGGTTTGTAAGGAGCGCTCTTTAGAGACCGTAGCACCTTGGTTACATCCAAACCTGGAGGTTGAACTTCAGAAAGAAGACAGGTCTGCTCCATATGAGGAAATATCCACTCTTCTGAGTCTCGGTACTTGGCTCAAGGCTGAACAATACTCTTTCAAGGCTGATACTGAGAGGGATTTTTCATAACATGGGTAAGCTAAGTCTGCCACTAGTGGAATAGTCTCTGAGAGATGAAGTATTCTTTCGATATCACCAACCACAGAAGATGGCCACTTTGCTTAATACATGTCAATGGAGGATTTCCTGAGGCACAGAGACATGTCTTTCGCTGTCTCTCTCGAAAAGCCTCTCTCTCAACGGTTCGTAAGGAGCGCTCTTTAGAGACCGTAGCACCTTGGTTACATCCAAACCTGGAGGTTGAACTTCAGAAAGAAGACAGGTCTGCTCCATATGAGGAAATATCCACTCTTCTGAGTCTCGGTACTTGGCTCAAGGCTGAACAATACTCTTTCAAGGCTGATACTGAGAGGGATTTTTCATAACATGGTAAGCTAAGTCTGCCACTAGTGGAAAAGTCTCTGAGAGATGAAGTATTCTTTCGATATCACCAACTACAGAAGATGGCCACTTTGCTTAATACATGTCAATGGAGGATTTCCTGAGGCACAGAGACATGTCTTTCGCTGTCTCTCTCGAAAAGCCTCTCTCTCAACGGTTTGTAAGGAGCGCTCTTTAGAGACCGTAACACCTTGGTTACATCCAAACCTGGAGGTTGAACTTCAGAAAGAAGACAGGTCTGCTCCATATGAGGAAATATCCACTCTTCTGAGTCTCGGTTCTTGGCTCAAGGCTGAACAATACTCTTTCAAGGCTGATACTGAGAGGGATTTTTCATAACATGGGTAAGCTAAGTCTGCCACTAGTGGAAAAGTCTCTGAGAGATGAAGTATTCTTTCGATATCACCAACCACAGAAGATGGCCACTTTGCTTAATACATGTCAATGGAGGATTTCCTGAGGCACATTGACATGTCTTTCGCTGTCTCTCTCGAAAAGCCTCTCTCTCAACGGTTCGTAAGGAGCGCTCTTTAGAGACCGTAGCACCTTGGTTACATCCAAACCTGGAGGTTGAACTTCAGAAAGAAGACAGGTCTGCTCCATATGAGGAAATATCCACTCTTCTGAGTCTCGGTACTTGGCTCAAGGCTGAACAATACTCTTTCAAGGCTGATACTGAGAGGGATTTTTCATAACATGGGTAAGCTAAGTCTGCCACTAGTGGAATAGTCTCTGAGAGATGAAGTATTCTTTCGATATCACCAACCATAGAAGATGGCCACTTTGCTTAATACATGTCAATGAAGGATTTCCTGAGACACAGAGACATTTCTTTTGCTGTCTCGCTAGAAAAGCCTCTCTCTCAGAGGAGATACTGAATATTCTATAACTGTTATAGATAGGGAATCCACTGATTTGTGGAACCTCTACAAGTGGGGTTGACAAAGCAGGATTGGCCACTGGAACTTCTGCAAGTGGTGTTGACGGAACAGGTTGAGCCCCTGGGGATGTTCTCTTGGAAACTCTAGTAGTAGATGCAGAAGATCCGGGTACCATTCTGTTTGAGGCCACTTTGGAGGTACTAGTGTCAACTTCAGATCTTAGGGTTGTGGTGGCCTATTGGTAACAACCTTGTCTGGTGATCGCCAGACTAGGGTTCGAATCTCGCTTAAACTCGTTAGTTCCTTTAGTTGTTACAACTTCACCATCCTTCTGAGCTATGGATGGGTGGTTTGGGGGAACCTATAGTTGGGAATAGGACTTTTTAGAGCACACTTTCTGACGCAGGACTTTTAAGCCCACGCTTTCTGGCGCGGGACTCTTTGGCGCTTACCAGACGTCAGAACCACATAAAATCTCTCTAACCTGAGATCTTCTTCAGAAAACCAACATTCTGTTAGCAGATGGGCCTCTGTCAGCAATTAAAAATTGTTCCTCTTTTTCACCACAGCCTTTGTAAATTTTATAATGATCTGGAATTTCTAGATTGAATAAATTAACAGGATTGTACAGAGCTTATAGGCTTAATTACGAGTTCTTCTAATAATTTTCTTTAGAGAATCAATGAGTGGTAACACTCCATGAGCTGCCTGCAATATATCTACTAAGCATTCGTTGAGAACTGTTGATGTATTCTCTAAATTTTCTGTTGCTCAGAGTTTTATAGAGCTTTTAATGTGAACAGCTTTAACTCATGTAGCTGACGATCCGTGGTATGGTGGTTTATTTTGTTA
The DNA here is from genome assembly GCF_036898095.1 of Palaemon carinicauda. Taxonomy (NCBI): domain Eukaryota; kingdom Metazoa; phylum Arthropoda; class Malacostraca; order Decapoda; family Palaemonidae; genus Palaemon; species Palaemon carinicauda. The sequence continues at coordinate 92,561,800 of NC_090744.1, forward strand.
ATCATTTCACCATCTTTAGTGTAAATTCTGTTTTTACATGAATTTTTCATTTCACATTATCAAAATTTGATTAAATGATCACGTAAACTACATCTTTTAAAAATGTAAACTTAAAATTCCTGGAACCATAATGGGCTATATATGGGTATTTTTGGAAACTCAAATCACCAGCAGTCCCAATGAATAACAGATTACTTGAGAATTTTGGACTGAAACAAACGGAGAGAAAGCAGGAAAAACCGTAAGGTAATTAGTTTAAAGTTTGTTTGTGTGTTTAATGGCACTTTCGTGTTTGTGTACTTACTGAAATTTTCATCAAATGGTAATTTACTTGAATACTACTTTACTCTAAAAGCTAATTTATCTCTTAAATTAGCCAAACAATCTAAAAACCATTATTAGAGAACAAAATCTATCCGTATGTTAATATATACAGTGATGCCTCAGGATACGAAAGTAATCCGTTCAGGATACGGTTTCGTATCCTGATTTTTTCGTATCCTGAGTTGCGTTTTACATGTAAATAGCCTAATCCGTTCCAAGCCTTACGAAAAGACACCTTTTCTTTCATAAACACGCTAAACTGTAGTAATAAACATGCAATGCAGCCATTTCTATCATTCAATAATTAACCCAACCGTTAAAAACAGCCTAATCCATTCCAGAAACCACCATGAGATTATTCAATAATGTAGTTATAGCCTAGTTATCCCCTCCAAGCCCTAAGAAAACGGTCCGTTTTCTTTACTACTGTATAAACGTTACGGTACTGTATGTAAAGCATTTGGATCAGTGAAGGTGTATTGTTACCTGTACGTACACCTAAATTAAGGATTGATACCCTGAAAAAAAGATTACAGTTAATTAGTGTAACAAAAAAGTTGAAACTTACCTTTTGATTGAGACGATGTCCGATAGCAAAGTCGCGGCAGAGGAGGATGGCATAAGGCAGAAAACGTAACAAGTGACAGACTACGTACAGTAATTTACACACTTAACACAATAACACTTAAACTTTACTGAATAAAAAAATGGCAGAAATAATTAACACTCAACATTACGTATGGAAAACTATAAAATGAAAGAAAATTTACTTTAACACTTAACGGTAACATAAAACTTAAAATTGAATTTTTTTTTTTGCTTTTTTATAACTATGTTTTTCATATTTTCTAAATTTCTTCTACTTCTTCATCACTTCTTTTTTCTGTTTCTTTTCTTTACTTTCACCTTCTAATTCTTCATCACTTCCTCTTTTCTGTTTCTTTTCTTCACTTTCACATTCGTCTTGGCCTACTAATACCGCTGGCCTCTTTAATAAGAAACTATCCATTGAAGCTTGTTTCTGCCTACTTTTCAACACATTTCTAAAATGCGTTAGGCAAACGTCATTGCAGTGTTGAAGCGCACGGTTGGTATAAACTTTTTCTGGATGTTACTTTTCTACGTACAGTAGTCTGCCATTTTATGGAAACATGCGAGAATTTCCTTAATGTCTGCCGTTTTCAAAGGTGTAACATCCTCTCATCACCGCTAGAGAACTGCTCTTGAACAACACTCATTTGCATCGTCTCCAACTCCTTCAGATCGTCCGTCGTCAACTCCTCGTGGTGCTCCTCGATAAGTTCATCTATATCCTCGGCGCTAACTTCCAGCCCCATGGACGTACCAAGATGTACGATGTCAGCCACCTCAGACTGCTGAATGTGTTCAGGATCGTGAACGATCTCGGCTTCGCCTCCAGGCTTCCCGAACCCCTCGAAGTCTCGTGCAGAGACAGCATCAGGCCACAGCTTCCTCCAAGATGAGTTCAGGGTACGCCTCGAAACTTCCTGCCAAGCGAGATCAATGAGTTTGAGGCATATCACGATATTAAAGTGATCTTTCCAGAATTCACGCAGAGTGAGGTTTGTACTCTCTGTGACTTGGAAACATCTCTGGAAGAGATGCTTCGTGTACAATTTTTTAAAATTTGAAATAACTTGCTGGTCCATGGGCTGGAGGAGAGGGGTGGTGTTAGGCGGTAGATACAGGACCTTTATGAAGGAATACTCGGCCAGAAGATATTCCTCGAGGCCAGGAGGGTGAGCTGGAGCATTGTCCAACACCAGCAGACATTTCATAGGGAGGCGCTTTTCTTCCAAATATTTTCGGACAGTCGGACCAAAGCAGACATTCACCCAATCAATGAAAAGTTGCCTCGTTACCCAAGCTTTAGTATTCGCCCTCCACATCACGGGAAGGTTCTCCTTGATGACTTTGTGGGCTTTGAAGGCTCGGGGATTTTCAGAATGGTACACCAGCAGGGGCTTTATCTTGCAGTCCCCACTGGCGTTTGCACAAAAAGCAAGGGTAAGCCTGTCCTTCATAGGCTTATGTCCGGGTAGCCTCTTCTCCGCTGTGATGAACGTCCGACGAGGCATTTTCTTCCAGAAAAGCCCAGTTTCGTCGCAATTGAAAACTTGCTGCGAACTGTAGCCTTCCTGCAGAGTCAACTCGTCGAACGTTTTAACAAAGGCTTCGGCGGCCTTCGTGTCCGAGCTGGCTGCCTCCCCATGCCGTACCACTGAATGAATGCCAGTCCTTTTCTTGAATTTCTCGAACCACCCCCGAGAAGCCTTGAACTCTGAGGGTTCCTGCTGGGATGTTCCTTCTCCTGCCCCTTCTTCGGCCTGAGAACGCACGAGATCACAGAAAATGGCGGAGGCCTTCTGGCAAATTGTAGTCTCAGTGATGGTGTCTCCTGAGATCTCTTTGTCTTTGATCCACACAAGAAGCAGCCTCTCCATCTCGTCATGCACGTGGGTTCTCTTGCTGGAGAAAATAGTGACGCCCTTAGAAGGTGCCGCTGCTTTGATGGCCGCCTTCTGCTTCAGGATGGTGCCTATTGTAGATGGATTCCGGCCATACTCCTTGGCGATCGCACTTAAACGCATGCCAGACTCATACTTTTTTACGATTTCAAGTTTCGTCTCCATCGAGAGCATCGTCGTCTTCTTCTTTCCTTCGGCAACATTCTTGGGACCCATGGCTACAGTAATACGTAATATAATACACTACGTACGTTATATACAGTATTATGTATAGTAAACACTAATACAGTACAGTGCACAGTAGCGAATGTTTAATAACGATAACACGTGGCGTACGAATGTACTGTATATAACACTACGTCAAACAAGCGAAAGCACACAATGTCTGTTAACGATACCGCGGTCGCAACGAAAAGAGAGAGAGAGAGATGAAAGCCCATGCGTAAGCAAGCTGGGATAGTTGCCGACCAATAGGAAAGCAGGATCTTATGGCGTCAGCTAGCATCTGAGTAGGGAGATAACCAATGGGTGAGCGGGAGGCTGTAAGTGAGTCTACCCAAGTTCAAAGTCTGGCGGCGCGCGCTTTTTAAAATTACTCTCGGCGACAAGTTGGGATCTCGTAAGGTTTTTGTATCCTGAAATTTTATTCGTATACTGGGGCATAAAAATCTTCGAATCGCTTTTTGTATCCTGAATTTTTCGTAAGCAGAAACTTTCGTATCCAGAGGTATCACTGTATATATATATATATATATATATGTATATATATATATATATATATATATATATATATATATATATATATATATATATATATATATATATATATATATACATATATATGTGTGTGTGTATGTGTATGTATATATATATTAACAGACAGATAGATTTTGTTTTCTAATAATGGTTTTTATTAATAAACACACACACACACACACACACACACACACACACACACACACACACATATATATATATATATATATATATATATATATATATATATATATATATATATAGTGTGTATGTATTTTATTCTGATATCTACTACCTTAATTTATTTTCTATTATAATCAATACAGCCTAATTTTTTTCAGGGATTCTATTGAAGAATAAAAACGTCCTGCACCAGAAGCGTGCGTCAAAAAGTGCTGCTCCAGAAAGTCTGTGCCAAAAAGTCCTAAACCACCTATAGGTCTATCTGCTGAGTCATCAGGAGCCATTGCCTGGCCCTCCCTGGTTCTATCATAGTGGAGAGGGGGATTGGGCACTGATAATATGTATATGTGGTCAGTCTCAAAGGCATTGTTCTACTAGCTAGGGCAATGTCATTTTCCCTTGCCTCTGTTTATTACCCTTCAGAGAAGGCAAAATGGCAGAAAAGCGTAAACGTTGAAGCATTCAATAGGGCTTAGAAAAGGGTATTTAAGAGCTGCAGCCGGGTCTGACACTGGTGAGCAGTAAACAAGCAGTTTCCTGTTGAGGCTTATAATAAACATGTATATTTTTGGAGAACCCTACAAAGCCAGGAGCTTTGTTGCCTGGTTGTAAAAACCATTCTGACCCAAATATTTGACCTTTCTTACTTGTGTCCACTATTTTCACAAGAATGTATCAGGCCGAGAAGATTATTGTGTTGTGGATATCCCACTCCTGAGCTGCCATTGTCATCTAGCAAGGCATTTATGATACTGTGCCTCCTTTATTTTTTACATAGTGTATACCATTACGGTTGCATGTTGTTCATGAAGGCAACCAAGTGACTGACTATAAAAGCTTGGAAATGTTGAAGAGCCAGATATCTACTTTCAACTCTAGCACATTGATGTGCAGAGTTTTGTCCTCATAGGTTCACTGACCTAATGTCAGTAGGGCCTTGAGATGGGTTTCCCACCCTTTCTTCGATGCATCTGTAGGAGACCTTTCTAATGGAGAGATCTGAAAAAGGTTCTCCTCTTCTAGCCATTAAAGCAGATCGAATTTGGTGTCTTGCTCTATTGGTACTAGTGTATGGGGAGGGTCTGCAGTTTTGGATCAGTGTCTTTTTAGGGACCATTGTATTAAACTTAGATGGAGAATGCCAAGAGGAACCAGTTTCTCCAAGGACGTCAAATGGCCTAGAAGTTGCTGTCATTGTAGAGCTAGTAACTTTGAGTGGTAAAGGAAAGGATGAGCCACCTTTTAGAAATGGTTTACCCTGTCCTTAGATTGGATAATCTTTGCTACTGTATCTATATCCATGCCCGAAAGCTTTTCCTAGCTTTCGGAAAAGCTCTGACTTCTTTATATTCCTCACACTCCCCAGACTGCTCTCTGTACCGATGATGACAAAGTTGGGACTCTGATTCTGCTAATATTAGCCAGTCGTCCAGGTACTGAATCAGATGTATCCCGTTGACATGAACCCAAGCTGAAACCAACTTGAACACACGAGTGAATATCTGAAGGTCTGTGAACAGCCCGAAACAAGAGAACTTTGAACAGGAAAACTCTTACTTCATAGGATAAAGCGTAGATACTTCCTGGAAAAGCAACTTATGGGGATCTGGAAGTAAGCGTCTGTGAGATCTAGTGAAATCACAAAATCAATCTTTCTTACCTCATGTCTGACTGTTTAGGAAGTTTCCAATCGGAATCGAATCTGGTGGTCTTCATCTCCCTGAGGCTTTCTCGACTAGAAACACAGCTGAAGCCCGGGGACCCATTTTGGACTTCTATAACCCCTTTTGAGAGCATAGTCTGTACCTCCGAGTGAATGGCCAGGTTCTTTTCGGATTTCTGTTGATAAGAGGACAGAGTACTCGGAGTTGAAATGAGGGGAAGAGAGCTGGTGAATGGGAGGCAGTAACAAAACTGAAGAATGTCCACCATCCACTGCTCCGTCCCATGAAACTGCCACTTCATTTACCTCTCTGTCAGGCATTCCCTCACTGATGGTGACTGAATAGAGGCATTGCTGGCCCTAGCATGTGCAAGGGTCTTATCTGCCTCTGCCTCTATGATTTTGGCCTCGAGCCCTTCGATGTAGAAAGGGCTGACCAAACTCCGTAGGGTTCTGTGAAGTTAAAAGACCTAAAATCGTTCCTAATGATTAAATTTATGTAGTGTACGCTTAACGTAATTTACTGTATTTTAATAAAAAAAATATTTATTTTTTGACAGGTTTGTTTTGGAAGAAGATGCCCTCGAAGACGTTCACTTCCAGGGAAGATCGCCATACTCCAGGTTTTAAGGCAGCAAAAAGTAGGTAGGGTAGGTGTATTTTCATTTTTTTACATTTCTCTAATTTAAATTCATATAACTCACCATCATCATTATATCCTCCCACGCCTATTGACGCAAAGGGTGTCGTTTAGATTTAGCCAGTCATTTCGATCTTGAGATTTTAATTCATTACTTCTCCATTATCATCTATTTCATGCTTCATAGTCCTCAGCCAAGTAGCCCTGGGTCTTCCAACTCTTCTAGTACCTGTGGAGCCCAGTTAAACGTTCGGTTGGGTAACTAATCTTTCTTGGGGAGTGCAAAGAGCATGCCGAAACCATCTCCATTTACCCCTCACCATGATCTCATCCACTTATGGCACTCGAGTAATCTCTCTTATAGTTTCATTTTGAATCCTGTCCTGCCATTTAACTCCCAATACCCTTTTGATGACTTTGTTCTAAACTCTACTAAATTTTCCACATTCTACAAAATAATCTTGTAAGTATTCTGGGGGTCACTTCATTTTCAGCCAGTATCATCTCAGCAGTTATTCCATCGTAACCAGGGGCTTCACATCTCTTGAATATTCTAATGATAGCTTCGACTTGAAACACACAGAATTTATTCATGGACACACTAAGGTCTTCATCAGCTTCACGTATATCAATCAAATTATTCCCTTCATATCTCCTATTCATGACCTCACTAAAGTGTTCTATCCAACGATGTCTTTCTTCCTCTTCTGTTGTTATAACAGATCCATTTCTCTTTTTGATGGGTATATGCTTCTCCTTCTTTGTCCCAGTAGTGATTTCATTAATAATTCTATGAGCGATTCTTACTCCATAGCCACTCCCTGAATTCATAGCTTTGGAAGCCTCATCTGCTTTCCTGTATAAATATTCCCTCCAACTATTTCTAGCTTTTCTTTTGACCTCACAATCATTACTGGAATACTTAGCATGCTATACCTTGTAATTTTCATTACTTTTTTCGAAAACTTTCAACAATCAATTTCTGTCTCCTTTTTATAGTATCCCAAACATCATTTGAATCCATGGCTTTCTCCTTGTAATTGCGTGTCCCAAAATGACACTACCAACTGATTGAACAATGTTCTTAATATCAAACCATTCTTCATTATTTGTCTGCTCTACGTCTGAAAGTCTCTCAGACAGCAAATCGGCCCCTACATTCAATTTCAAACGTTTCTCTGTGCTCATCTTCTAGAAGCTTAGTTGTATCAAACCTAGGTATTCTGTCTACTGTTCTGTTGGGTGCTTTTAGTTTTAATTTCAGTGTGGCAATGAGGAGCTGGTGATCACTACCAATATCTGCACCTCTATGGCTTCATACATTTCTCAAGAGTCCCCCTTCTCTCTTTATTAATAGTAATGTGATCTATTTGATTTTTGTAATTGCAACATGGTGAAGTCTATGTATATTTGTGGATGTCCTTGTGCTGGAAAAGAGTATCTCTAATGACAGGATTACTCTTACTCGTTGAACAGAAACTTATGAAATGTGCTTCACTTTCATTTGCAACTCCGTCAAGACCCTCGACACCCATCACATCCTCTATCCGTAGATTATTTCCTCCAACTTTAGCAATGAAGTCGCCAATCACAATTTCCATATCTCTCTGGGGTCTCATCTATTACACTCTGCAGTTCTTCATAGCATTTATCTTTCCTTTCTTCAGGAAAGTCCTTTATTGGTGCATAACAAACTGTAACACTCATATTGCACTGCTTTGATTTAACTTTGCAAATTTATATGAATAGGTTAATATATCTTTGATTTTCTTGTTTTTCATTATTTATCACGTTATTCTAATAAATGTGCCCTATTCTGTCTTTCCAAGGCGTACGCTGAATATGTGCGGTAGCATCGCCAGCCATCTTATTAAACCCGGAATTATTCATAAGTCGGGAAGGCCCTGTTCACTTCAACGTCACATTGCTGCCTGCATATTGGATGCACAACAAGATATGGACGACAGAGGAGCTCTTTTTGAGTTGGCTCCAGTACTGCTTCTCTAGAGTAAGGGTATGGAATTTAAGGTCCTTCTCACAATGCTCCTGGACATCCATCCTCCATTGGGGTGACAGTCCCTAACATTTAAGTATTCTTTCCTCCAAACACCACTGCCCTTATCCAGTTCATGGACCAGAGGGTAATAAAAAATTTCAAGGCCCCCTGCAGCCGATGAGTGACGATGCATATCCAAGAAGCTACCGACAATAACGTTGACTTCAATGTGATGGACTATTGGAAGAAGTTCATGATTGCAGACAGTCTGTCTGTTGTCAAGGATTCCTTCCACGACGTCAAGCCCGAGGCCATGAATGCATGCAGGAAATGTGTGTGGCTAGTTGCAGTAAGGACTTTGGCAGTTTCAGTCCTTATGTAGCCTTCCAACAGGCTATCAAGAAAATCATGATATTGGCTAGGGCAGTTGAGGACAAAGACTTTGAGGATGTGGACGAGGACAACATCTTAAGAGTTACTAGATGGCCATGACTGGCTGAGGAGGACCTAGCTGAATTAGTCTGTTCTGCAGTGAGGAAGAGGATGAAGATGATCCTAACAAGAAAGAGGAAGGCATCATGCTCGAGAAGTTGGCAGAGATGTGATGGTTGGTGAAAGACTTAAAGCAAGGCATACAGCATGGCTCGTTCTTTGGTCCATGCCCTGAAGTTCATGAGACTGATGGATGAGACTTTCACTGGCTACAAGAGCATCTTAGATGAGATGAAGAAGTCAGAAAAGCAGCTGCCCATATCGATGTTCTTCCCCCGTTGCCAGAAACAGCCACCATCACATCCGCCACCCGGTGAGTCAGAGCCTCAACCATCACAACCAACTCTTCCAACCACGGAATCTCCTGACCCTAAAACCACTCCAGCAACCCCTCCTCCGAAAACCATGATGGAGCTCAGTGATGAAGATGGTGTACACGATCCTCCTCTCCTTGCAGAATGGTAAGATATTTTTCTACGTACATTTTCCATTTCTACAGTTCAGTTAGTACAGTACAAGATTTATAATGGTAACTTTGAATTTACACAAGTAACTTAAAAATTATTCGCATAGAATTAGTAATAAGTAATTATTAAGAAGTTATGTAGTTTTAAATTACTTGTACTGTACATTTTTCATTACTGTATACATCCTGTATTAATCCATTTTATATCTCTTTTCCTTTACAGCCGTGATGCCTCATCCATGAAGATGTTGTCATGCTATGTAGTTACGTTCCTTCATTGTTCATTTCATCCATTTGTAACTACGGCTTATCCTCCATCCACCTCACCATCTGTGCCTTTTGTCGGATTATTTTTCAGTAAGTACATGTACTGTCACAGCAATGTTATATTTTTGTAAATACCTAATGTTATGAAAACTATATTTGTAAGTACGCTACATACTGTACATACATGATCAGTACAAAAAGTCCCCAACTTACAAACATTCGGATACAAACACGAATCCAACTGAAAATAACAAAGGTAAGATGATGAAATACTGTAATAAAATAATATTATATCCTCTAATACAGTAAGCAAATTGAGATTTGTAATAACCTGATATCTATTTCATATGAAACCCCACTATTTGTCGACCTTTGTAGCTGGAAATCCTAAACAAGGGATTCAGGTTAGCCCTACCCTAGACCAAAGTTTAAAAAAATTTGACTTATAAATAGCTTCTTGGAACCTATAAGTTTGTAAGTTGAGGACCTTATGCATGTACCGTACTTTGTAATTTTACAAGAATACGGTAAGTACAAAACATACATGATTAGTACGTACCTTGCTTTTGTATTTACAGTATAGTATCTAAATAATTTGACTACTGAATGTATTTTTTTCACAGCTATGTAGTTTAGTACATGTATTTGTATAGTACATATTCTTGTACAGTGTACATATTTACCAGGTAATGTACTGTAGATGTTTGATACCCTACAGATGATGCATCAGGACTAGCATCATGCTTCACGACTGTGTAGAACTTCATATGAAAATGGTTAGTGGTATTTGTATACTATATGTACACTTAGTGAATTTCAACTGTCAAGCTTTGTATACTCAAAATGATTAATAGTGAAGCTTCTAAAGTATTTTATGGATTAGAGTTATTTCTATTGTTCATAGCAATAAGGTTAAATCTTAGCAGACATATTGAAGCAATATCTCAAGAACTATGGGGCATTGATTGTACCATGTGGTTTCATTACTTTACTGGAGGAAATATCTTGTATGAAATTTAACAATTAAAAGTCCACTGAGCTCACAGGCAAGGAGACAAAATTGTAGAACTTGAAATGAGGAGTGGGACACCCTTACAGTTTCTTGCTCACTAAGAGGCACAATTCTGCTATTCTATCTTCTGCTGTCAACTTGTCTCTCTCCTTGTTCATGGATGGCAGGAATCGGACAATCCCATGTCCTCTACACCATGGTCTGGATGAAGAAAATTTCAGAGTCAGGTGACTCTGTTGTGTGGTGTGTATCTGTTTATTTCTGGAGACAGGAGTGTAGAGGCGAACGCCTAACCCCGGGGATGGAGGTACTATAAGGTTAGACAGACCTTGCTGCTAAGCCGACAGTTGTTGCTGGACTCTGCTGGACTGCACCATTGCTCCAATCCTTCTATATACGGTGGTTTGTGTTGGGGCATTTTCCAACATGGTGGATTGTCTCAAAATGGCTGCTAACCCCGTGATTGGACTTCCGGGTAATACACTTCGTCATAAAGGAATTTGATGGTTATCAGACCTGTGCCGCCCAACTTTTTAATGACCTGTTTCGTCCTTCTATACTGCAGTGCTTATAATTTTTATGCCAACACAGCTTCGTTTCTTTGTGCCTTTAGTATGTACCTTGGTATGAATCAAAGTTTACAAAACGCAATACCAACATACCTAAACGCCTCGGTTTGACTCTCTTCTTATGTGGCTCTCTCTCTCTTAATATACATGTTCAGAAACCCAATATAATTCATGTGTGTCTCTCTCTTAATTAATTAAATAAGCATATTCATGAAATAACTATCATTGCATACATATTGTACAGTACAGTATTACAATAATACATTAATGTAAAGTACTGTTTATCATCTATACTGTACAGTACTATAGGTAAAAACTACCGTACTCTACAATATGAAAATGTAGGCTACATGTACGTTGAGTTGTAAAATCATGTGAGTCCACCTGCCGAAAATGGGCAACATTTACAGCACAGTACCAGTGTACATTAGGTAATTAAGCTGTATTACTGTACAGTGATAGTATACATATATACAGTACAGTAATGTGCACACTACACTATCAGCGAGTGTTATATTAGATAGGAACAATACTGTTTTGTTGTTAAATAAGTGTCCTGATGACTAGTGTTACATACTGTACTGTATGTGTACAGTACTGTACCATAGTCCTACCATGTACAATATGTAGTACATGTGTACACATGTACTATACACTTACTGAAATATGTTCATTCATTAACACAATACTTTTACTGTGATAGAAACGAAGTAAAAATAATATTAGGCAGTACTTAGTGTGTTAATCGACCACTCATAGGCAATGGTCAGCAAGTTGGTAAGTTAGTAGTTAACCAACCGTACTGCAGTAACTATTCGCGGATTCTCACCTGTCTCTGCTACCTAATTCTTGCAAAAAGCGAGTGCTGACTGTATTTCCCCTACGATACCAATTACAAAAAGTTGACCACTTTGCCTGATAGACCACTGAGGACTTACAGAGGTATCCTGAAAGATGCTTTACAGTCTGTCTCTTAAAACCTCTTTTTCAGAGGTGTTGGCTAACCTTCACCTGTGAAGGAACAGGTAGTGAACTACGTTGTGGAACTTTCTTATGTATGGTTGACGGTGTGGGGTTGGCCAAGCTGGAAGTTCCATTGGAACTTTGATGAGAAGATCCAGGTCAGGATACCACTCTACCTGAGGTTACCTACGCCAGGCCAACCAGTGTTAATTTCATGTTTATGAACTGCCTTACTCTGTTCCGAACCTGACACATCAGGCAGAATGGGGGGAAAGGTGTAGAAGTCCATCCCATCCCACAGGTGTTGGAATGCATTCTCCACTACCGCAGCTAGGACTGGGACTGGTGAGCAATACACTTAAGAGTTTGTTGTTCAGGTGAGTGGTGAACATGTCCACGGTTGGGTAACCCCATAAAGTCAAAAGACTCGTTACCACTTGAGGAAGCATAAGACCATTCTGAACCAACTGTCAACTCAGATTGTATGCTATCATGTTCCTTCTCCCTAGAATAGAAAAGGCCTTACTCTGTTCAGAACCTGACACATCAGGCAGAATAGGGGAATGGTGTAGAAGTCCATCCCGTCCCACTGGTGTTGGAATGCATCCTCCTACCGCTGCTAGGTCCGGGACTGAAGAGCAATACACTGGAAGTTTTTTTTTTCAGGTGAGTGGTGAACGTGACCACAGTTGGGGAACCCCACAAAGTCAAAGTACTCTTCACCACTTGAGGAAGCAAAGACCATTCTGAACCAACTGTCATCACCAGTCAACTCAGATTGTATGCTATCATGTTCCTTATCCCTAGTATAAAGCAGGCCTTACTCTGTTCAGAACCTGACACATCAGGCAGAATGGGGGAAAGGTGTAGAAGTCCAGCCCATCCCACGGGTATTGGAATGCATTTTTCATTGCTGCAGCTATGTCCGGGACTGGAGAGCAGTACACTGGGAGTTTGTTGCTCAGGTGTGTGGTGAACATGTCCACAGTTGGGGAACCCCACAAAATCAAAAGACTCTTTGCCACTTGAGGAAGCAAAGAACATTCTGAACCAACTTTCATCACCAGTCGACTCAGATTGTATGCTATCATGATCCATCTCCCTAGAATAAAGCAAGGGGAAAAAAGACTGCATTTCTGTGAGCTCAATGGCCTATTCCCACTGACTGCTGGCATAGCTGATTGGATACCGAACCTCCTTGCTTGTTGACGTAGTTCATTACTGTGCAATTCTTGCTCATCAACTACACAGAGGGACCTTTGAGTGTCTCTGAAAAGTGGAGTAATGCTAGTTATGCCGCTTTTATATATACGTAGTTGATATGGAAAGTCTTGTCTTCCTGCGACCATATCCCTGAAATCTGATCTCTCCAAATTTGAGCTCCACATCCTTGCCGAGACACATCTATAAAAAAAAAGAAGAAACTCTAGTGGAGGAACTTGGGGTTCCAGGTTACAAGTTCTCCACCTTCAGCCACCACAGGTATTCCATTCTCACTTCTCAGGTCACTTCTACTGGGGCTGCAGGAGGGTCTGATGTCTGGGACCATTCGCTCTTTAGAGACCAATGCAGCAAACTATGGGGCGTCCTCCCAAAGGGAATTAGCTTCTCTAGGGAGGAGAGATACCCCAGGAGTTTCTACCAAGAATGAGCTGGCAGAGATTCCCTTCAAGACCCTATCTAAAGATGGAAATGCTTTGACTTGGACTGAATCTATGTCCATGGAGGGGCATAGAAAAGTTTTTCCGTTTAGGGGAGATAAAGTTTGAAATGCCACATAACTCTCTCTCTCTCTCTCTCTCTCTCTCTCTCTCTCTCTCTCTCTCTCTCTCTCTCTCTCTCTCTCTCTCTCTCTCTCTCTCTCTCTCTCTCTCTCTCTCTCTATATATATATATATATATACAGTATATATATATATATATATATATATATATATATATATATATATATATATATATATATATATACAGTATATATATATATATATATATATATATATATATATATATATATATATATATATAAAGTGTGTCTCTGTCTGTGTATCCTCATCATCATCCATTGATGGTCCACTGCGGGACAAAGGCGTCAAACATGTCGCTCTTCCGTTTGTTTATGGTATTTCTATGACAGTCTTTGAGGAAGCAATAACAAAGAAAAAGCAGTATAAGTTTTGGAAAGTAGGATGGTTGGAAGATCAGTAGTTTGTTTTGAAATATTTGAGTGAGACGCATGGAAGTAGATGGAAAAATGAAATGAATATCAAACTAAGAGAGATGAGATGAAGTTAGTAAAGTAATTCATTGGAAACAACATCAAAAATACTAAAACATAAATAAAACAAAGCATGGAAACAGGAGAGTGAATGACTTGAAGATAAACAGAAACGCAGATGACTATTTATTCTAAAATTGTTTATTGATAGTGTTATGGATGGAATCAAATAAAGGAAAGGAAATGTAATGAAGTTGAGAAAAAAACACAGGTTCGTAAATAAAATTTGGAATGCCCGTTATTTGCCAATGATACGCTATCGAGTCGTATTAGTCAGGAGAAGCAACAAGATCTGGAGAAAGTTTAAAAGTTTATGAGAGAAGATGTTAGCACAAATAAGAATGCGAGGCTAAATAAAAGCCAGAAAGATGGGGCAGTGATAGTACAGAAAATAGGGAAAAATAGAAGAGTTGGATTTGTTTGTAAAATAATTTAAAGTACTGTAAATGCTAGGTGGCATAATTTAGCAATCAATATTTGCCAACGGTTATACTCGTATAAATGGATGAGCAACCTGGTGGAGTAATGAGAGCTTTGGGTTTGGAGGAAATGCCCCCCTTAATCTCGATGAAGTCACGGGTAGCGCGGTGACAGATTGGGTTTAAGGCAATAGACAAACTGTCTCTTCGGCTTTTACTTCTGATGCCTGGCGGTTGATCTTACTGGAATTAGTATGGACCAGCAGGGATCACTTGCCTTAGTTAGATAGGCACTGCGGGTCACAAGAAACTGGCTATCCTTTGATGAATCCAGCCAATGAATCCTCAATGGATTTACTCAGTCAATCCAAAGAGAAGATTATAGAATGGCCCCTAGTCCCAGACGTAGAGGGATGCTTAGAATCTCCCGGTTTATAAATACTACAGAAAAATTGAAAATTGATAATTGGAATGTTATAACCATGAATCAGATTGGGAAGTTACAGCAAGTGGAACGTGAATTTATGAAATATAGTTTAGATATCTTGGCCCTACTGTAAGTGAAACACGTTATAAGGGGATTGGTAAGGAAACTTTAGACCGAGGCAATATATATATATATATATATATATATATATATATATATATATATATATATATATTCAGAAAGAACTGATGGAGTTGAAAGAGAAGGGATAGGAATGATGATAAAACCAAGAGCAGAAAGGGCATTAACTGACAGGACAGCTGTAAATAGTAGATTGCTACTTGCAAGGTTCAAATCAAAGCAGTGCAATATGAGTATTATAGTTTGCTATGCACCAACATGTGATTTCCCTGAGGAAAGGAAAGATGAATACTATGAAGAACTGCAGAGTGTAATTAGATGAGATCTCAGAGAGAGATATGATAATTGGCGAAGTTGTAAATGAAAATGGAGCACATTTCATAAATTTCTGTTCAACAGACAATCTTGTCATTGGAGGTACTCTTTTTCAGCACAAGGACATCCACAAATATTCATGGACTTCACTATGTGACAATTACAAAACTCAATTAGATCACATTTCCATTAATAAAGAGAGAAGGAGGTCTCTGAGAAATGTGGGAAGCTATAGAGGTGCTGATATTGGTAGTGGTCACCAGCTCTTCATTGCCACACTGAAATTAAAACTGAAAGCACCCAACAGAAACGTAGACAGAACACCCAAGTTTGATACAACTAAGCTTCTAGAAGAAGAGCATAGAGACCCACCTTCGGGTGCCAACCAGAGGAGGTATCATGACATCATGGACGAGTCCTTCTTGATGATGTCTTTCCATATCTCCCTTGAACTGAATGTAGGAATCGATTTGCAGTCTTTAGAGACTTTACGAGACGAAGAGCAGACAATTAATGAAGAATGGTGTGATATTAAGAACAAATATCAGTCAGTGGGTAGTGAAGTCTTGGAACATGTAGTTACAAGGAGAAAGCCATGGATACTTGGGATACTATAAACAGGAGACAAAGACAGAAATTGATTGCTAAAGTTTTCGAGGAAGTAATGAAAATTACAAGGTAGAGCATGTTAAGTATTCCAGTATTCATAGTTAGGTCAAAAGAAAAGCCAGAAATGACTGGAGAGAATATTTAGATAGGAAAGCAGATGAGGCTGACAAAGCTATGAATTCAGGGAGTGGCTATGGTGTAAGAATCGCTCATAGACTTATAATTGAAATATCTACTGGGGCAAAGAAGAAGCATATACACATAAAAAAGAAAGAGGGACCTGTTATAACAACAGAAGACGAAGAAAGACAATGTTGGCTGGAACACTTTAGTGAAGTTATGAAAAGAAGATACGCAGGGAATAATTTGATTGATATACCTGAAGCTGAAGACCTTGATGTGCCCATGAATTAATTCGGTGTGTATGAAGTCGAAGCTATCATTAAAAAACTCGAGATGGAAAGCCCCTGGATATAAAGGAATAACTGCCAAGATGATACTGGCTGAAAATAAGTGACCCCCAGAATACTTACAAGATTATTTTGTAGAATGTGGCGAGAAGAGGCAAAGCCTGATGAATGGGAGTTTGGAGTGTTTGCGAAAGTGGCAAAAAAAGGAGACCTGGCTGATTGCAATAATTACAGAGGCATAACACTAACGTCAGTTGTTATGAAAATATATAGTATGCTTATTCTAAAGAGATTGGATAAAAAGATCGATGAAAAGCTGAGAGATGAAAAAGAAGGGGCTCGAAAAAGTAGAAGTTGCACTGACCAAATCTTCATTTTAAGACATGTTGGACAGCAATGCGTAGAATATAAAAATCTACTTTTGAAGGCATCTGTGGACTATGAAAAAGCCTATGATAGTGTACTCTGGCCAATTTTGTTGAGTCTTGCGTTATTATAGAATTCCTCTTAAATATGTGAATTTGATTAAGTCTGTTTATGAGCAAAGCAAGCGCAAAATTAATGTTAATGAAGTCCTATCAAATGAATTTCCAGTGAACAGCAGAGTACTCCAGGGGAATGTGTTGTCACCTATGTTGTTTGCCTTCCTCGTGGATTTTGTAATGCGCAGAACAGTCGGAGATGGTGGAGAAGGATTAGACTAGACTGGTGATAGGAAATTAGCTGACCTAGAGTATGCTGATGATGATGCCCTTATTAGCAGAACACCACAGGATTTACAATGCTTGCTTATCAGAATGCATGAAATATCACACGAGGTTGGGCTAAAGATAAATAGAAGAAAAACAGATATGATGAGAACGAGTTTGCAGTGGAAGATGAAACATCATTGGAAGGAGAAAGAATTAATGAGGTAAAATCACTTAAGTATTTAGGAACTATGATCTCCAACACAGGGTCTTTAGAATTAGAGTTTAGTGAAAGCTTAAAAAGAGCAAATCAGACAATGTCTAGGTTGATTAAATTTGGAAATCAAATCGCCTGAAATTATATATAAAAATTAGAGTATACATCAGTTTAGTCAGATCGGTGTTACTATAGGGACATGAGAAACGGTATGACAATGAAAAAAATCTCCAATAGATTTAGTAGATTTGAGAACAAAGCCCTCAGAAGGATAATGGGAGTTAAATGGCAGGACAGGATTAGAAATGAAACTATAAGAGAGATTACTCGACTGCCATAAGTGGATGAGATCATGATGAGGAGTAGATGGAGATAGTTTGGTCATGCTCTTTGCACTCCCCATGAGAGATTAGTTCACCAAACGTTTAACTGGTCTCCACAAGGCACTCGAAGACATGCAAGACCCAGGCCTACATGATTGAGGACTATGAAGCGTGAAGAAGGAAATGATGAATGGAGAAGTATTAAATTAAAAGCTCAAGATAGAAACGACTGGTGAAATCTAACAGAGACCCTTTGCGTCACTAGGTGTAGGTCCTGTAGGAGATGATGTTGATGATGAAATGTAACAGACGTTGGTAAGAAAATGTGAGTCACAGAATAAGCTAAACTGAAGGTAGCCAATTCACCCCAAAGACGAGGTAAAAATTTGAATGCGAGCGAAAGAACAATGGAAAAATAGAGTGGAGTGAGATATCAAGAAAGTGGGAAATAGTGATATAAATTAAAGAGGTAATAAGGGGGTTATCTTACAAGATACGAAATACGAAGGTCTAAGTGGTTTGGGAACGGAAAAGAATGGAGGAGGATAAGTTGATATAATATGGTCTATAAATCAGCAATAGTCAGAGCAAGGGCCTCAAGGGTACGTACAAGACAAGAAGTGAATGGGACAATGTGTTTTAATGAGATTTAGCTTGCTGCTGATGATCTGTACTTCATTATTAGTTTAGAATGAAAGAGAAATGCGGTGCAACATTTCTTTGAAACCACCCATACTGGTCCAAAAGTGTATTGCATCTTGAATGACATCAGCGAAGTATAATCTACACGGTAATTAGTAGAAATTGGAGGGGCTAGCATCCGTATTTTTAAGTACTTTCTGAAAACTAGTAGGCTATGACCCTTTAAATGGACTAAAGCGTATATCAGTATACATATTTAAACATATATTGTCCGCAACCATCCATACACACATACACATGTATCATAACAACAACGATTGAACTAATAAGGGGAAAAAAAATATCACCATGCCAGTGGAATTCTTAAACGAACCAAACGCCAAGAAATAGGTCAAATATTTCAGTGAAGTTGACACCTTTCAAATACGAAGAAACCAATAAACGAAAGCTTTAAGGAAAAAAAAAAAATCTGACAATTATTTTCGAATATATAATTATCAGTACAACATGGGCTCTGTCAATGAGTTCCCACTGCGCGAGAAACTTGAAAGAGAAGGAAAAAATATCAGTTGCACAGGTGGATGTGCAACTTATAATTCTCTCTCTCTCTCTCTCTCTCTCTCTCTCTCTCTCTCTCTCTCTCTCTCTCTCTCTCTCTCTCTCTCTCTCTCTCTCTCTCTCTCTAAAAAAAAAAAATCCTTGGTAGTTTGTCAACGTTGAGATGACCTCTTTGATAAACATTTATTTCTTGCCTCACATTATTAGCTCTGTGCAGCATTTACTTATTCCTTTGCGAAATAAATTTACTTTACCGGTCTACAATTTTAACATTGGAAGTTTGCTTAATATTTTTCTGATTGTTGTTCATTATGGAGAGGGATGAATTGTATATAATAATAATAATAATAATAATAATAATAATAATAATAATAATAATAATAATATACTTTCAGGGTCTCCTGATCCCATCCCTAGAAAACGGTATCATCTCGACAAAGAATCAATAATGAGGATAGCAGCCTATCCGTCGCCTTTGCCCGCCCACACATGCCTAAGATTCTCCGAACTGCACGCCCACGCTCTGCCCCTAGCTTTTGGAGGGAAGCCAGAAAGTATGGAAGATGAAAGAGAGAGAGAGAGAGAGAGAGAGAGAGAGAGGAGAGAGAGAGAGAGAGAGAGAGAGAGAGAGAGAGAGAGAGAGAGAGAGAGAGAGAGAGAGAGCTAATGATTGAGCGTGTAATTCGTAGTTGTGATTCATCACTAATATGAAATGGTTTCCTTGGAAGAGAATATTCCTCTTATGCTTCTCAGTTACAGCGAAACTAGGCTCCGCAAAGGATACACAATTCCTTCGGGACATGATAGGAATGTATAATGGCTTTCCATGTAATTTTTATGGACTTAACACATTGCGGAAACCACCAAACACTTTATTTATACAAAAACATTTTTTATATCACACGCACCTTATACATAAATATATATATATGTGTGTGTGTGTGTGTGCGTGTGTGCATAGTGTAGTGTGCGTAGGTGTGTGTTGATACGCTTTCAATATTAATACATAGATTTTCTTAACAGACAGTATACTAAGTGAAGAAACCAGGAAAAGTCCCTTCACAGAAAATTTCAGCCGTTACGCGTAAGTTAGCTTCAACAGTAATATGCTGAACTCTCCGAGATAACAATGAACCACCTACCTATCCTTATAAACACTCTCGAACCTCATCCATTTAACCAAAAAAAGCAATTCTTTTTTGTGTCCACAATGTTTCCCTCCTTCCCATAATTCTGCAGAGATCCTGCTATTTTATTTCCCTCTGCTGTATCTCATCCTACCATCAGTCATTGCATCACACCCAAACATCTGATGAATTGATCACATACGTCAAGTCACATTCAATACCACTTTCTCATTTTAGCCCATAAAAAACATTCTTAAAAAAATCACTTCTATTCTCTCTTTGTTCATAAATGCCTTCAGATTCCATATACCAGTCACTGTAGTTTCTCTTTACCATTACCAATTAATTTGCTAACAACTACAATGATGGCATTTCTTCCCATATTTCCTTAAATTCTGTATATAAATAAAGTAGAAGGACGTTATTTAAGGCCAAATTTTACACCAAATTAGTCACTTTCCCGTTTGAATTTCTTTTACACAAAGCTTATACTTTTTCAACAAGTTAGAACTGAAGTTCAATCGATTCAACTACCAGATTAAGAATATCATTCCAGAATTTGGTCCATAGCCGGAAAAATACACATACATACATACAAATACTATATATATATATATATATATATATATATATATATATATATATATATATATATATATATATATATATATATATATATATATATATATCATCATCCATTACAAGTCCACTGAAGAACTAAGGCCTCAGCTCAGACATGCCCTTCCACTCCCGTCTGTTTATGGTCTTTTTGTGCCAGCCCTTCCTCCTTTTTGTATGCAATCTCTAAGGACCCATTCTGATATTCTTTCCATAGCTCTCCGAGTTATAAGTAGTTAATGTCCTAAGGCATTAGTAAGACTCAAAGTTTCTGATGCATAAGTTAATACCGTTAGGACCATCTGGTAACATACTTTTCTTTTTAGAGAAACTGTCATTTTACTTTTCATAATATCATTTTGTTAACACACACACACACACACACACACACACACACACATATATATATATATATATATATATATATATATATATGTATATATATATATATATATATATTTATACACACACACACACACACACACACATATATATATATATATATATATATATATATATATATATATATATATATATATATATATATATATATATATATATATATATACACATCAAATGGATCACATGCCAAGGGGTTTGCTAACTTCTCCATCTGTTACACTTAGGAGTTAGGACATGGAATATACCTCCTAAATCTCGGGCAAATTCTATGGAACATCTGATGGCACACCAGTACAAGGCATTCCGAGAAATCGTCCGATGTTATAAGAAATGCCTGAGCGTAGGAAGGGGCCAGCATCTCTCTCTCTCTCTCTCTCTCTCTCTCTCTCTCTCTCTCTCTCTCTCTCTCTCTCTCTCTCTGCCAAAGCAAGATCTAGGATTTCCTGGAAGCTGAAGCGCTAGAAGTTCCTTCTTGGAAAATATTGCAGAGATGGCTCAGGTTTGTCTGAGAGATCATCTGAATAGTGAAGATAAAAGGATATAAATGATTCTCTCTCCTTAAATCTTACAAATACAGAGAAGCAAAATATGATAGAAAATATCCTTCCACGGTTTTAAAACTAAATCTTTTACAGTTATCATTGATAAGCATATTCATCCATGTTTAAACTTTATAAATTATCGTTTTATGATAAAATACCAACAGGCCATAAAATTACATTGTTCTTAAATATGAACACTTCTGTTACTAGAATATTTTTTTTTTTAACGAATAAGTATGGAAATTCATTAGAAAACACTAGTCCAATACGGAAGCATTTCCTTAAAAACGTGTCTACAATCCCAAATTTAATATTTCTGACAGACCTGTCAAGAACATATAGCATTTCTGTTTAAAGTTTGGATACGTTTGAGCAAATAAGGGAGTTTAGAGAAGACTTTTGAATTCTTGAAATAAAACTTATGATGTTAAAACTACTTTGCAACTGTTTAAAACTCTTTTATAATAACAATGAGGAAGAGGAAGAGAAACATTACTTTTGTCACAGTTATATAACACTGACGCAAACAAACACATTTTATATATATATATATATATATATATATATATATATATATATATATATATATATATATATATACACACACATTTATATATGTATATACACACACACACACACACACATATATATATATATATATATATATATATATATATACATATATATATATATATATGTACAGTATATATACACAAATAAGGGCATGTCTGAGGGCTTTGTCCTACAGTGGATTTTTTTACGGCTGATAATGATGATGATTATGATGGTGATGACATATTTCTCTTGAATGACAAT
>NC_090744.1:92584648-92597148 GCF_036898095.1 Palaemon carinicauda
TATATATATATATATATATATATATATATATATATATCAATCAACAAACCGAACTTCTAATATATGTCTTTAGCCAATTATTGTTTGGAACTAACTTTGGTATATGAATAATAACAGCGAAATCTTCATGAGTGTATTTCGTATGTTAGCGTGGAACATAGAATTAAATTCTTTCAATCTTTACTCTCAGCTCCTAAAAGTGATTTTCCGTACATACCTTGGCCCCCTTTTTTCTCACCTGTGGATTTTAAAACATTCTGGGCACTCGATATACTGTACACCAGCTGCGTTTATTATTACTTTGGTAAAATGACACGTTTTTCGTGTTCACGACCCCTTATTATCTTCGAAAGCTATTAATAAAGGTAGATGTTGAAATTTGCCATTGTTACGAAATTAATTTCTCTCTCTCTCTCTCTCTCTCTCTCTCTCTCTCTCTCTCTCTCTCTCAATCAGATTACTCACTGGTGGGTAATGAAATAGAAACTTTGGACGAGGAGGAAGATCTCTCTATTATTATCAGCAAGGATTTGATCCTGTATTATTATTAGCAAGGATTTGAAGTTCACCAAACAGAGGATAAAAGCTGAAAAGAGAGCACAAAAACTAATAGGGTACATAAAGAGACAATTCAAATACAGAAGCAGACATTTTACTATAGCTGTACACATCATTAGTAAGACCCCATCTAGAATACGGAGTCCAATTTTGAGCTCCAAGTATTCAGAATTATATAGATAGACTCGAAGCAGTACGGGCTAGGGCCATCAAACTAGGTCCATCACCAAGGCAATTTGGATATAGACGGAGGATGGAACGTTTGAACTTCGAGCTACAAACTCAACGACAAAGGGGACAGTTAAGAGGCATTCAAAATTAAAGGAATAACAAATGTGGATTGCAACAATCTATTCACGCTTAGCACAAATCATTCCAGAGGGAATGGATACACAAACTGGAATTGAAAAGATACAACACTACTCAATGTGCAATTTCTTTACATACAAAAGAGCAAATACATGGAATAGATTTCCAGCGGATGTAGCAAACAGTAACACGGTAAACGAGTTAAAGAATAAGTAAGACAAGAACATAAAAAATCTAAATGCTCAAAGTGAATCTCTCTACCCAAGAGCAAATGAAGTTTCCCCTAGACTAAAAATTCTTGGAGACATCCTAAATCCTTGTAACTCGCAAGATAAATGTAGATTTTGAAATTTGTAATTCCTATGGAATGAATTACGATCATTTCTCTCTCTCTCTCTCTCTCTCTCTCTCTAGTGTCATGCAAGAGGTAGCACCATGGACTTGTCCAAAAGACCTAGTTAAGTTGGCCTAAACTCCTGCTTTTAGTTCGCAGTGTTAAACTTAACACCTGCCGCCATTTCAACGAATAAGGTACCTCATTTATGACTGCTTATTAATCCTGCAAATACTTGCGTAAATTATGAGTGAGTTTAGTATAAAACTCCGCAATATATATCAGGTTTGGAGGTGGCATTCTTATTGAGGTTATGAATCCTGGGTGGGCGGAAGTCATGTCTTTTTCTTCTGTTCGCTATAATGATTTTATTTCGAAGACACAGTAATCGACATAACTGTGTCTAGAATATCCAACCTTTCTGTTTCTGTTTTAGAAATTTGCTCTGATTTTGTAGTGAAAGGTTGCAAGGAGGGAAGC
Organism: Palaemon carinicauda; assembly: GCF_036898095.1. Taxonomy (NCBI): domain Eukaryota; kingdom Metazoa; phylum Arthropoda; class Malacostraca; order Decapoda; family Palaemonidae; genus Palaemon; species Palaemon carinicauda. Next base: position 92,586,330 of record NC_090744.1, read on the forward strand.
TAATTCTATTTTTAGATTTATTTTGTCGCTGTCACGTGAAGTTAAACACATTGACCTGAGATATGCATTTAATAGCTGGTGTTGTAAATTATCCATCAATTTCTTATGAAATTTGTTATCGTAGTTATCCAGAAATAGTTGTAATAGTAAAGGCTTTGTTAAAAAAAAAAGAATAAATAAATCTGTGCTTGCGAGCAACACATTTCGGTCGGTGGAATTCACCACGTCACCGCTGGCGGTCGTTGCTGGATACTACCAGTTCTGGTTGAACTTTTGTCTTGCGTCTCAAAGGAAGTTGCGTTGAAATTGTTTTGTGGTTGTAGATCGAAGATACTGCAGTAACTCTCTCTCTCTCTCTCTCTCTCTCTCTCGTGACGAATGATTCGAGTGACGTCACCATCTGACATCTAATATGGCATACTCGTTGGCAATGGATACAGAGAACGCTCTGAAATATGTCAATAGTGTTTTCACACTATTGATGAGCATTCTACCAGTTATTAGACATTTTTTTTTGTATTAAGAATTAATAAAAAAACCAATATACAATTACTCGCCAGCAAAGTGTCATACCTAAACTTAGGAAAATTTATAATCTTAAGAAAAGATTAAAACTAGGTTGTCATGTGTTAAAGCTGCGTCATGAAAAAATAGCCTCTGGCGTAAGCTAAGGATCTATGCAACCATAAAATCCAGGAGGTCTTGGTGCTAAATCTGCCAACACGGCTTAAACCTTTGCCCTTCAGTCTTACCACTATCATAAAGGGTTTTCATAAGCTTCCTATTGATTTCGTCACACTTGCATCATTGGGCGATTTCCAGTCCTTCAGAACTGGTTTTAAATTTCTTTCGCTGCGTCCCAGCCATTACAAATAATGACACATCTATCACCCTAGCATTCCTAAATTTATTTATACCTTGTACTCAATACTGAAGTCAAATCTAGTGTTACTTTCAGGTGATACTATATAGTTAAAAGATTTAAAGGCCGTGAATGCAGAGGCTAGGGGCTGTGACATTGTCCTATCAAGCAGTACAATGCCCTAGAGACTGACCATATATACATATGATCAGCGGCCAAGCCCCCTCTCAACCAAGCTAGGATCAAGGAGTGCCAGACAATGGCTGCTGGTGACTCAGCAGGTAGACCTTTAGGCCTCCCCCAAACCCCCCACCCTTAACTCACAAGGATTGTGAGGTTGCAACCACCAAAGGAACTAACGAGTTTGAGGAGCATTCGAACCAAAGTCTGGCGATCACCAACAGACCACCCAGACTTCTTAATTTCATCCCTAGTACATTATGAGTTTCAAACGTTTTCTACACAATGATCATTAGGAGGACGTCTACCCATCTGACAAACAGTCCCATACCCGCTATTTAGTACGACACTCGGCACATAGGTACCAAGTTACTTCTATTCCTTTTTACATACAAGATTTCCTAGATGTACGTAAGTCTCTCACTTACACACACACACACACACACACACACACACCACACTATGGATGCAACACATTTTTGTATGTTTCAAAACGTGGCATCACAGTGTGTTCACTAGCGCGCAGGTGTTCTTTTGATGTGGTTTGTAGATGTGTGTTCTACACTGTTATTCGAAAATGTATTTATTTTTACATTTAGAATTGCTTGGCTAGTTTTAATGGGCATTTGGATTGGGTTCTGTTGGTAATACTTACGTAACAACTTTTATTCATTATTTACTGTTTGTGTGTATTGTTTATTTATGGCTTTTATATTTTACTGCGTGGTTGTTAAACAAATTTTTGTAAATAGAAAAAAATATTGTCGTATATAACGTTTTTATGAATCCTGATACGACTTTAATAAAACAGCTGAAAATACTGTTTTACGAGGAAAAATCATGTTCGATATCTGAAATTGTCATAACCTAAGTTTAATCTCAAGCTACTATAATAGCTTCTATAGTTAAATCAAATGTTCAAAAAGTACTAAATAGAAGTATAGTAAATTGGTAAAGAATGTGTGCATGAAGGATACTATACATTGCATTTTCGAAAGGACTAATTATAATTTTTATTAATGTACGCCACCCGTCAAAAAAGATGCACACGTACACATCTTTATTCAAACGCTTCCCAGCCCCCCCCCCCTTCCTAACTACAACATGACAATTTCGGTAATATTTGGGAGATTGTGGTTTCCAAGTGTACTTCTCAGGTTACCCCCCTCTTACCCGAATGACGGGGAGAGTTCGAGTAGTCTTATGTTTGACAATGCCGCTCAGCGTGGCAGGAAATATATAAATATATATATATATATATATACACACTATATATATATGTATATATATATACACACTATATATATATATATATATATAGAGAGAGAGAGAGAGAGAGAGAGAGAGAGAGATGCCTTACGTTATATAGGGAATATTTCACAGAGAGAGAGAGAGAGAGAGAGAGAGAGAGAGAGAGATATGCCTTGCATTATATAGGGAATATTTTTCAAACTTTAAAAGGCTTAATTGCTTTCAAGATCATTGTAATTTAAGTTTTTTTTTTTTTTTTTTTTTTTTAATCCCCACTATCAGTTCTGCTTTTCCAACAATAGTTGCATCTTGATTTACAATAACAACAATTTGTAACTCGTTTCGTCATGGAACAGGTAGACAACGCCATCAAGAGGATTTTCAATGGAATTCCTGGAAACTCTGGAATGAGGAATTCTGGATACTTTAATTACATTTTGGTCTGGATGGTCTTGTGTTTTGACCAAGATCTGCAGAAAGGTTTTGACTGGATGCTTTCATGATTCAATACCGGATAAATTTAGTTTTATGTCAGATAATGTCATTAGAAAAAAAAAATCTTCAATCAGACCTCGGCCTTTCAACTCAAAACAGTAAAATCAAGGAGGGTCGTAGTTATTAACAACCCAAAACAGTAAAATCAAGGAGGGTCGTAGTTATTAACAACTCAAAACAGTAAAAATCAAGGAGGGTCGTAGTTATTAACAACTCAAAACAGTAAAATCAAGGAGGGTCGTAGTTATTAACAATACTTGCAGTTATGCCATTCATTGGAATTTTTGGCGTATTGAATCCTACTGAATCAATAAGCGCTTGTCTGTGCGTATAATCAATAAGGATTCTCTCTCTCTCTCTCTCTCTCTCTCTCTCTCTCTCTCTCTCTCTCCTTCCTTAGTAATCATGGTGATAGTTTGACAGCAATCAATCGATCTTCAATTAGCAAAGGAATTTCACTTTCTATGCCTTGACGTGCGTGACCTTGATTATTATGGCGTCTATTTACCTACGATTTAGGTCAATTCGTGGAGACAGACATATATACAGCCAGTCTAAAAATAAATTATTCCGAGTTTCTCTCTCTCTCTCTCTCTCTCTCTCTCTCTCTCTCTCTCTGTCTGTCTGTCTCTCTCTCTCTCTCTCTCTCTCTCTCTCTCTCTCTCTCTCTCTCTCTCTCTCTCTCTCTCTCTCTCTGTCTGTCTCTCTCTCTCTCTCTCTCTCTCTCTCTCTCTCTCTCTCTCTCTCTCTCTGTTTTCTTTTCGTATTTCTTAGTTTCCATATATTTTCTTGTTGGACGTTTTTCTAGAATTTTATGCCTTAATGTTTTCTTTTGTTGATTTTCACTTTTTTTTTTTTTTCAAATAACCTCTTTTTTGCAAGGTCTGATAAAAATTTCTAAACGCCACCTAATAGATATTGTCACTTGTAAAGTTTTCAATATTGCCATTATAGCAAATGAAATATTTGCATAAAAAAATCCTTCTATTAACGAATCAAGGTTCAGCGTATGTGATCATGAGTTTGTGAATAGATTAATAATTAATTTTTCTTCGGATGACTACGTACCATGTTTCATTTATTTATAGAATACTTCATCAGATTATTTATCAGTTATGTAACATGTTACTTTACGAGTGGAACGGAGTTTTATCTATACATACATACATACATACATACATACATGCTGTGCATATATACATAATGTACCGGGAGATCTTTTATAGGTATTCCCCATGTGTAATCCTAAGGTTGATTAATGTGTCTCGTGTTTGATATATACCATCACAGTTACATAAGACGTCCTTCATCCTTCATCAACGTATTCTGTTGTTACTGTTTTATTTACCAAATATCAAAACTCTCTCTCAATTAATAAAATATAACTTGTCAAGTGATGGAACTATTTTTAACATTTTTCAGAACGATAATTTATTTTTATATGTAGTCATGTGTTACATGTCTTGCTCTTTATTAAAGTGAACGTAACGTTGCCAGGAAAATTACGATTACTGCACAAACTAAAAATACCGAAATGTGTTGTGGGAAGGTTCTCCTAGATGATGTGGCAACTGAGAGGTCTGAACGAAGCCGCCACGCGGGGAAACGAACCCGGCAGTGTAGCCTGGGGGCGTTTGCTATGTGTCTACGTGTGCCAACAGTCGGCCAAACCGGCCTATTTTCCCCTCGTTTTCTTATATGTGCTTATTGTTATAACGTTATGAGTTTCCACGAAGATAGAATAGTTATGTGAGACTGCCCAGAGACCGATAAAACTAGTTGTCATTTGTTTATAAAAGGAAGTAAATGACATTCTTCTGTGAACTTGCCTCGGCCTTGTTGTTTGAATATAAACATAACATCTCTCGTCTCATGATGATTCGTTTAGTCCTCACAATACAGTGTTGTTTCATTTACAATGTCGATGATTTTAAGCTAGTGTCATTTGCAATGAGTCTGTGAATACATCGCCCCATGAATTATCCAATAACAAACACATGTCGCAAGGAAGAAGACACAGGTGACGAAGTAGTTTCAGAACTTTAATTTGTCGTATCTCATTAAGTACCGCTTGGCAGTCTCGTTAGTTATCGTTTACCTTTTGGCATGAGTGCTTGTTGTTAACACCAAGTTGAAATCATTCTTATCACTAATAAACGAAGCAGTGGAGCTTTGTGGGGTTACTATTAGTTAAAGGCTTCTTACTGTTTAAAGGTGTAATCTAAATCCTTATCAGAGATCATCTGAACAGTTTTAGAGTCTAAAATACTTTGGGAATCTTGTGATTTGCCATTGGACGCTGTTCAGAATTAGCATCCGGCAACAACAGTGTGATTACCTTTGCCGGTGTTTACCTTGCAACGTTGAAACGAACCTTCATTGCAACATAATGTGAAAATTTGTGATCGTAAACGTGAAATGTAAACATTTATAGAAGTTGTATATATGCTGAAACCCAATTAATATCATACAACTAAGTTATACCACAGAGTACAGTATGGTTGCTGTCTTGTACACAATACTCTGCAATTCTATTTAATGTTGTGGAGCATGTGATAGAATATCAAGTGAAAGTGACGAAATTACTTTTCTAATGAAATTACTTTTCTAATGAAATTACTTTAAGAATCGTCGTATTACTGAATTCAGTGGTGACCAGGAAACTTAGAAAAAGCCAAAGTTTTGAAGAAGGAAAATTACCTCAGTGCTATTTTTGTTTTCATCATATCTGTATTGCCAGCTGATAGTGCACTTTTTAACATAAGTAATGGTCATGACAGCACCCTTTTTTTTTTGTTGAGATTTGCAGTTTTGTTTACAAGAGCTTGAACTGTTTATGGAATTCACAACTTAAGTTAAGAAATTTGGTTTCTCTTTGGATTTTTAAGTATTTTGAAAGGTTGGCAATTGCTACACTTTAATACTGCTGAGATGGAGTCAAGAAATGAAAATGTAAGTTATGCTTCCTCACATAAAACTGCTTGTGATGGGCAGTCACTGGAGAATTCAAGTTTACTGATGCAGCAGAATACACTTCTGACAAATAAAATCCAGTTAATTGAAATGCAAAATTTAGACCAGCAGAGACGCCTTCAGTATCTGGAAAAGTTGATTTTGGATTTAACCGCTTCCAGGTCACCAATTAAGACTGAGCAGAAGTCATCATCGACTATCCAGCCACTGGAAGAACTTCCAGATTACGATGGAAAAGTTTATGTGAAGTGTAATGCAGCTAAAGAATTTCATGACATTGATCATAAGGCATGGAGTCATTCTCACGGAATGAAGAAAGCGTGCCCATCATTGGGTTTAACCGAGAAAAGTGGTGCACACGTAAAATTTCCCGCCAGCAATTATGGAAGGATGATTAAGAAACTCAATCTGAAGAAAAGTGGTATTTGCAGTGATATTGATATGAATCATAGTCAGTTTGTTAGAGGGTGTCAAGTATCCAGCAGGGAAGGTAATGAGGAACTCCGTCAGTCTGATGATGTTCTAAGTATTATGGAGGAATTTGATCAAACTGCCCGAGAGAATGGCGTTAGGTATGGGGTGACTCCTGAAGGAAGTGTTATCAGTACTGAAGATCTGAGTGACATTCAAGAGTATTTTCCAGACAACTCTAAGGGTATGGCGAAGTGTGATTTTGGTGGCGATGATTATTCAAATTGTGATATAGACATTCTAGCAACTCCTGCTTCGGTGTTACTCACCCCATCATTTCAGTCTCCTGCTCCTACGCTTTCACAGTATCCAAGTGAGAGTGGACCCATGATTACTCCACAGCCTTGTCTTACCACTCCTGTCCTCCTTACATCAGAGGCTTTAAGAGCTGTGGAGAAGGCACAAGATCAACAGACTAATCCTCTGCCAAGATATAGTCTTTCTGAGAGGTTAACAATTCCTGAAACAGAAGAAAGGAAAAGACAGCTGCAATTTTTAGATTTTAAGAAGAGAAAAATTAGTCTATTTTCCAACCTCCTGAGTGGATTAAATCAGATTTCCAATTCATATATAGAAAATGACAGCCCTAGGGCAGATCAATCAACAAAAAATCGTCAAAGGGGTCAGAGAATTTTTAATCAGAATACTTCAGAACAGCAGCAGCCCTTCTGCAGTCCAGCTCACAGCAACATAAGTATCAATTCTTCCCGCATCAGAGAATGGTGTCAGTCTATGAGGCGTGGTTTTCTCTCTCCCATGCCCGAAAGCCTTGCCGGGAGCGAAATACCTCAGTCTCCGTTTTGTAGTCCAAATAGTTATTCTTGTAGCTTTATTAGAGACTGGAATCGTTCAATTAAGTTGGGGTACTTATCTCCAATGTCAGAAAGTCACTCGAGCCTCTTGGAAGGTCAGCCGATCTCGAGGAATCAGGGCTGCAACAGCTTTTCCAGTCACAAAAATGCATATGAGGATCATGAGCAGTCTCTCGTCTGTTTATCTCATGTAAGTTAATTTCCCATTGCAGCATGATTCATGGACAAATATTGATGTAGGAATAGCTTAACCATATTTATAGATAAATTTATACATGTTGAATGTTCTTTATCCCATAACCCCTTTTTTGCCATACATAACTTATAACAAGGCTTGACCACTTGTATTTACAGCTTGGTTTTCTCAATTCCTCATGTATTGTTCTTAGATAATACTTGAAGCTTATTACTTAATAATAATAATAATTTTTTTTGTTTTTTTTTCCCTGGCCCTTTACACTATGAAGAGATGTAGGGTGGCTCAGCATCTTTCATTTATTGACAATTTTTTTTACTGGTGTACTGTATTAGATTTCGTGAATATGTTCCTGGAGCACTCACTGTTTTCTCAAAAGCTTAGTTGATTTGAAAATTAGGAGATTTTGTGGTTAATTTTTATTGTTTAATGCAGCCCATTCATCTATACTTCGTTCCAGTAAAACTAGTACCCCATTAATTGGTGTTGATTGGTTTCCAAGCTAAGTGTATCATTGCCTTTTGAGGTTTGTGTTATGAAGATTCACTTGAAGGCATTTATTTATTTGTTTGCTTTCATTTTTAGATATTTCTAGACATGATCTACAAGGGAAAATGCACAGGTTATTAGTATTGACTCGTCTTAGTGTAGTAGTTGGTTCCATGATTACTTTACTGTATATCTATTTTTATCCCAAGATTGAGTTTAGGCATAGTGTAGTAGTTTCTGTCTGTTGTATATAATCTGCAAGGCATCATGGTCACTAGGTAAGTACAATGGTTGGCTTGCACTGCAGTTTATCTTGGTAGAGGTAAAGGTTTAAAGTAATTTACGCAGTATTGGTATTAAGTTTTTCGTACGATGACTGACCGACCGTGCTTATACTGTAAGTATTGTATATTGGTTTGTTTTAACATCTTCAAGATGAATGTTTTTTTTTTTTTCTTTTTATTCAAGAAATTGATTGATTGATTTAAGGTTTTCTGGCATCCTGATTAATTGAGGTGACGGTAACTATTTTCAGGTGTTCAGGTTATATGCTTTCACAACAAGTCAGAGCAATGTACAGTATACTTACCGAAAAAACGTTTTGTTTTTATATCAGACCAATGTAATTCGTAAATGAGCATACCTTTCAAGTTGTTTGTGCAGTATTTTTGTTGAAAATTTTCATAGCTAGGTTTGCTCTTGATAATTGCAGGTCAACATCACACAGCAGTCAGTTATGCAGTCATACCTAATAGTAGTACAGTGCATATATGTTCACTAAGTAAAATTTTCATAGTGTATTGTAAAGATGAGATACTTCTTATTTTCACCGAGTCAGACGAAAGCAAAATGTATTTTGATTTTTATTTTGCTTATGCGTTGAAATTTTGTTTGTAATGGTTTATTTTTATTTTTACAGTAGTGCAAATATCTCCCCCCCTTTTTTTTACACTGATCCTTTAAGAATAACTCCTTCTTGGCCTAGATTTACGATTGTTGATCTCCAATTAAAGCATTGGTTCTGGTTGATACGTACCGTTTAAATGTTTTGTTTTCATCATGATATTAGTATGTATCGGAATATTGAAAATATGTATGTACAGTACAGTATTGAGAAAATTAAATTCTGGTGGTTGAAATTTTTTCATAAAGCAATCTCGTGTTGTGTACAGTTGACCTTTATTGCTGATGTTTGATAAAATAATAACTAAGTGGATTCCATCATACAATGCTTTCTTGTTAAATTGCTGCTAAAGTAAACAGATTCAGTTGTATGCCTTAATTCTACTGAACGCTGTTCAGTTTCTCGGCGTTTAGTGTCAATTGACAAGTGTTCCACAAATGAGAATTAAGAATTAAGCTATTTAAGTTAAACATATTTTGAATTTGTTTTAATTTGAATTTCTAACCTTTCTAAAATCCTCCTTTCAGGATTCAGATGAGGAATTAACTGGTTTCATGCTCAATGAATTGGAGAATGCTGATGAATGCGAGGTATAATTGCCGCACAGATTAGGCGGGTGGTGTTTTTGCAACTTATTTTTCATTACATTTCTTCTAAGTGCGTTTTAAAATACCGATAAAGGTCAGGTCATGCTTGTTTGATATTTGTGTATTTTTTTTTTTTTTTTTTGAATTAGGAAATATAAACTAAATTTTTTTTGAATTGTTAAAGTGCTGTGTTTTGTCTTAAATGATAGTATGTAAATGCATACCAAGTAGATGAACTTATAACATTTGATAGTATTAATGCATTCTGTATTCCACACAGGTAGTAAAGGGTGAGGCTCCTTTGCTCGTTCAATGTGCTGTTGATGCAGATCCTCAACTTTATTTTTTCTAATTTTGATTTTCCACATTTTTAAGGCATCTGAAGAGGAAGACTTGGTGGTTGACGAGGAAGTTTCGCTCTCTATGGGTGAAGAAAGTGCGCCATGTAACAGTACCCCAAATACTCGCCAGCGTTCCGAATCTATTTGCTCCGTAACTGGTCCATGTGTACCGCCTGACCTTCTCCTCGACACTGGCATGCACAATGTGGTAAGTTTTATTATCTCTAAACTTACCTGTATTTTATGTTTTGTATTTTAAAGGTATTTCAGCTTTTACTGTTACAGACTTTTGTAAACCATTACTTTCAACAAGTTGCAGTCTTTAGCTTCATATTTTTTTCCCATATTAGTGGGGGCATTCCAGACTTTGATATTAGTGCTGTAAAGTGGTAGTAGTTCTCATTGTTTAATTGAAATAACAATCAGGCTGAAAATTGGCTTTTGGAAGAATACGTGAAAGATCACTTGAATATGTAGTACATACAAAAATCAAAAGGATTTGTTAATCAGCGTGATAAGAAAAAAAGAACCGGGAAAGGCTGGAAAGGTAAAAGAAGCAAAAAAAAAGAAAAAAAAAAAAGAAACTTTGGATAAGTTGGAAATTGATCGTAAAAATATGATGCATGGAAATCTCATGCTTGTAAAAAATAAAGAAAGCAAGAACTGATGATATTCTAACTATTCTTATGTGATACTTTCTTATAAAGATAGAAGTATTGCACATTACTTAACTACATTGACTTGTTTATGTATTAAAGGATTATCAGTGTTTATTCATTTTAGGTAAAAATTTGGTTAGGGGCTGCTGATTTTCTTTAGTTTAGATTGCTCCTAAGGGGTCAGTATGTAGAAAAACTTAGTTAATATGTTTAGAGCATTCTTATTGGACTTTGACAACAAAACTTAGGCTGATCTATTTTTACATATTTCCAGACCATGGACATAGTCAACTCTGACGTTGAGGAGGAAATTGCTGGACTCTTGGATGGAGATCTGCCATTGGAGGACTCTCTGATAATTCCAGATGATGGTATTATCTCTGCTCCCCAAGTTAAAGTGGGATATGAAGAATTAGATATCAAGGTTGACGAAGAGGGTGATGATGATCTTGTGTTATGTGAAGACGACATTGTGAACATGAAAGATGCAGATGAAAATGAAGAATTGAACATATTGGATGAAGACTTTATTGAAGTAAATGCTGAATCTCCATTGGAGACCAAAGTGGGTAGGTATATGTGGATTTTCAAGTTTGATT
>NC_090744.1:92602148-92662148 GCF_036898095.1 Palaemon carinicauda
TTTCCCGACCGCCCCTGTGGAACATTCATGTCGGCGGTCCTTCTTGTAGGGGCCAACGGTGTGATAGTAACAACAGGTGGTGTAGTGAGTGGTTTACCTCCCAGTTGGAGAGGTTTTCGCGGCGACGGAAGAAGAAGTCCAAACGGGATATTTCAACTTCGAAGGTTTCTTTGAAAGGAGAAAAACCCATGGCCTCTTCTTCCGTTGCCCAAACCTCCTCCGAAGCTCCTACTTGTCGAGTGGTAGCATAGACCGATGTACTGTTTACCAACCTCGGGGCTCGAGAGGTGACGTTGCTTCCCACTAACCTCCCTTTTTCAGCTTTGGTCCTCCTTGGGGCTTATGGGTTCGCCCTCCTAGGAGGTTTTACTTAACTACATCTGATTGGGTCCCGCTGTCAAGCAATCGCCGTCACCGGCAGAGGTTGCTCCTCTGTCTCTTGTCGATGTTGTGGTGTCAGAGGTATCCAATGCGGTATCACCCATCACCTCTGCCTCTTCAAACCCTACGGTAGCTGACGGCTTTTTTTCTCCTGTCTCTGTTCAACCTACGAGGGAGAAACTAAGTCCATCGCCAGTCTCTCCTACTGGTGTTTCTTCTCCTCGAGGGAGTTCACTTACAGAGACTCTTCTTCGGAGGACTGTAGAAGGTTAGTTGCTGACCCTACGGCCCCCAGAGGGCACAATCATCGGAAGGCTCGCCTTCCTCTTCGTAAAAGGCCTTCCTTCACCTGCGGTGAGGAGGCGCCTCTTTGATTCAACACCTTCGATGCAGTCTACCGCAGAGGAGCCTCCAGAACAATCATCTATCACTGTTCCTGCATTGGTCCTGGACCTTTCTGCAGATCATTCGCGATCTCCTTCAGTGGAAGGTCGTCCTTTTAAAGGACACGTCGACCTTCCACACGACAGACCTGCCGACCTGCCGTCACGCTTTTTACATAGGCCTAACAAGGCTTCACCAGATACGCGCTATGCGCCAACGAAACCTGGCGAGCGCTCTTTAGTAGCTCGTCAGGCCCCATCTCCAAACCCTATCACAGGGCATCAAGGGCGTATGCGCCAACACGCGCATACATCCCAACAGAGCATAGCTCCATCACGCGCTATGCACGCCCTCACTTTCTCCTGCACGCCAGGTCTTGCCTGAGCCTAAGCGCAGACATTCCCCTACTCGCCCGCGCCCAGCTGCGTGCCAGAACTCAACTGCGCGCCAGCGCCCTCCTGCGTGCCATCAGTCTCCTGCCCCGCGCAAACACGCCCAACAGCTACCCTCCCCTACCCCCGCTAACTAGCGGTGTGGTAAGTAAACCCTCATTAAAAATTAATGGCTCGTCATTTCAGCTACGCCGAAAGTAATACCCCTATTAAATAGCTAAGGTTTGTATAGTTAGGAAAAATACAAATCTACGAATTTGTCATTTTATGTTGTCAATGGTACCAGTAGATTGGGTTTGTGCATGTATTGTACCATTATATAAGGTTAAGGGAGATGTGCATGAGTGTAGTAATTCAAGAGGTATTAGTTTGTTGAGTGGTTGGAAAAGTGTATGCTTAATTGGATTAAGGATAAAACAAAGAATGCAATCTTAGAAATACAGGTTGGTTTTTAGAAGAGGTTGGGGATGTATGAATCAGATTTTAGGTAGGCAGATATGCGAGAAATGTTTAGCAAAAGGAAAAGAGATGTATGTTGCGTTTATGGACCTGGAGAAAGCGTAGGATAGAGTTGATAGGGAAGTGATGTTGAATGTGATGAGGTTATATGGATTTGGTGGAAGGTTGTTGCAAGCAGTGAAGAGTTTCTACAAAGGTAGTAAAGCTTGTGTTAGATAGGAAATGAGTGAGCGATTGGTATCCAGTGATATTGGGGCTGAGACAGGGATGTGTGATGTTCCCATGGTTGTACAACTTGTATGTTGATGGAGTGGTGAGAGTGGTGAATGCTCGAGTGCTGGGACGAGGATTGAAACTGATACAATAGAATGATCATGAATGAGAGGTGAATCAGTTGTTTTCGGGTGATACTGTACTGGTTGCATACTTGGAAGAGAAGCTTGGCTGATTAGAGACAGAATTTGGAAGGGTATGCGAGAGAAGGAAATTGAGAGTTAATGTGGGTAAGAGTAAGGTTATGAGATGTATGAGTAGGGAAGTTGGTGCGAGGTTGAATGTCATGTTGAATGGAGAGTTCAAGTACTTGGGGTCTGTTGTTGCAGCAAATGATGGAGTGGAAGTAGATACATGTCAGAGAATGAATGAAGGATGCAGTGAAGGGAGTGGTAAAGAATAGAGGGTTAGGCATGAATGTAGAGTTCTGTATGAGAAAGTGATTGTACCAACTGTGATGTATGGATCGGAGTTGTAGGGAATGAAAGAGACGGAGAGACAGATATTGAATGTTTGAGATGAAGTGTTTGAGGAGTTTGGCTGGTTTATCTCGAGTATATAGTGTTTGGAACGAAGTAGTGAAGGTGGGAATGGGTGTAAGAAATGATTTAGCAGCTAGAGTGGACATGAATGTGTTGAGGTAGTTTGTTCATGTTGAGAGAAAGGAAAGTGGCTGTCTGGCTAAAGAAGGTGATGAATGCAAGAGTTGATGGGAGAAGTACAAGAGAAGGCCAAGGTTTGGGTGGATGAATGGAGTGAAGAAAGCTCGGGGTGATAGGAGGATAGATGTGAGAGAGGCAAGAGAGCTTGCTAGAAATAGGAATGAATGGCGAGCGATTGTGATGCAGTTCTGGTAGGCCCTGCTGCTTCCTCCGGTCACCTTGGATGACCGCAGAGGTAGCAGTAGTAGGGGATTCAGCGTTATAAAGCTTCATCTGAGGTGGGTAACTGGGGAGGGTGGGCTGTGGCACCCTAGCAGTACCAGCCAAACTCGGTTGAGTCCCTCGTCAGGCTGGGAGGAGCGTAGAGAGGAAAGGTCCACTTTTTTTTTTCAGGTTTTTGATGTCGGCTACCCCCCCAAAATTGGGGAAGTGCCTTGGTATATATATTTATAATATGTATATACAGTATATTTGTACCTTGCTAGTGAGGGCTTCCGATCTCCGTGTTGTGTCTTGGGGCTGAAATTTAATGCATCCTAGTAGAATGAAGGAGTTATTGCTCTAATAATGCTTATGTTTGGGTAATTCTATTTGTCAACTATTAGATGTTCTTATTTTTAATGAAATCTTTTATTTTTCAGCTTCAACTAAACGTAAGAGCACACAGATGTTGTCTGAACCTTTACTGGTACGAAAAGGTCGATGCATCAAACCAGCTGAAGCAAACCAGCATTGCAAGAAGTCCCTTCGGGCATCAGCCAATTCAGGAAAAAATGTGAGTGTTTGAGACTTGTTTTTATGGGAAGGTCACATCATGGTGGTATGTAATGCTGTGTAATCTACTGAAATGATAAAGTTCTAATAATGCGGGAAAGTCTATATAGATATATTCCTGAAAAATCTATGCAAAATGTTGAATTTAGTCTCTTTACTCAGGGAAAGATGGAATAACAGAAGACTATAGGTTTTTGAACCTATGTTCAGAAAAAATAGATCAAACTGTATTTGTACTGTATGTGATATTTAAAAAGTTTGACAAGTGAAAGTGATAAATTTAGTTCTTTATACAGTATGTAGAGAAGCATAATTTTAATGGGTAAAATTAAAGCTTGCATTATCACATAGATAATTCAGGCAGGAATTGGTTTAGTATGAATCTTTTTTTTTTTTTTTTAATTAAATTATATAGCTTTTCTGTAAAGCTATTAGGGATTAAATGTCTTGTAGAAGAAAACCCATATGTATATATCACTAACTTGAGACAGGTAAATGGTTAGTGTTTGGACAATTTAAATATTTCCCTAGTCCTTTATAATTTGTAAATTTGAGAGTGCAGTGTATTGAAGGCATAAGGATAGAAATAGATTTGATGTGGTAATTTACATCAAAGAAATCTGCTTACTAGTTTAGAATTTTTTTTAAAAAGTAGAAAGAATGTTCGATTTTGTTTAGCGAAGTTTTATTTTATCAATATTTTTGCATCCTGTATGTCATTAGGAAGTTGAAGACATTGTCAGGTCTAATTATTAGTTTCCTCTGTGTGTTTCAGGTAACTAACGATCGGGTACCCCCACCATTAGACCATGATTACTGTTATTCACCAGACAAGCAGAAGGGTAAAGCATCTAGTACAGATAATGCCTCACAACCTGGAGATTACTTCAACAAGATACCTGATTACTATACTGTTGCAGCCTCAAAAAAGGATGATAAAAAGGCCAATGGTACCACTGATGACAATCATGACGACAATGGAAAAAAGGACAGTGGTGTTGAATCTGGTGATGTCAGTGATGCTAGTGTTGAAACAGAAGATCGTAAAAAAGACACAATGACTGTAACATGTGGAAAAGTAATCAATAATTGGGCTAATGGAAAGAGTTGTGGTGATGTAGCAGCAAGCAAAGATGACCATGTATACAACAAACTTCCTCCTTATATGACTGACATTGGTAACACCAAACCTAAAGTTGAAGTAGAGGAAGGACCTGAAAAAGAAGATTGTGAGCAGACAGAAGAAAAAGAAAAACAAGAAGCAAAGAAGATTAAAAGGAAGCTTAATTTGTCAGAGTATCGGCAAAGAATTCAAAGTACACACAGTAGTCGATGCCCATCTCCAAATCAGGCAGATATATTGTCAAAAAATTCTAATAATGCTCCCCTGTCACTTGGAGAATTGATTCAGAAAATGAAGGAAGCTGAAAATGAAAAAGAATCTGTAAATACACAGGTACCTGAAAAGCAACCTAATGATTCTGCACTACCTGCTGAAGATGTTGAAGAAGGAGAGTTAAAAGGAGACTCCGATAATGAGGTTTTGAAAGCCACCAGTACTGATAATGTGTCTGGAAATCTTTCAGAAATGAAAGCTGAAGTAAAATTGCCTTTTGGCAGTTCTATGTCAGTGAGCAGTCCAGCTTCTTTAAGCTGTCGGGAAAGCCGTAAAAGCAGTAGTTCTCAGGGTTATGCCTCAAAGAGGTGGTCTTCCTCTAGTCATAGTAGAAGTAGAAGCAGAAGCAGAAGTAGAAGCCCACGAAGAAAACATTCTTCTCACTACAGGAGATCATCCAGAGGAAGGAGAAAAGAAACTCGAAGAAGAAGTTCAAGATCCTCTGTATCGTCATGCAGAAGTCGATGTTGGTCGAGGTCTAAGTCGAGGTCCTATTCCAGATCAAGAGGGAGAAGTTCCTCTGAATACAGTGATTGTTCCACATGCTCATGTAGCTCTAAATCCAGGTCAAGATCAAGGTCACACTCATCTAGGAAAAGGGAAAGGTACGTCTTACAAGGTCTCTCTCGGTTTTTTGTTCTCAAATTTCTAATGGGAATATTTATATTCATAAAAAGGATTTCAGATTGAATAAAAAATGCCAGCATGGGACTTATTAGAAAGGTTGAATTTGATAATCTTTTGGCACTTTTAAAGACCAATACTTATGAAATAAAGATGTCTTAATTTGCTCACATGTCTAATAAAGTAAGTTCCTTATTCCTTGTAATACTTTTTAATTAAAACTACTGTATTCGTAAAGGGTCTGTAGTTGAGATTATTGAATAAATAAAATCACAAATTTAAGGTTATCAGTGACTGGAGGTCATCGATAACCAGTCAAAGTTACCAGTTCAATTCTTACTGAATATTTTGTTAATAGATGCAACACTATTTTTTTTTTTTTTTTTTTAACTAGGTATAATATCTGGTTTCATGTAATAATTATGGTAACCATGCTGATTATATTTCTTTTTCCATCTTAATTGGGAAGAAGTAAACATTCTAAGATGTTAGTGTATATTTATGGTCTATTAAAATTTCCAAATAAGAGAAATAAACAAAACCAAGAATTCATAAAGAAAAAACTATTATAGTGGTAATAGTAGTAATTTTGTTTATAGAAATCTGAACATGTAACTTGTCATTTATTAATTTTGATATCTACTGTACATATTTTATTTACACTTAAATTTACAAAATATATATATTTTTTTAATACAGAAGTTATTCTAGGAGATATTCAAGCAATTGGGACCGAAGAAGAAGATCCAGAAGTTGGTCTCGATCTTCTCGATATAGTAGGGACCATAGGTCTAGATCACCTGACTGGAGAAGTTCTAGAAGATCAAGATCACCATCAAGAAGACCTCTTAGGCCCAGAATAGGGGTATGTATAATTTAATTTGAGGTTTGTTATCAAATCTCCACCACATGCTTATTCTTGAAACACGATTAAGTTTATCCCATTAAAAGTGTAGTGGTGCATCAGCTTGAGAATCTAAAGAAAGCTCTAAAAATCTTTTCATATATTTCTCCCGAGAGTACACTAGCCTGTAGCGGACAAAGGCCTTTGTAGAAGCCAATATAGAATCTATATCACGTTCCTTCATATTTAAAGTCTGATTTCATAGATTTATATGAAAGAAAAATTAAAGAAGTAAAAAGTACCAGAATTTGGCATTTTCAAAATTAGTTGTACAATTGTACTTGATACGCCTTGATGTACAAAGTTTGGTTAACAAGTACCAAAACCGTAACCATGTATGCCTAATCATGGGTGCACAATCCTCAATCTGCATGAAAAAAGTTGGCAAGTCTGTAGTATGTGTGGGCCTTTTTCACAGGACAGGAGCGCCACTTCAGTCCATCAGGACAAACCGAACGGCCAGTCCTCCTCATGCATGGCCGGCTTTAGTCTCCAACTCTGTTTCAAATGCTTCTGTAAAGAAATTTTATTGTCAAATATGGCACTAGTTTTCATGATTGATCAGATTGGTTAAGCGTAGTATTTTTACATCGCACTATAAGTCTATATACTGTAGTCCCTTTTATTCATAAGTAACTCCAAGGATTAGCCAACATTCTATCTGTTAGCTAGAGAACATTTCCATACGTTGGTTTTGATGTGAAATGAGTTCCCCTCTATCTTCCTGAGCTCTTATCAGGTCTTAAGTCTTCATATATTGTATATCCTTCAAAAATTTCCTGAGCATTCCAATGGTCTTTGTCCATATAGCAAAATATCGACTGCTTTTCTAACAACTACTCCCCATATTTTCCACATGTCTCCAAACCATTTCAGTGATTTGTTTTTTTCCACCCTTTGGACATGTGGCTATACTAATTCTTGAGATAATCTTCAGTTTTTTTTTTATGTGCTATTATTTTTAAGTTTTCACTGTTCTCACAAATTTTAATTTACATTCAAATTGTTTTCCAAGGTAATAGAAATGCTGTACTTCTTTTAAGACATATCTCATCCACAAAGACTGTAACCTACTTTTCTCTTTTCCAATTGCTGTATTTCTGTAATTTGTGCAGCAAAAATTTCTTAAACCATGTATATTTTGTTACCGGGAGCACATCTTGTAACCCCAACTGTTACAGAATGCAGTTGAACCTCAATATTTGCAGATTTGGTCATTCATGATACAGAGAACCGTATAGCATTAAATAATAAATCGCCTATTTTTGGTTTTGCCGGCCGATGTTTTCAAACCAACCATGCAATTACTGGCCGAATAGAATGAGAAAAGGAACTTCGGAACTAATAAAAGGTCTCCTATAAGATTAATGCTGCTGTGGTAGCCATTACTTTAAAATAAAACCTGCATTAATGCGGATCTCATTTCGAAATAATAATGATTACTGTTTAAGAATAAGTTGATAATACAGTAATAAAAATACCGGTAGTAATGAATTAGATAATAAGAATAAGAAAAATGAAAATTTAATAAAATATTAGAATACAAAAATATTTACAAAGACGGAGGAGATATGAGAGAATAAACATCAATAGAGATAAAAATACAAAGCAATAATTCTAAAACAACAAAGAAAACTAAGTGAACACATGTATTTACTTTGCTGACCATTCTGGATGTACATCTTGAATTGACAGTGACCACTGAATGGTACCAATTGTTCATCCACAGTGAGGAGGCGTTAATTGAAGCAAGACTCTCTTGCCTCGCCCTCTCTTTACAGTTGGTCGCATCGTCAAAGCAAAGATTCCAAACAAAGGACCAAATGATGTTCGCTCATACACCGGTACAAACTATTGCCCTCTCTCTGGTCCCATGCACATAGTCATATGGATGTCAGACTTGACAGCTGACTGACATTATTAAAATCCCAACGAACACCTTAAACTCCCTCGGGTCCACGTCTGTAATGGCAACATTCCCCATATAATAGTTATGGTCCTCAAAAGTGCATGGCAGTCATTAGAACACAGAAGGTTTTCATTGACCGTATTGTCGGTCGGAAACTTAACCCATATCGTGAGAATCTTTTCTCAAGTAGACGGGAGCCTGCACTTTTGCACCTCTCCAGGTCAAAGTTGTTTGACATAACATCCTGAGCTTTGGTATCCCAGGTCAAAGTTGTTTGACATAACATCCTGAGCTTTTATACCACCTGGCTTAGTTATAGAGACTTGCACCCTCCTTAGGAAAAGTCTCCTTTAAAGAACAAATTACTAATTTAAAAAAGTAATTTGTAGTTTTTTAACTAACCCCCCCCCCCAGTCCTTCAAGTTTTACTTCCTGATCATCAAAGTAGCCACTGTGTACTGGTGAAGGGCTGGGGCTTATTTGCCACCTTCCAATAACTTACAGACACCTTGTTATATTATAATTTTAGCAGTTAAGTTCCAAGTATGCTGAAATTCTACTCTTATTGTTGTTGACCCTATGAGAATTAAGAATTTTAACTTTGTTGTCTTTTCAAACCTTGGGAACAGAGATTTTATTTACTCCTCCCTCTTTTAACTATTTAAAGTTTTGAGTAGTAGTTTAATTACAAGTAGAGAAATGCAATGGGTTGTATAAATGGCAACCTCATTTAGAATCTAGTCTGCCTTTTAAATAGTGCTCTAATCACTAGGTTCCATGTATTACATAGTGTCAAGTCTTTCTTTCCCATTTCAAAATTTTGCAATTCTGGTTTTCAAGTCTACTTTCTAAGTATATTATAGGTTTAAATTTTATCATCAAGTTAGGTGGACATATATCAATTTGGCCTAGAGAAAGGAGACATCTTCAGCTACTATTTTCTTTGCCAGTGGTTGGAGTTGAACTGTGTCTGACTGGTAGTGTTAATCAGTAGGATTATACATACCCTTGCTTCTATTTGTTAATAACATTGTAGGTACATTCTTTACAATGACTAAAGTGGTCACGGAAATTTAATTTGTCCAACTTGAAAACTGGACACTCAGAATCTGAATTTTTTCTTACATTAACATTGTGAAGTATTTGAATAGTTACTCTCCCTTTGTTATTTTTAATATTCTTAACCTTGAAAAACAGGTGTGGGAGGAACTGCTTATAAATATTTAATTGAAACTTTCATTATTTTTATTAACAGGAGGATAAAGACAGAGTGAAGCAAGTTGAAGAAAGGAGGGTTATATATGTTGGTCGCATTACTGAGGGGACTACAAAAGCAGAGCTTCGTCGTCGATTCCAAGAGTTTGGAACCATTTTGGATATTAGTGTACATTTTAGGGAACGTGGGTAAGTAGCATGTGGTATTCCTTTTTTTTTTTTTACTACATGAATGTTGTGTGCTCTTCACCTTAAGATGCTTTGTCTATAATACTTATTTGGGTATCACAAGTACAGTATAATAGCCGAGTTATGTCCTCTGGTTGTAATTTTGGAAAATGAGATTATTGGAGCTTTGTCAATATTTCGAGTTTAAAATAGTTTTATCTTAATTTTTTTTTTTTTTATAACAGTTTGTTTGATTATGGACAAGTCCTTTTCATATGTTTACACAAGCGCATCTAGTCCCATAGGCGTTAGGCATCCCTTTTCTGAATGGGTTACCTATTTACTTTTAAAAACTTCAAGGGAAAACTTTATATTGTATCCCATATAATTCCACCATTTTCTATATAATTTTATTGTTATAATTAAGTTCAAAGATACAAGAAGTGTCAAACAATAACTGAATGGGCCAAAAGCATAAAGTGTGCCCAGAAAAATACATGAGCATATACTATGTTAGCCAATGTTGCTCGTGTTTGTATGTGCATTTTGTATGTGTGTTTGAGGAACAATATTATCTGGATTTGAGGGAATGGCTCACCACAAGTAAACAAATAATTCTGGAATGTGATGATTATATACATATGAACTTCAGTGATGAGGTAGAATTACTGCTAAAACCCCATACATATACATGCTAAAGTCTTTTTAATCAGTCTGTAAAAAAGGCCAATTTCTGAAAATGTAGAATATCTGATTAAGTTGATTCAACTTTTTTAATATTGACCGGTATTTGCCGTTCAAACATGAAAAAATAAGGAATTGTATAGCCTGCAATCTGTATATTTGTATTTAGCAAAAAACAAAAACTTAAATATGAAAAATAGTGACCTTTAAAAGCAACATATATAGGCTGTATTGATGAAATATGATATTGCATAAAAGAAGGTATAATGGTACGATACAGGGTTTTGGTTATGAAATTATCCTTCTAGTAGTACTTAAATGTAAAACATTGGTTGAGAAACATGAAACTAGATAGAGGTTGAAGTAAACCCTAAATGATATTTTAATGAGGCTACGTTGTGCTCCTTCAGAGAGAAACAAGTACAGTACTGTGGATATTTAATCATCTATTAATACACTTAATATAGTGTTTTGTTCCTAAGAATATTGATATACAGTAACAAGAATATTGATATCACACATTCAAGAGGTACTGCAATGCTTATATTTGCCTTTACTGTACATATAAAACTGCTGGTATTTCATCGTAATATTTTATATTCATTATTACCGCTGCCAACAAAGTTGGAAGGATTTTATGTTTTCATCCATTTTTCTGTGTGTTTGTGGAACTTCCTGGCCATAATTTTACTCAGGAGTAGTGAAACTTGCAGGGATTAATTGTTATGTTGAGACGGGGAAGTTATTAAATTTTGAAAGTCCTAGGTCAAAGGTCAAGGTTGAGCAAAAAGTTGGTCAAAGGTCAAGGTTGAGCAAAAAGTTGGTCAAAGGTCAAGGTTGAGCAAAAAGTTGGTCAAAGGTCAAGGTTGAGCAAAAAGTTGCCCAAAATTTGTTAGAAGAAAAGGCAAGCTGGTTTTGAGAAACAAGCTGCCATGGCATAGGTCTGCACTGTGAGCTTTTCTAGTTACGTCTGCTTTTCCATGTTAGGCATGAAAGTAGTTCTTAGTCACGTAATCTATCCAGTACCCTGTCTTCTGGAAGTCATATCAGGTGTAGATCTTCATGCTTTCCACAATATCTGGGCCATTCTTATAGGTGTTTGTTTAGCTACTTCTACCAAATATACTGCTTTTATTTAATTTCTAAATTTGTCCTTGTCTTATGTTTTGGTGCAAAATTACCATCATATAAAATATTTTATTATAGTATACTTTCCCTCGCATGCTTTTTGTGAATTAGTTAATATCACTCCCCTGTTTCAAGATTTTCTTTTTAATCCCATCATATATAAGTTTTTTTTTTTTTGTAAGTTTTCATGATCCCTGTTTTGTTTTTGTAAGTTTTCATGATACCTGTTTTGCTCTTTTTTTTTTTTTTTTTTCTTCATCATGATCCCTGTTTTGCTTGTCCCTGGTATTCATCCTACAGCTTCCAGTATTTATAACTTTATTTTTGACGGGTCCTCTCTGCTTCTCATCACATAACCAAACCATTAGTGTTTTCTGGCAGCACTCCTCATTCTTCGCCAACGGTTATCAAGTAGATTTTCTCAACAATAACATCGGACAGTCTTGTGGCTCTCTACTTCACGTTCTTTTTAAATCCTTATTCAGTAACCCTTAAGGGATAAAGATGATGTGAAGATTTCCATAGTTTACCTGAATATTAAAAAAGAAAAAGAAATTGCACTTTTAAAAGAAAGCAGTTGAATAATAAAGGAAAAGATTAGCGTGAGGTGAGAACTGTGATCTAGGAGAGAAACAATAAATAAGGCCTCTTGTGAATAAAGGGTTATGGTGAATGAAAATTTAAGTACTTGACATTGTCTTTTCAGTGTTCAGATTATTCATATTTTTTTATATTTTTGTCTACTTTGCACAAGGATAGAATACCTTTAAAAGGATATTTTTATCTAGTTTCATTTCAAGATGGATTGTTGCAGGATGAAATAAGTTTTCAATGGTGTAGTTTTCCTGCAATTTAGTGATGCTAGGCTAATTTTTTCCAGGTAAATAATTGTAAAGTTTTGGAATTTTGTATCCTCCAAAATGTATTTTTAGATTAGTTGAAATTACAATTTAAATTGAGTGCTAATTTTGTAATTTGTAATCAAACAATTTCTTAGTAATGTTTGCATTAGTTAATTTTATATTACAGGGATAATTATGGGTTTGTAACATTCAAGAACAAAGATGAAGCCTATAATGCCGTGGAACATGGAAATGATGATCCTTCATACCCTCGCTATGATCTATGCTTTGGAGGACGAAGAGCTTTCTGTAGGGTTCAATACTCAGATTTAGGTGAGTTTCTATATACTGTATAATTTTATTGTTGAAACATGTTAATAGGAAACCCCCTCGAGTGAATTTTTTTTGATTACCGGTACTTTTCCTAATAAAGTTTCCTTCAACCCTTGTAACAGTTGCGGTGTCTACTCTTACTCTGCAGAAGTGTAAAAGAAACACTTGAAATTTAATAAATATCGGGAAAACTTTTCTTGATGGATTTTTTTAAATATAAAATTACTGTTGCTACAAATTACAATGCTTTTAAAAAGTTTGTCAAAAACCAAGTTCTTTGTATCAAAGAAGGGAAATTTTTACCAACATTTTGACTGAATGTGTTGAATAATTTTAGTAAGATTATAAACCTATTATGTTGGCATAGGGTAGTGGGAAAAACTATACATCAGACATGTGGTTTCTCCTGTCCCCTCACCTGAGGAATATAAATGATATAAAGAGGAGTTTTAACTTATAAATCCATACAGGCATAAATCAAATTATAAAATTTTCATTATAAATATTTTTATTATTGCAGTAATAATCAATTAGTGGACACAATGTGTTAGTCTTCAGTAAGCTCAAATGACATTTAGATGATTTTTTTACCTTATAAATACTTATCTGTTTTGTAATTGGAATCAATTTGTTCACTTGAATAGATATTACCTCTACTCTTCATTTTAACAGATGCGCAAGATGAAGGATCGTCATATCTTGGTGGCTCAATGGGTGGGGGTAGTTCTAATATTGATTTTGATTCTCTTCTCCGCGCTGCCATGAAGAGGAAGACACGATGACCTACGGGGTGTATAGAAGTTTTCAATTTGGTAACCTTCAGCTGACAAGCATTGTAAATAGGAAATTTTATATGTGAATTTATTAACCCCTTCCCTTCCCCCCTCTATGTTAAATTTGCTCATTTGTGTTTTTCTTGAGTCCCCACATTTATGTCATGATGAGCATCAAAATTTTTCAATTCAGGAAATTACAATGCTTTATAGGTTCACGATCAATGTGTATGTAAACTGTATATATTTAATAACTAATTAAAACTTTCAAAGCATTGAATTAAAAAGGGGTATATGAGGAATCCAAAGCAATCTTGTATCAAAAGCTTTTAATTAGAGATCCTTTTTGTGGATCACGTTACTGGCTTATTCTATTACAAGATATTATATATAATAAGCACAACAGATTTGATATATCTTTACAGTGTAGGTCTAAGTTTCATTTTAGGGTTAACAGTGACAATTAGTTTTGATTAAGTTTCATTATCTAAATGAAAGCACTGATAAGTTGAAAATGATAACTGTAGTGTGACCTACACCTCTGTAAGGTTATTTTTACGAGTTGTGAATGTGATAAGTTGCATAGGGTATTTTATATTTGTAAATTATTTTTTTGTATTTTTCTTGTTAATGTATGTTGCCTTTCAATAGAGATGTCAAAATATGTATTTTTGCCAAAATAATGTTAATTTGTGTAATTAAATATTTCATTTCACAATAGACAAGAAGTAAAATGCATAATAAAACAAGATAATTTTTTTGCTGGCTATTTGAAAGTAGCAGTGTACAAGGGTTGCCAATTACATTTGTTCAAGATCATGAAGCTCTTCTTATTTGAATATAGTTTACTAAAAATAGGACCCATAATGGTAACTTAGTAGTGCAGAGTGGGTTTACGACCTGTCTTTTCCGTCCAACCATCAAAACACTACATTTTGTATACCCATTCAAAACGTAATAATGATGACTTGGAGGATTTAATATGTGAAGTAGGTAGAATAATCCCTGGGCAAACATTAATTTTGTGTAGTGCTGCAATATCGTATAACAGGAAAATTTTTATTTTAAAATATTTAAATGCATTCATAACCATTTGGCAGTGGATACAGTATTGAGAAAATTTTCTTTAGTAACTTGCCAGTGTTCTGAGGAATAAATGCACCATGGCTTTTGCATATTAGAAGGGAAGGATAATTAATTGTTGATACATTGAATGTAATGATAATGTTATTATTTTTTTTTTTTTTTCATTTCGAGAAATTTTTATTGCAATCTTGAATCCATTATGTATTTTATTTCTCTGGAAAAAAAAAAATGGTTAACTTGATCATCTCTAAAAATAAGGCTTACATTAACACAGTAAAAGGGTCACTGACTAGCTTTTAATGGGTTGGAATTTTTGAGATTTCATTTTTTTTCTTTTTTTAAATATTGTTACAGACTTGCATTTGAACCCCCCACCCCCAGTAGAGAACGACAAAATATGGTGCTTAATAGTAGTAGTGTGACCAAACCTTAGTTGTGCCATTCCCAATATTCTTGGAGGTAGTTTTCAGTAGTGTTTATGATGTCAACCATAGGCATCTGCATGTAAAATGTGTAAACTCTTAAACTTGAGCTGCATTGTTGCACTGTTAAAATAGTTTGAGATTTAATGCAGTTATAATGATTTTGATGTACATGTTTATTAATGTAACTGAAAATATTTACTAAAAGACAATTTCAAGATAGATTCTGAAGGAAGTTTTGATATATTCCAGTGTTTGAAGACTTAAATTTTCTGAAGGAAGTGAATTTGGTGGAGGAGGAGCTATTTTTCCAAGCTCGGAAAGCTTCAGAAATGTGCTGATATTGCACAAGGGCACTTGTGGCCTGAAATCATTATAATCATTATAAAGACAAGATTTATAACTTTTCCCTTAAAAATCAACCAGTACAGTATTTTATCAAGGCTTTCATTCATAGGCAGTTATCTAATGAGTACTCAATCTACTATTATTTTTATAATTGTTGTTTTGCCAGTTTGAATGAAAGTGCCATGCCCCAACTTCATTTTATAACTTTCAGCTCTGTTGAGCACGTATGTTCAACATAAGGTGAGGTAATCATAATCGAACCTTGAGCTCAGTAAACGATCTTGTGTTGAGAATCCTAACTCTGGTTGGTTAAAATAACAAACATTTATCATGTTAGTCTCCCTCAAAAGTATTAATTGAATGTTAAATTGATCAAAATATCTGTTACTGTTATTGTTGATATTTACTTTTTTGGGAATTTATGCTTCTTTATGAATACTAAGCAGCATTTAAAACTGGTCTTTTATACCATTTAGCAACTATTGATAACAAGGTCTGTTACCAGTTTGGGACTTAATCTGTTAAGGTTTTTTTTTTTTTTTTTTTTAATTTAGAGATTGTTTGGACTGGCACATAAATCGTGTTAGCTTTAGCTATGTAATATATAGGAGTTATCTTTGGTTTTTATCTAGATTACAGAATATTTCAAGTTATAAATTTCAACAGTAATAGGTTAAGGATTATGTTTTAAGTCAAGGTTTTGTTTACATAATCATTTGTCTCATTATTACATATTCTACCTTTCATATAGTGTATTGGTTACTCCAATTGGTGAACTCAATTAAGCAGATCTTCAAGTTCAACTGACAATTCCTATTTGTTTCCATACTTCTCTCAAGGAACAGGCTTTAAAGATGCTTGGTATTTTCTGTCGTTTCCCTAGAATTAGCAGCGTTACATGGCCCATCTTGGTCAGTGGCTGTGCCTCGACCTGCAGAAGGTGGACTTGTACGTCCCTTTCCTAGTTTTAACATGTCTATAATAGGGCGGACATATCACCTGGGTCTGCAAAGTACATCTGGTTGTCGAGTCTTATAAAATGTATGAATTTAATTTTAAACCTTAATTTTGCTCTATTTTCATTACATATCAGTGCAAGCCTTTATAATAAGAGGGTTGGTGGCCTGCGCTTGTGTATTGTAATTTACCTCTCTCTAAAGTAACCGCTGTGTTTATTATTATAGCAGTGTAAATTGTAGTTGTAACTAGAAAAAGTATATATATATCTTATTCATTAATAGGAAGCTGTTTTAAAAAGGCTGTGCTCATATGGTTGACAGAGGAATATTTTGCTATGGGTACTACCTGGCTAGTATTGAGGACTTGCCTGTGAGTGTGCGAGGTGTATTTATGTACATACATTTGTTGGTAGAGTCATCATGGGTAATCTATTAAGGCAAGTATCATAATCCCCTACAGCTTTGTTATTCATGTCTTACCTTCAAGATTATCAGATAGCTTGTGTATAATGTCATTTGAAAGATGCCTATAGATGTAAATCTAGTGAGGAGAAACCATTAAAATTTCTGCCTTAATCTATTCAGCTCTGGTATTGCAGTTTTATGTGCATCTTTAATTGCTGTGAAAATCCCACTGATCATCAAGACGATCGGATCCCCCCATCACTCGCACTGTATTTCCTAAATGAACTTCTAATGTCAAGATTATCTTCAACATGTGTTATTTTAAAACTTAGGTCATTTATTGGAATGATACTACAGTGTCAAGATTATATACTTCAAGATTCCCACTCTTTAGGCAGAGCCTTGTGGTGGACGAATGCTATTTCTTTGGAAGATATGACATTCCCAAATAACTTCTATGTTGTATATATATTTTTTATAAACTATAATTAATGGAATTCATAACTTTCAAAGGAATGCATTGTTCAGATTGCTTGGTTGTCTGATATTCTTTGCCCTTTTAATTCCTTCACATCTAAGTACATGAATTGGTGATATAAATATTATAAATAAAGTGGGAAGTGTGAATGTTAGTATGATTACCCTCTTCTTAAAAGTAGGACCCTTCCTCTACAGAGTATAGTATATATTATGGGTGATGCAATGGTACTCTATTTTTCACATTTCAAAGGTATCTGAACATGTATTTTTCTTTTTATTAGAAAAATGGAGTAAATCAGTATACAGAAGAAAATTTTGATACATATTTATGCTCATTAATGAAGCATTGGAAATTACAACACCAAAAAAATAATTGGAAGGAAATAAAAAAATTAAAAATTAAGCACAGGCATAAAAGATAAAACTGAATTATATCTTTAACATTGTCATTGGTTGAGGATCAACTGCCAACTTCATAAAATTCTAAGACAAAGACTGCGAATAGAATATTGTTCCTCCATCACTAGCAATTCCACTTCAACGATTACAAGATTTAGGCCAATCATGATTTCCCACTAATTTATAGACCTACAGTATTGTCAGATCCATAAATTATCATGTTGAAGAATTTTTTTTTTCTCAGTCTTTATTTGAAAATCTAGTCGACATAATTGATAGGCGTATCCCTTTGTGTGCTCTAAGGTACCGAGCGAAAGACAAACCATGTTCAATGATGATTGTAGAGTTGACTTGCTTATTTGGAAAAGCAGCCAGCCTATCATCTTTTTTGGGGGTAAAGATCAGATTTGACTTGGAATAACTATACTCGGCTTGAGCTTTTGCTCAGTTTATGCTTCAACTGAAAAGGAATACAATTCCACCATAAAAAAACCCTTAAATCTGTACTCTGGTGTAAATGCAACGAACAATTCCTCCTTTACTTAAACCAGATGGCCTTTTGGGTGATGTGTTGGTCAGTTAGCAGAATAATGAGAAACTTGATCTTCCTCATTCCTATTTTCCTGAGGCTAAAAACTAACTAGTTTAGCATTTCGATCTCATGAAATTAAGGCTCTGAATGGACTTTACATGCTTAACCCTGGATAGGTACGGTGGGTCGTTTGCGACCCCGAGCGTCAAAAAAAAACAGGTTTTTCTCACGTGACTCACCCCTGTGACTGAATTTGTGGGTGATCGACCTGCAGGAGGTGTCTCCCCTACACGCTCTAGTAGTGTCCAGATGTGCATTGCTGTAGCTGTACTCCTTCCCCGATTTCTGAGACGCGTCGGGGTCGTTCGCGTCCGAGTTTACCCTTCTGAGGTAGTTTGCATAATTATCAAAGTTATTACGTATTATGAAATTGTCGTAGAATGGTGCAACTTGTATAGGTTATCAGTTGTGGAAAGTCTTGGTGGATTGTTTGGCTACCATGTGCATGTTTTTTTTTTTAGTTAAAATGTCGTTCATCACCACGAGGACCATTTTACCGCGAGTGCCCCTTTTTCATTTTTTTTCATTTTTTTGCCAAGTCATTTTTCCGTAAGATATTGCCAAATAGTGTCGTAAAACTTTTGCTTGTTTAGTGTTGGAAAGTGTGTCTAGATGATCTGGCTACCCATGCATGACTTTGTTTTTGTCAGATACGACGTAGTTATTGGTATATTGGGTATTTAACTGCGGTTACCAATTTCTGTTTTTTTTTCAATATTTGTAAAAATTACTACGTAGTAAGGAATTGCCGTATATTATTCATTTTTTTTTCATGTTTATGTGTTAGAAAGTGTGCCTTGATGGTTGGGCTAACACGTGCATGTCTTTTTTTTTATCTGAGATGTCGTATATTAGAATGTCGGGCATTTTACCGCGAGTGTCCCTTTTTAATTTTTTTAAATTTTTTTGCCAAGTCATTTTTCCGTAAGATATTGCGAAATAGTGTCGTAAAACTTTTGCTTTTTTAATGTTGGAAAGTGTGTCTAGATGATCTGGCTACCCATGCGTGATTTTGTTTTTGTCAGATACGACGTAGTTATTGGTATATTGGGTATTTAACTGCGGTTGCCAATTTCTGTTTTTTTTTCAATATTTGTAAAAATTTACTACGTAGTAAGGAATTGCCGTATATTATTGATTTTTTTTTTCATGTTTATGTGTTAGAAAGTGTGCCTTGATGGTTGGGCTAACACGTGCATGTCTTTTTTTTTATCTGAGATGCCGTATATTAGAATGTTGGGCATTTTTCCGCGAGTGCCCCTTTTTACTTGTTTTGCATTTTTTTGCTTAGTCATGTTACCGTAAGGAATTGGCAAGTAGTGTCGCAAAACTTATATTTTTATAGTGTTGGAAAGTGTTTCTAGATGATCTGGCTACCCATGCCTATTTTTTTTTAGCCAGATATGGCGTATATATAAGTATGTGTTCGATTTTCCTGTGATTGCCATTTTTTCGTTTTTTCCCATTTCTTTCAAAATTACTACGTACTAAGGAACTATCACAGAGTAATATTTCATTTATATGTTTATTTGTCGGAAAATATGCCTTGATGGTTTGCCTAGCACGTGGCTGAAATTTTTTTTTTCTGAAATGCCGTATATTAGAATGGCCATTTTTCCACGAGTGCCCCTTTTTATTTGTTTTGCATTTTTTTGCTTAGTCATGTTACTGTAAGGAATTGGCAAGTAGTGTCGCAAAACTTATATTTTTATAGTGTTGGAAAGTGTTTCTAGATGATCTGGCTACCCATGCCTATCTTTTTTTTAGCCAGATATGGCGTATATATAGGTATGTGTTCGATTTTCCGGTGATTGCCATTTTTTCGTTTTTACCCAATTCTTTCAAAATTACTACGTACTAAGGAACTATCACAGAGTAATGATTCCTCTAGATGTTTATTTGTCGGAAAATTTTGTTTACTTTTTTTTTGATTGAATATCATCAAATTTTTTTAGCTAAAATATTGTTTTACATTTTTTTTTTCGATTTTATTTCCCTTCAAAAAAAATTTTTTGGGTCAGAATTTTAATTTTATAGTCGTAAAATAATCGACAATTATCCAGCAACCCACCATACAATTTTTATGCATATCCAATAATAATTAGATTAGTAAATAACACCTTGAAATTGACATACCCTTCCTACATTTCAAGTGGCAGATTAGGGAGTCTGAGTCAGTGTGGTTGGCGGCCATTTTGTGGACATATCCGAAGCGTAAGCTGCCCTATCTATATATATTCTTGTTCCCTATAGAATTTGTGATATTTTGGTATATTTTTACCTGCATAAATATCATATTATATATTAAATATATGTATTTTTTTACGAAATTTCCAAGTACTCAAAAAATTACCTTTAGATATGGCCCCTGATATAAATGTAATTTACAAAATAATGAAGATTTTTTTACATATTTCTATTTTAGGATAACATATGTTTATTCCCTAAAAAAATTAGCCACTTCCTATTTCATTTGGGTACCCAAAAAAATTCATGAAATTTGGACAATTTTTTTTGGCCAAAAAAAGTTACCCTTTTTTTCTCATTTCAGATCTTCACCTCCATGGGTCTGACTTCATCCAAAATACATCAAGATGTGTCCTAAACATTCAAGAATCAATTCCTAAAAGGATTTGTGTATATATGTATAAACTTTTTTTTTATGAATTTTTATGTCAGGTCTTTTTTTTTTTCTACTTAATTTTTTAAAATATTTGTAATAAATAGTTTTTCTGCAGATGAGTAGTATTTATCTTTACAGTTGTTTTAAGCATTCATTGAAGTTTTTTTTGGCAAAAGAAAAAAGGAGGTTACTGCAAAAACTGATTTTTCAAGAATTTTTTTTGGCGTCGGGGTCGTTCGCGTCCGAGTATACCCTTAAAGGGGTGTCCGAGGACCGTACCTATCCAGGGTTAAGGAGGTGTAGACCCTAGTGATATTTTTCTTTAATTATTTTATAGACCAGATTTCTTAGCTCCAAAGTTAAGTTATTTTGGCCAAGCTAGCAAGAAGAGGAGCTTTTAGCACTTGTTGGAGAATTGGTAATGTTACTCCATTATGTAAATGTGTTTGTGGTAGCTCAAGTCCAACTGATTACCACCCAATTTAAATAACTACCATATTTAAAGTTTTTTAACATCTTTTGGCAAAATGTCTAAATAGGTTTGCTGAAAGTAATCATCTGTTCCTCAGCAATTTGGCTTTCGTAAAGGCCTTGGAGTATGTGATGCCCTTTTCACAATCTCCAATGCTATACAGAAATCCCCTGATTGTAGTCAGGAAGTTAATATGGATTGGCCTTGATTATAGTGCTGCCTTTGACTCGAACAGTTGGGAGTGGGTGGGTCTTTTAGCATTATTGTTGAATTTTTAAGTAATAGATTGCTAAGAGCTCTTGTTGGGCACCATAGCGAGTATAGTAATGTGATATCACGTGTTCCTGAGGGTAATGTTCTTGGCCCATTACTTTACATACTATGTACACATGACAAGTGGTTTGGCATAGAAAACAAGCTTGTTGCATATACAGATGATGCTCCACTCATTGCATCAATTCCATCCCCTGAATGTAGGTCTGTGGTTGCTGAATCTCTTAATAGATATCTAGCTAAAATTAATGCATGGTGCAAATTATGGGACATGAAGTTGAATCCTAAGTATGATTGTAAGTAAGTCAAGCACAGTTGCTCCTCAACATCCAGAATTCAGCATTGATTATGTTCTTTCTCTGTCATTGTATGACTTAAAGTTTTAGGGGTGATTCTAAATAGCCAGTTTACTTTTGAGAAGCACATTAGATCTGTCTATTCTTCAATTGCACAAAAAATGGTTTATTGAGAGTCTTGTATGATTTTCGGTGATCAATCTATTCTGAAGTGTTTTCATTCTTTCATTTTACCTTGTTTTGAGTATTTTTCTCCTGTTTGGTCTTCGGCTGCTGATTCTCATCTTAATTTGTCGGACAGGAACTTAGGGTCTATTAGATATCTTATTCCTGATCTAGATATTAATCTCTGGCATTGTTGTTCAATTAGATCCTTATGCATGTTGCACAAAATTTTTCATAATTCTTATCATCCTTTACATTCAGATCTTCCCATACAGTACCATCCTGTTCGTAATACTAGGTACAGTATGTAGTTAATTCTAATAGTCAGGCCTTCTCCATCATGAGGCTCAATAATATATACAATATTCTGGGTTTATTCTAGCTGTAACCAAGTTGTGGAATGATTTTCCTAATTGGGTAGTTGAATCGGTAGAACTTCAAGAATTCAAACTTGCAGCAAATGTTTTTATGTAGAACAGGCAGACATAAGTCTTTTTAGAGTTTATAGATGAAAGATCAGTTTTCATGCTGTTACTGTTCTTAAAATATTTTAATTGTTCAGTACTTCTCATACAGTTTATTTCCATATTTTCTTTCCTCATAGGTCCATTTCCCTTTGTTGGAGCCCTTGGACTTATAGCATCCTCTTTTTCAAACTAGGGTTGTAGGTTAAATAGGAATCTGAATCCCGTAAAAACTAGTAAGAGTAATAATATTACTTGTTTTATGAATATGAAATTACAGCTAAATAGCGACTAAAAATTATGGTAATAGGTAGATGGCTAAACGTTTAAAAAAGTTATTGCCATTATTGTAAATTACCTCGACCAACGAAGTTGGGGGAGGTTATGTTTTACCTCCTGTTTGTGTGTTTGTTTGTGAAAAGCTTCATGGCCACAATTTTGATAGAAGAGTAATGAAACTTGGATGTTATATAAAAAGCTGGAAATTATTAAATTTTGGAAGGTCAAGGTCACAGTCAAGCAAAATGTCCAATTCACGTAATCAGCCATAAGTTTGGACATCGTTGTCACAGAGACTTCAAACTTAGTTCATATTGGAGTGTATGAAAATCCATGCCAATTAATACAAGGTCAAGCAAAAGATCGAATTCCGGTCATCAACCATACGGCCACAATTTTAATCGTAAAGTAATGAAACTTGCAGGGATTTTAAACTTATGCAAAGAGTTGGGAAGTGATTATAGGAATTGATTCTGGGAAAGGCACGCTGGTTTCGAGAAATAAGCTGCCATGGCAGAGGTCTACACTCTCAGAGTGTTTTTCTAGTTAGGAATGTTTTCACAAGATATAAGAACAAAATATTCATAAACCATTCCAAATTATGTACAGTAAAACCTTCTGAGATACAAGCAATGGCTTCGTTGATTTTTGCTATATGATGTGAGCAAAGACCTTAGTTACGATTAAGCGAGCTTATGACAACCACCACTATGTAAGTACAGTATGTTTCTCTTGCCCTTGGATGTAAAGAACACTAGGAAGGTGCGTGTGTGTTGTTTGCTTGGGCAAGGGAGAAGAGTCGCTGTACAGTAGGCTACTTCTATTAAGTTTGATCCTAAAACAAGTTAATAAAGGATATGACACCAGTCAATGAAGTCAAGATTACATTGAAGCTCAGGACCTATGTCCATGGAGAGATGGAGAAATTGTTGGTGTGATTGACAGAGGTGCAGCTTGCAGGAGATAGTGTAAATGAGAGAATCAACAGCAAAAAGGAATAATACCTTTACGAGGATCTTTTGCTGCCGACGGGAGGAACATCAATGGACTGGGCTTCGGGAGTCATTCAAAACCTGTCTGGGATTTGATAAAGAAAAATTTATAAAATATTTTACTAAAATGACAGAAGGCAAAGGATACATCCTACAGCAAGTCTTCAACTGTGATGAGACAGTATGAAGTCTTATGGAAAAAAAATGCCGAGAAGGAAGTACAGTACATAACGGCAGAGAAGAGCATGCCAGGTTACAAACCTATGAAGGATATGTTAACCCCTGGAGTGCATGCAAATATGAAGGGTAACTGTAAGATTAAATGGCTACTTGTATAACACTGAAATCCAAGAGCCTTAGAGTCTTATAAAGGATTTTGAAGCAAAGCAAAAAATCTATTTTGGGTGAGATGGCCATGTCGTCTTGATGGAAGCTTCCTAAAGACAGCTTTCTAAGGGATATTTGGCTACAGTGATACTGCCAGAGAATTGACCATAGGTCTCCAGAATTCTAACTCCTGGCGCGAGTATCCATAAAATTTCTTAAGGATATCGCGTAATATCGGGGGGCGTATATCTTGATA
Source organism: Palaemon carinicauda (assembly GCF_036898095.1). NCBI lineage: Eukaryota > Metazoa > Arthropoda > Malacostraca > Decapoda > Palaemonidae > Palaemon > Palaemon carinicauda. The sequence continues at coordinate 92,626,288 of NC_090744.1, forward strand.
CGACACATGGCAATCTTCACCCCGAATAGTGTTTTCGCTCTGAGGGGGAAGAGTGGCGAAATTGAAGGGGAGCCGTTATCGAGGTTACCCTTCCTCCCCTACTATTACAGGGCCCAAAATGGTGGCTCATTCCTTGTAGCATTGAGCATGGTGCTACAGGTAGAGTAGTTTCAGGAGGGGATTATTACATACTGTAATCTTTTTCTTAGAAAAGGAGGGTGGGTCCACCAGGACGACATGGCCATCTCACCCAAAAATAGATTTTTCGCTTTGCTTCAAAATCCGTTTTTTGGGCTCAAGCCATGTCGTCCTGATGGAAGTTTACCAGAGAATTACTTGAAAGTACTATATCTGTGGATTTGTATAAGTGCCTCAACCTTGGGTCAGCTTCTATATGGTCATCCAGACCACTGAAATATATAACGATACCGTTATACGTCATTACCACTAAGCATGGAACAATGTTAGGGCTTCCTGCCCCCTGCAGGGAAATGTCATACTCGACGATAGAAGCACAAGGTTTGTATTCATATAGGAACAAATATAAATATCATTCAGATCTTTTTGTTCATATGATTAAGTACCTTAAGTATGAACTTTACTTAGGAAAATACAGTGAACCCTCGCTACTTCGCGGTTCGACCATCGCGGATTCACCACTTCGCGGGTTTTTTTCATAACCCATATATATATACATATCGCGGATTTTCCGGAAATTTCGAAAATACCGCGATATCTGAAGACCCCAAATACGATATTTCGTTACCTGTAATTCCATTAATACTGTAATTAGTAATATCTGCTCTTACTGATTGTTCATTGCATTACATATGACATATAATTCAGCACAAAGAAATAAAACACGAAAAGAGAATGTGATCATACGATAATTCAGTACTGTATACAGTACGTAGTAAAATTAAATCGAACATGAAACGCAAATCAGATGCAGTCATACCATATTAGAATGGTGTAAGGCTGCTGATGGCTACTACTGTACTACAAATGTAATGGATGTGCTTCTTTTCCATGAATCTTTTGTATGTATATGTACGTAGTACTGCATCCAATAATATTCTTTGTTGCAAAAAATCACATTTCGAATAAGCGTACGAGAGAGAGAGAGAGAGAGACACATCCTACAACAAAAGCGTAAAATAGCGTACGTAAAGCTGTATTATTATTATTGTTATTATTATTATTATTGTTGTTGTTGTTATTAAAATTATTATTGTTATTATTATTATCATTATCATTATTATTATTATTATTATTATTACAGTATCATTATTTATTATTATTATTATTATTACGTACAGTACAGTATATGCTGGGTATCTTGTTCTTTGAATTGGTAACCTACGTAGCATATAAGACGGGTTGTGATTGGTTCAAGCGCTGATAGATGACGAATCAGAACTCAAGTTTTGTTATCTAGCCTGTGATTGGTGTTTTGCCCGCATCTCCAACTTCCAGCATCTACGTTTTCGTGGTCACTTTGTCTCCCGCCGTATCGCTGTGTAGATGTTGTTAAGTTATTGTGGACTTTAATCTGTGCTGTGCGTGACTGTTTTAAGTTGAACTTTTTGTTGAACTTTCTGTTAAACCCTACTGTACAATGCCTCCCAAGCGTTCTGCTTCTACTAAGGCTGGTAGTGAGCCTAAACGCCACCGAAGGATGATGACGATTGCTGAGAAGGTGACGCTTCTCGATATGTTAAAAGACGGTAGAAGTTGCGCGGCCGCAGACCTCGAAGACCTGACGAAATCGGCCAGTGAAGAAGACAGTGAAACACAGGAAGAGATCCAAGAAAATGTCGAAGAAACGGGCTTAACATTAGAACGGCTTGCCAAGCTCTGCAAGCTTGCGAAGGAGGTGAAAGAAATGTTGCAAGAGTGGGACGAGGATATGGTTCGTTCTATGCAATTCTGCAACAAGATCGATGAACATATGACTCCCTACAGGATGCTCTTGCGAAAAAAGAAGCAGCGGCAGCAACTTCCGATCACAATGCCCTCGGAAGAAATTGAAGAAGTGTCCTAGGAAGAAGTTGAAGAGGTGTCCCAAGAAAAGACACCTCCGTCTGAAGAGACGTAAAATACTATCATTGGCTGCACAGCAGAAGACATCATCAGCTTCATCATCATCATTTCTACTGTGCAGCAAATTCATCGCCATCATCATTCAAGTTTTTCTTGAACTTCTTTCGTGGTGAGTACAGTAACAATCTTTATTTTTTACTTTAATATTCTAACATTTTAATATTTGTGCCTGTTTTAGTTTAGTACTGTATGCATTAAGTTAAAGGGAAGGTTTTAAAAGTCTGAAGAGTATACATGTTGTAACCTATCATATTTTTTTTTGTTTAAAATTTACATTTACGTACGTAAAACAATCTCTCTCTCTCTCTCTCTCTCTCTCTCTCTCTCTCTCTCTCTCTCTCTCTCTTAAATTGTTTTCCTGCTTTGCTACGTACAGTATGTACTGTATGATTTTATATAGATACGGTAAATAATATTTGTAATAACATATTTTCTAAAAGCTTTTACTGTAAATATCATTATTTATCACTTTCATCATGCGCGTTAAATGCCTTCTTTGTTTACTGAGCGTGGTTGTTTACTGAGCGTACTTTATGACGCCGTCGTTTCAGGCGGCGTCATAAAGAAAAACATTTCATTTGAAAGTCCTAAGTAAAATTAAGTAAAACATTGATAATAACAAAATCAACATACTGTATAATCAATATAATCGATGCAAAAACTAACCTATACACAGATGTGTACAGTACACTAAATGCGTTTGTTTCTTCATTATGATCAGAGAAACGTAACCAAAACATTGGTTGCCATTTTTTATCGTGCTTTTTGGCGTGTTTAGGAAACGCATGATATAAAATCGCCTTTAATATTTGTGCCTGTTCTAGTTTAGGGTACTGTAGTACATGCATTAAGTGTTCTGTACATTAAAGGGTAGTTTGTTAACAGTACTAAGTACAAGGGAAGGTTTTAAAAGTCTGAATATACATGTTAAATAAATAGGTAAATATGGTGTCAATACTTCGCGGATTTTCACCTATCGCGGTCGGGTCTGGAACCTATCTACCGCGATAAACGAGGGTTCACTGTAAATAAAAGACTCCGGCTAAGTTTATTTAGCTACATATGGGGTGAAATAGGACGCAAATACCCTTTCACCATTTTATTAAATCGATAATCAAATGGAACAGAAGGTGTATTAAAATTTGTAATAGAATTATACATTCAACATATACAAATAAAATTATTTTCTACCTGAAAGGGAAGAAATTTTGATGCCACTCAAAATCAGTTAAAAAACGGATTTTGAGCGAAGCGAAAAATCTATTTTTGGGTGAGATAGCCATGACGTCCTGATGGAAGGTTCCTTCGGTAGCTTCCTTGGGTATATTTAACTACAAGGATATTCCCAGAGAATTAAACCACAGGTTATCACAGAATTCTAACTTCTGGTGCGAGTATCCTAAAGGTTTCCCTCTAATTTATCGTATATCAACAGGGGACGTATGTATTAACCCTGGATAGGTACGGTCCTCGGACACCCCTTTAAGGGTATACTCGGACGCGAACGACCCCGACGCCAAAAAAAATTCTTGAAAAATCAGTTTTTGCAGTAACCTCCTTTTTTCTTTTGCCAAAAAAAACTTCAATGAATGCTTAAAACAACTGTAAAGATAAATACTACTCATCTGCAGAAATACTATTTATTATAAATATTTTAAAAAATTAAGTAGAAAAAAAAAGACCTGACATAAAAATTCATAAAAAAAAAGTTTATTCATATATACACAAATCCTTTTAGGAATTGATTCTTGAATGTTTAGGACACATCTTGATGTATTTTGGATGAAGTCAGACCCATGGAGGTGAAGATCTGAAATGAGAAAAAAAGGGTAACTTTTTTTGGCCAAAAAAAATTGTCCAAATTTCATGAATTTTTTTGGGTACCCAAATGAAATAGGAAGTGGCTATTTTTTTTAGGGAATAAACATATGTTATCCTAAAATAGAAATATGTAAAAAAATCTTCATTATTTTGTAAATTACATTTATATCAGGGGCCATATCTAAAGGTAATTTTTTGAGTACTTGGAAATTTCGTAAAAAAATACATATATTTAATATATAATATGATATTTATGCAGGTAAAAATATACCAAAATATCACAAATTCTATAGGGAACAAGAATATATATAGATAGGGCAGCTTACGCTTCGGATATGTCCACAAAATGGCCGCCAACCACACTGACTCAGACTCCCTAATCTGCCACTTGAAATGTAGGAAGGGTATGTCAATTTCAAGGTGTTATTTACTAATCTAATTATTATTGGATATGCATAAAAATTGTATGGTGGGTTGCTGGATAATTGTCGATTATTTTACGATTATAAAATTAAAATTCTGACCCAAAAATTTTTTTTGAAGGGAAATAAAATCGAAAAAAAAAATGTAAAACAATTTTAGCTAAAAAAATTTGATGATATTCAATAAAAAAAAAAGTAAACAAAATTTTCCGACAAATAAACATCTAGAGGAATCATTACTCTGTGATAGTTCCTTAGTACGTAGTAATTTTGAAAGAATTGGGAAAAAACGAAAAAATGGCAATCACCGGAAAATCGAACACATACCTATATATATGCCATATCTGGCTAAAAAAAAGATAGGCATGGGTAGCCAGATCATCTAGAAACACTTTCCAACACTATAAAAATATAAGTTTTGCGACACTACTTGCCAATTCCTTACGGTAACATGACTAAGCAAAAAAATGCAAAACAAATAAAAAGGGGCACTCGTGGAAAAATGGCCATTCTAATATACGGCATTTCAGAAAAAAAAAATTTCAGCCACGTGCTAGGCAAACCATCAAGGCATATTTTCCGACAAATAAACATATAAATGAAATATTACTCTGTGATAGTTCCTTAGTACGTAGTCATTTTGAAAGAAATGGGAAAAAACGAAAAAATGGCAATCACAGGAAAATCGAACACATACTTATATATACGCCATATCTGGCTAAAAAAAAAATAGGCATGGGTAGCCAGATCATCTAGAAACACTTTCCAACACTATAAAAATATAAGTTTTGCGACACTACTTGCCAATTCCTTACGGTAACATGACTAAGCAAAAAAATGCAAAACAAATAAAAAGGGACACTCGCGGTAAAATGCCCGACATTCTAATATACGACATCTCAGATAAAAAAAAAGACATGCACGTGTTAGCCCAACCATCAAGGCACACTTTCTAACACATAAACATGAAAAAAAAATGAATAATATACGGCAATTCCTTACTACGTAGTAATTTTTACAAATATTGAAAAAAAAACAGAAATTGGTAACCGCAGTTAAATACCCAATATACCAATAACTACGTCGTATCTGACAAAAACAAAGTCATGCATGGGTAGCCAGATCATCTAGACACACTTTCCAACACTAAACAAGCAAAAGTTTTACGACACTATTTGGCAATATCTTACGGAAAAATGACTTGGCAAAAAAATGAAAAAAAATGAAAAAGGGGCACTCGCGGTAAAATGGTCCTCGTGGTGATGAACGACATTTTAACTAAAAAAAAAAACATGCACATGGTAGCCAAACAATCCACCAAGACTTTCCACAACTGATAACCTATACAAGTTGCACCATTCTACGACAATTTCATAATACGTAATAACTTTGATAATTATGCAAACTACCTCAGAAGGGTAAACTCGGACGCGAACGACCCCGACGCGTCTCAGAAATCGGGGAAGGAGTACAGCTACAGCAATGCACATCTGGACACTACTAGAGCGTGTAGGGGAGACACCTCCTGCAGGTCGATCACCCACAAATTCAGTCACAGGGGTGAGTCACGTGAGAAAAACATGTTTTTTTTTTACGCTCGGGGTCGCAAACGACCCACCGTACCTATCCAGGGTTAACACGCCACATAGCTATCTGCACCCCATATAGAGTTAACACTTCGATATGGAAAGGTGGAGAATAACTGGGGAGCCGTTCCACAGTTACACTCATCCGTGGCTGCTTTTGGTACTTGAAACGTAAACAAACGGGCGCCATTGCTAAATGACGTCACGTCCGTCCTCATCCTGATGCCAGCTCCTTGCTAATCTCCATGATACAGCAGGACAGGGCGGGGCCTGAAAGGCTGGACTAGAATAGACAGGAGGGTCCATCAGGACGTCATGGCTATCTCACCCAAAAAAAGATTTCTGTTTTTTGGGCTCAAGCCATGGCGTCCTGATGGAAGAGTACCAGAGAATCAATGTATCGTGGAAAATTTCCCCTTTTTTAGAGTAAGTGCCAAGGGCTTCGAATAGAGGTATGTAATGTGACCTCGGTAGAGGTTCCGTGGGGATCCAGCTTCCTGCCCCCCTGGCAGAGAAGTCCCGGCGGATTATACCAAAATCCAAAGTGGTCATCGAAGAGCTACTCACCCTACGGAGAGTTCGTGAAGGACTCGGAGACAAGACAGAAGGTTAATATTCGTGTAGGAATATTCTCAAGAGTAGACAAGTGATAGTTAATCACTATATTCCATGAATTAGAGAACAATATGGTCTCGAAGGTATGACGAATTTAAGTATTCAAGTAGGAATATTACACAGCATGGGTGAGTATATAATACAGACAATTTATATTATTCTTCTCATTTCAAAGGAAAGGGGTAAATGAAACTATGACAATCATGTATTTCATAATGGTAATATGAGCGAAGAGAGACACACAAGTAATAAAATAGACGTTTTATTTCATAATTTGCAGGTTATAGTAATAATAATTGCAATAAAGGGTGTAAAGTTAATTTACAATAATAAATAATGTACATAGACAATAGAAGACTTATATCTTGAATCTGAAAGAAATTTCAAATTTAGAAAACACAAGTTCCAGAGGAACGTCAGTCTTTATCAAAGAAAAAAACACATCATGCCCTAGGGCATGTGGCACTCATGTGAAGTCTATGACATTTCACCTTGGTAAGAACAGTCTATTAGAAACACTAAGTGTTCATGAAATCACTATGTATCACACGAGGGTCAACACAGGCACCCGAAGAGTTAAAGTCCCAAGTAACTCGCTGTTCTATGCAGAGTTAAACGGCAGGTTTCATAACACTACCTGCGGCTACCACGAAATGTTTAACTTCATGCACTTGCTTCGCGTAGTGCTTGAAGAAAACGCGCGAAGATTTCCATCCTGTGAAGCTCTTGAGGCTTTCGAAATCCATACTCTGGAAGAAATTCAGAGAAGACGCGACTTTTCTAGGATCATGACCTGCGGGTGTACTGTCAGGATCCGCTCTGCGAATGAAGTTGGTGATTTTCGCTCTTAGTTGTTTCAGTGAAAGGTCGCTACCCGATGTTTCTCCTTTGAAGAGTTGACCTCCACCGAAGTCTGAAGTTCTTCGAAGATAGACCTTGAGACTCTCCACTGGACATAGAGAGACATTTTCCTTCAGGGGGCAGATTCTCCAGAGGCCCCATCTCTTGGTGGGTAATTCGTTTTTTGCGAGAAATGTCGGATCAGGGAAGAGGGTAAGTTCTCCTGTATCTGCGAACAGGATATGACCCTCGTCTCTTGATAATGCCACTATTTCGCTGACTCGGGCTCCCGAGGCGAGAGCAAAAAGGAAGATAACCTTTTGAGTCAGGTCCTTGAGAGGGCACGAATCGTTGTCCAAGTTAGAGGCAAAATGGAGCACCTTGTCCAGGGACCAGGAGATAGGTTTTGGCGGAGGTGCTGGGCATAGTCTAGCGCATGCCTTTGGTAGTTTATTGAAGATATCGCTGGACAGATCAATCTGGAAGGCGTACAGTAGTGGTCTAGTCAAAGCCGATTTGCAGGTAGAAATCGTGTTGGCTGCTAAGCCTTGTCCACGAAAGTGAATGAAGAAGGACATGCAAAAATCAATGGTGATTTCCGTAGGATTTTTTGCTTTGACGAACGAGACCCACTTTCTCCAGGAAGATTCGTATTGCCGTCGTGTGGATTCGGTCTTGTATTCCTCGAGGAAGTCTAGACTTTTCTTCGAGATCCCAAACCTTTTCTTTGCAGCTAGGGAGAGAAAATCATGAGATGAAGGTCCCTGACTTTCAGTGGTGAAGCGAAGACAGTCGACTTCTGTACTTGCTGAGAGAGAACTGGGCCCGGGAGGGGGATCAGCGTGGGCTGCAGCTCCAGGACCAGGGGGTACCAATTGCTCCGGGGCAACTTGGGAGCCACTAGGGCCGCTGTCCCTTTGAATGTTCTCAGTTTGGAGAGGACTTTCAGCAGAAGGTTGGGGGGAGGGAACAGGTATATCCTGGACCATCTGTTCCAATCCAGTGACATGGCATCCACTGCTTCTGCCTTGGGGTCCTCGTACGGGGCCACATAACGAGGAAGTTGATTGTTGTCGCTCGTTGCGAAGAGATCGATCTGAAGTTCCGGGACTTGGCGAGAGATGAAGGAGAATGATCTTGCGTCTAGAAACCATTCCGACTCTATTGGGTTTGTCCGTGATAGAGCGTCCGCCGTCACGTTGCGGAATCCTTGTAGGTGAACTGCAGACAGGTGCCATTTCTTCTTTTCTGCCAGACGGAAGATTGGAAGAAGTACCTGATTTATCTGGGGCAATCTCGAGCCCTGACGATTGAGACATCTGACTACCACCGAGTTGTCCAGAGTCAGACAGATGTGGATCGAGGGAGGCGGAGAGAGTTTCTTCAGGGTGAGAAGGACCGCCATGGCCTCCAAGATGTTGATGTGAAACGTCTTGAATAGGGGAGACCATTTTCCCTGAACCTGTCGTTGGTGGGAGTGACCTCCCCAACCCTCCAGTGAAGCGTCCGTGTGGATGTTGAGCGATGGAGGCGGGTGTTGAAGAGGAATGGACCTTTTCAGGGCCTTTGCTTCCGACCACGGCTTTAAGAGTAACCAAAGTCTGTTTGGGAGCCGTCTCTTGAGGTCTCTTCGAGCGATGGATGCAGAACGTCTCCAGACTCCTGCGGCATCCTTTAGCTGTGCACGAAGCACTGGGTTTGTCACAGAGGCGAACTGTAGAGAGCCTAGAACTTGTTCCTGCTGACGTCTTGAGATCCGTTTGGATTTCAGCAGTTTTTTGACAGACCCTGCTATTTCCTTCCTTTTCTTCTGCGGGATGGAAAGGCGGTGTGACTGAAGATCCCAATGGATTCCCAACCATTGGAGCTTCTGAGCTGGAGAGAGGCGAGATTTCTCAGTGTTTATCTTGAATCCCAGATGTTCTAGGAACTGGGTGACTTTGTTGCAGGATCGTACACAATCTTTGGGCGATGTCGCCCAGACCAGCCAGTCGTCTAGGTAAGCCATCACTTGGACGCCGCGAAGACGGAGCTGTTGGATGATGGCGTCTGCCAGCTTGGTGAAGATCCGTGGGGCCACGTTGAGCCCGAAGGGCATGGCCCTGAAGGCGTAACTTTTCCTTTGGAGTCGAAATCCTAGGTAGGAGGAAGCGTGATGGTTCATTGGAACGTGCCAGTAGGCATCCGCCAGGTCTATGGAGACCGTATAGGACCCTTGAGGCAGGAGAGTCCTTATTTGTTGAAGAGTCAGCATCTTGAACTTGTTGTTGGCAATGAACTTGTTGAGGGGGGATAAGTCTAGAATGACTCTGAGTTTGTCGGAGTCCTTCTTGGGGACGCAAAATAGTCTCCCCTGGAACCTGGTTGACTTTACCCTCCTGATCACCTTCTTGGTCAAGAGTTCCAGGACGTACTCTTCCAGGAGGGGGGTTGATTGTTGGAAGAATTGCTGGAAGGCTGGGGGTTGTTGTGTCCAGCTCCAGCCTAGTCCCTTCTTGACGATGCTGTGTGCCCAGGGATCGAAGGTCCAACGATCCTGGAATTGGCTGAGTCTTCCTCCCACCGGAAGCACTTCATTGCTTCTGGCTTCCCGAGGGCTTGCCACCTCGGCCGCTGGCTCCCCTTCCTCCTCTGCCTCTGGAGGGGCGGCGAGACGAATCTCTGCCGGAACCTCTGTTTGAGCCTCTACCTTTGGGACGAAAGGTAGTGGTGTGCTGCTCAAATGCAGGGGTGAAGACCGGTGACTGCGATACCATCGGTTGGGTGACCAGCTGAAAGGTCTGTTGGGGCTGAGCTGCCACTTGGGGAGTAGCGGAACCCGGAAACTGCCGTCTATGTTGACGTTGCTGGGGTTTGGGCTTCTGAGGTTTCCTCTTAGGTTGAGGGCCATCGTCCTGAGAGGATTTCCTTTTCTTCGACATGCCCCACTTATGGAGAAGGTTCCTGTTCTCCGTGGCGGCTTTGTCAGCGATCTTTTTCACCAAGGAGGATGGAAAGAGGTATTTACCCCAGATATTGGAGGAAATCCGCCTCCGGGGTTCGTGTTTCACTGTAGCGTTCGCGAACACGAATTCACGACAGGCTCTGCGAGCCCTAGTGAAGCTGTACAGGTCCTTCATTACCGTTGCAAAATGCGTTTTGGCTAGGACCATGTAGAAGTCCGGGATTCTAGTGTCTCCGGCCATGACTTCAAGCTGTACCTGGAGGGACAGCGATGCGGCAAGCCTCTCCTTCGTATCTTGTTCCCTACGAAGGAGGTGATCGTTGAGCTTTGGGAGGTCCTCATTAAACTGATGACCGGCAACGTCAGGCTCTAACTTACCCACTGTGAATGTTGACTGGACGTCTTTCCAGTGTCTATCATCAGGGGGAACGGTCAGGGAGAAGGGTCTGCACTCCTCCAGTACAGGGCAAGGTTTCCCTTCTTCCACTGCTTTCAAGACCGCAGTGAAGGCCTTTTCTATAAAGGGGAAGGTCGCATTGTTCGGTGCAACAAAGGTTGGGTGCTTTTTGCTAAGCGCCGGCATCTTGGAATTGGTGAAGCCCCTACTCTTCACCGTGTTGGCTAGCATAGCCTGGGCCTTCGTGAGATCGAACACAATTACCTCCTTCGGTTCGGTCTCTTCTTTAGAGGCGGGTTCGGACCTGAGTCGGACGTAACAGTCCGGATAAGCCTCGAAATTCGGGAAGAACTCCACTTCTTCCAACGCGATCGAGCCGACCTTCTCACTGATGAAGATCTTGCCCGTGGTGATCGGCATGTGCTTGGCATACCTCCATGGGTTAGTATCCGAGCAAGCAGGGAGGTCCTTAACCGAAATCCGTTTCGGTTGTTTAAAACTTCCTAAGTTAGACCTGAATAGCTCGTGGGTCTCACGAAGTTTTTTATCCATGAGGGCTTCAAGCATCTTGAAGACCTCCTGAGTGCCTGATGGGAGAGGATCCGGGGTGGCAGACGTCGAAGGAAGGGATTCCTCAGTCGGTGTAGGAGTCGGTGCGGGAGTAGGAGTGGGAGCGACCTCATGCTCCGAATCAGGGTATTCCACCTGATCTTCCTCAGAGTCGAGCTCCCTGCCCATGAGGTTCCTCTACGTTTCTTCCGAAACTTCCGACATACGTTCTGCGTTGTCGGAATCTAGACGGCACTCATGCATGGACTGGGCCATGACAATATCAGGTTCCACCACTATCTGGACGGTGGGAATCTGATCACTGGGGACCACTGAGTCTTTTGATGCCTTCGGAAACAGCAAGGCCCTCAAATCTTCGGTGGCGAGATACGGTTCGGTGGCGTTCTTCTGGAAGCCACGCACCCACTTGCGTAGCTTCTCCCGAGCGTTGTCCCTTGCCTCCGCTGAAGGAGGATCGTCGAACGCTTCGACCAGACGACTCTTGCAGACTGTACAGTGCTGCGGGTCCCAGAATTTCAGGTCGCCTTTCTTGGCGGCGCAGGGGGCGTGGGTCCGACACGCCTTGTGCCCGTAGAAGTCCGGGCGTTTCACTCCGCAGAAGTTGCTTTCACACTTCATATACTCCTCCTGTAAAAGAAAGAGATCATGAGTATATGGAAGGCATAAGAATGTCTTACATTACTCTAAGATTAAGATTAAGTAATCAAGATTTTATCTAACATTAAATAATTCATAAGTATTATAATGTTTGAGGGTAGGAGCGGGAAAGGAAGTAGATAGACACATACTTGTGAATCCCGCCCAGTCGGTTACCGTAACCTTATCATTAGGCAATTTCGTTTTTGGCCGAATGACACAAAACGGAAATCCATGTGGATCACCCGTGGTGGGTAGAAGCTAAGTTTCTAACAGAAATTGCCTGCGAGGTGTATCAGGGACTGAGACCACTCAGTTCCCTGGGGTAGAAGGGTAATAGGAGACCCCGTATTAGATCTAGGTTCCGGCAACCGGCCGTGCTAAGACACACAGAGTATGCTGGAATATTGTAATATGCAAGAAGACAGCACAGCCACAATTTTAGATGGTAAGACAATACCTATATATAGAAGTGGCTAAGCCATCTGGCTGCAGTGTAGGACTGTCGGCAGGTAAGAGAAGGGTTGCATGTCCCTTGGCGCCTCCGGAGGGCGCCGGCAGGCCGATGGCACGCCGGAGGCCGCTCCAGCAGGGTGGGAGGCATCAAGACAGACACATTGAGTATCTAAGCATAATACCATCTTGGCGACCGTGCCGGCCGGCGGCGGGAGGCAGCGGCTCCGGCAGCCGAAGGCTGACGGTTTGGTGAGCTTGGATCAGTTCATAAGGTAAATAAGTATATGGTAGTATACCCAGACCGCCGGCAATTAATGCCGGCACGCCGGAGGCCGGCCCGAAGGTCGGCCAACGGAAACTAGGTAAGGGAGGGGTGGAACATCGGTTGTATGCCGACGGAAGGCGGCAGCCCCCGGCACACGGAAGGCTGACGACTTAGAGGAGGGAGGGTATCTTATGAAAGAGTGTCACCAAAGTGTAGGGCGGTATCGCTGGCAGTAGAGGCGGCAAGGGACCGGCACCAGGATAGATGGAGAGAAAGGTAAGGAGGGATTGGAGGGGTAAGACCACATACCCCTCCGGCATCCCTCCAGAGAGAGTGTACACATGAGAGGAGTAGATACACCTAACATCCAATGGCAGGGGGCCGGCAGTCGGCCGGGTGCCAGGGTAACCCAAGGGAGGGTTAGAGTACACTCAAGAGGGGGAACCCCCTGCTGGACAAATCGCTGCCAGTGGCTACCCCCATAGGACGCTATGAAGGGTATGTGTACCAGAGTGGCCTGCTCAGCAGGAGAGCAAGATAGCCCTATCACTCCACCCAAGGGAGGAGTTGTAGGACTAGGGACAGATGTGTGTAGGCAAGCCTATGTATAGGCTAGCCTACACCAAAGGGATTGGTGGGGAGGGAGAAGAAGAGGGGTCTTTCATAGAGGGGGCTCTGTACAAGAACGGCCACCAAGGAAAGGGAGAACGCTCCCTAGCCTAGGATAGGTAACCAGAATGAGAATGGTGCAAGAGTACCGTCTCAAACTATAAAAGTACAGAACTAGCCCCCCCCCCCCCAAAGCCTAACCTAGATAAGGAGTGTTAATTCGCAGGCTAGGTAGGCTGAAAGACACATCGCAAGTTGCAGGGAGGGATGAGTAACCCAACCAGAAGCAACTGAGGAAGGGCAGAGCCGTTCCTCTTTCTCGGTCGCAACCCTAAGGGGGGATCGTTCCCTTAGGGTAGACAGACAGAGCGATAAATACTCAGATTGTGGACAAGATTCCCCTATATAGAAGGGGAAGCATGGCCACACAGAGGGAAAGCCTGTAGGCAGGGGATGTAGGGAGCATATAGGGGTTCCTACATTTAGGTTAGGTTAGAAAGGAACGGAATCAAACCGATCCCCTATATGGTCCCTGAAGGCGAAAACACTTACATCACAGGTAACAGTATGATGAATAATGCCACTATCTTCATAACTTAACCTAGGATCACTGGAATATATCATGCATGAACACAAGTGCTAGGCTATCTAGCCTAGGGGCTAAGCTAGCAATCTAGTATGGGGTCGAACGACGACCGAGTAATAGAGCGTAAAAACACGATATATATAGTTCCTAGCTATGAAGACTAAATAACTAACAATATCAATTAGTTAAGAGGCCGGAAAAAGCTGTTCTGGCTAGCTAAATAAGGCATGCAAGAGAACAGCGACGCCATAAAATGGCGTGTCCGGTAGCAGCACAGCTCTGCCACAAAACACAATATATTACGAAAAGTAGAAGTTACTTTACGGCTAGAGCTTATTTAAACAATACTGGGACCTGGTACTCAACTTTCCAGAAGAAGGCGAGGCTGAAGGTAAAGACATAACGGCGATGCAAGTCGATGAAAATCGCACAAGGGGAAATCCGTCTAGAGCAAGGTGCTACAAGCAGAAGGATGAGGACGGACGTGACGTCATTTAGCAATGGCGCCCGTTTGTTTACGTTTCGAGTACCAAAAGCAGCCACGGATGAGTGTAACTGTGGAACGGCTCCCCAGTTATTCTCCACCTTTCCATATCGAAGTGTTAACTCTATATGGGGTGCAGATAGCTATGTGGCGTGTTAATACATACGTCCCCTGTTGATATACGATATCTTAGAGGGAAACCTTTAGGATACTCGCACCAGAAGTTAGAATTCTGTGATAACCTGTGGTTTAATTCTCTGGGAATATCCCTGTAGTTAAATATACCCAAGGAAGCTACCGAAGGAACCTTCCATCAGAACGTCATGGCTTGAGCCCAAAAAAGGCATGTATGACGAACGACAGCGTTGAAAATGGCGCCTCCGGTTACTATCTATGCTCCGATAAACACATTAAAATTATGCTAATTTCACTGTGAGAAGGGAGCTAAAAGTTATACACAGGAAAGATTAAATACTCAACTTTCCGGAGGCAGAAGATGCTGGAGAATGCATGTTAAATTCCTCAAAATAGAGGTCGGTCATTTTGGGCCCTGTAATAGTAGGGGAGGAAGGGTAACCTTGATAACGGCTCCCCTTCAATTTCGCCACTCTCTCCCCCAACAGCGAAAACTCTATTCGGGGTTAAGATTGCCATGTGTCGTATCAAGATATACGTCCCCTGATATTATGTGATATCCTTAGGAAAAATTTTAAGGATACTCGCGCCAGGAGTTAGAATTCTGGAGACCTATGATCAATTTTCTGGGAGTATCACTGTAGCCAAATATCCCTTAGAAAGCTTCCATTAGGACGACCCGGCTTGAGCCAAAAAAAAGCTACTTAAAAGATACACTACATGTAATATGGAGGGCAAACCCAAAGGCATGGATCGCCTGGGAGTTCGAGTTCACTGGGTTAATTTGGTCCTGATATCAAAAAGTACCTTACGGAAAATACATTAATACCGCAATCTCTTCTCGTTCTTAACAGTACACCTGTCAAACCTAGCAAATGAGATCATTGTAGAATTCAAGTTTATTAAGGTACTCTACCTTCCAACCAACACCACCTGTATTTGGCAGTCCATTCTAATTTAAAAAAGCTCTTCACCAAAGACTTGTGTAGGAACAAATCACAAATCTAAAACGTAATTTTCATTTTTCCTAACTATACAAACGTGAGTCCTCTAATTATTTAGGAGAAGATTTTAGCACAGCTGAAACTCGGCCATTTAACTTTTCTCAAGGTGTCAATAGATGTTGGTAGTTACCGGTCTGTGGCTGGAGAGCCCTGCCTCCTTGCTGTTACACTGAACAGTCACTTTGATTACATATCGGACTTACTGGGGGAGGTGATGGTGGGAAGTTCAAGGATTCAGGATTGTATAGATAGGAAAAATACTAATAATTTCTTAAATTTGTGATTTGTTCCTTCACAAATAAAAACCTTCATCCTTTAATTAGGAGACTCATCCCTAGGTGGGCCAAAGTCCACTTACCCAATTGGCTTGCTCACATCCAAGGATTGCTGACTTCAGACCTTTATAAGGTGCTAAGAATCACATCCTAGACACCTTACAGAACAAATCTCTTTACCTTTCGACTAATCAGTTTGTGACTTGAGGCATAAATGAATTATGGGTTTGTCTGTACATATCCATGCTTCCTTTTGTAAAGAGGATGGTGGAATGAACACGTCTATTTAGTGAAATAGAAAAGTTGCTAGATGAAGGTGATGCTTACCTGTATCGACATCTGTCCATCTACAGTACGTAGTATAAGATTCCAACAATTATACCCCAAGATAGGGGAAGAAGAGAGGGAAAGGGGCAAGGCACTTTCACTCCAAACTTGAAATTACATTGTAACAACTATCTTAGACATGATACTTCTGGTCCTTTAAAGGAACTAGGGCCACTACACCACTTTCTGAGGAGCAATCACAAGTCCATGTCAAAACGTGTCTATGACCTATGAATGCATTCCTGCAAATAATGAGCAGTGAAGGGGGTTTGATGCTTCCATACTCAAACGTCTAAAACTTGTGCCTTCAAGAGATTCTTCTAAAAGGCAAGTTATACCAACTCCTCTGATCTCGTGGGTGCGCACCTCCCTTTGTCCTGGTGCTCCTGGGAATCTAGGCCTTAATGCTCTATTAATAGTCTGCAGCTGAAATGATATTGTATTTTTGTTGATTTTTTCATTCTACAAGAACTTACAAAAAGGTTCTGTAACCCGGGACTGGCAATCTGGGTTCTTTTAAAGCAGCGCCTTAGTACCCTTACAGGATACACAAGCAACTCATCCGGATTGTCGGTTACTTCCCTAAGGGAAGATACTTTAAAAGATGAAAATCTGGAATACAGGACTGATGGATTCTGAGTCTTTGCTACAAAGTCATATACAAACGATAACATGACCTGCCTCTAGTGTTCCAAGTGAAAGAATGAATATGAGAGTCCACATAACCCACCTACTCACTTTGATGAAGTTAGTGAAAGTAGAAACATAGTATTCACGGTAAGATCCCCATCTGAGGCTTTCCTCAACGGTTCGTAAGGAGTGCTCTTTAGAGACCGTAGCACCTTGGTTACATCCCAACCCGGAGGTTGAACTTCTGAAAGAGGACAGGTCTGCTCCATACGAGGAAATATCCACTCTTCTGAGTCTCAGTACTCGGCTCAAGGCTGAACAATACCCTTTCAAGGCTGATACTGAGAGGCATTTTTCATGACATAAGTAAGCTAGAAAGTCTGCCACTAGTAGAATAGTCTCTGAGAGATGAAGTATTCTTTTGATATCACCAACCACAGAACATGGCCACTTTGCTTATGTCAATGGAGGATTTCCTGAGGCACAGAGACATGTCTTTCGCTGTTTCTCTCGAAAAGTCTCTCTCTCAACGGTTCGTAAGGAGCACTCTTTAGAGCCCGTAGCACTTTGGTTACATCTCAACCTTGAGGTTGAACTTCAGAAAGAGGACAGGTCTGCCCCATACGAGGAAATATCCACTCTTCTGAGTCTCAGTACTTGGCTCAAGGCTGAACAATACTCTTTCAAGGCTGATACTGAGAGGCATTTTTCATAACAGGTAAGCTAGAAAGTGTGTCACTAGTGGAATAGTCTCTGAGAGATGAAGTATTCTTTCGAAATTACCAACCATAGAAGATGGTCACTTTAGTTAATACATGTCAATGGAGGATTTCCTGAAGCACAGAGATATGTTTTTCCCTGTCTCTCTCGAAAAGCCTCTCTCTCAACAGTTCGTAAGGAGCGCTCTTTAGAGACCGTAGCACTTTGGTTACATTCCCACTTGGAGGTTGAACTTCAGAAAGAGGACAGGTCTGCTCCATACGAGGAAATATCCACTCTTCTGAGTCTCAGTACTTGGCTCAAGGCTGAACAATACCCTTTCAAGGCTGATACTGAGAGGCATTTTTCATAACATAGGTAAGCTAGAAAGTCTGCCACGAGTGGAATAGTCTCTGAGAGATGAAATATTCTTTCGATATCAACAACCATAGAAGATGGCCACTTTGCTTAATACATGTCAATGGAGGATTTCCTGAGGCACAAAGACATGTCTCTTGCTGTCTCTCTCGAAAAGCCTCTCTCTCAACGGTTCGTAAGGAGCGCTCTTTAGAGACCGTAGCACCTTGGTTACATCCCAACCTGGAGGTTGAACTTCAGAAATAAGACAGGTCTGCTCCATATGAGGAAATATCTACTCTTCTGAGTCTCAGTACTTGGCTCAAGGCTGAACAATACTCTTTCAAGGCTGATACTGAGAGGCATTTTTCATAACATAGGTAAGCTAGAAAGTCTGCCACTAAAGGAATAGTTTCTGAGAGATGAAGTATTCTTTCGAAATTACCAACCATAGAAGATGGCCACTTTGCTTAATACATGTCAATGAAGGATTTCCTGAGACACAGAGACATTTCTTTTGCTGTCTCGCTAGAAAAGCCTCTCTCTCAGAGGAGATACTGAATATTCTATAACTGTTATAGATAGGGAATCCACTGATTTGTGTAACCTCTACAAGTGGGGTTGACAAAGCAGGATTGGCCACTGGAACTTCTGCAAGTGGCGTTGACGGAACAGGTTGAGCCCCTGGGGATGTTCTCTTGGAACCTCTAGTAGTAGATGCAGAAGATCCGGGTACCACTCTGCTTGAGGCCACTTTGGAGGTACTAGTGTTAACTTCAGATCTTAGGGTTGTGGTGGCCTATTGGTAACGACCTTGTCTGGTGATCGCCAGACTAGGGTTCGAATTTCGCTTAAACTCGTTAGTTCCTTTAGTTGCTACAACCTCACCATCCTTCTGAGCTAAGGATGGGTGGTTTGGGGGAACCTATAGTTGGGAATAGGACTTTTTAGAGCACACTTTCTGACGCAGGACTTTTAAGCCCAAGCTTTCTGGCGCGGAACTCTTTGGTGCGTACCAGACGTCAGAACCACATAAAATCTCTCTAACCTAAGACCTCCTTCAGAAAACCAACAATCTGTTAGCAGATGGGCCTCTGTCAGCAATTAAAAATTGTTTCTCTTTTTTACCACAGCCTTTGTAAATTTTATAATGATCTGGAATTTCTAGATTGAATAAATTAACAGGATTGTACAGAGCTTATAGGCTTAATTACGAGTTCTTCTAATAATTTTCTTTAGAGACTCAATGAGTGGTAACACTCCATGAGCTGCCTGCAATATATCTGCTAAGCATTCGTTGAGCACTGTTGATGTATTTTCTAAATTTTCTGTTGCTCAGAGTTTTATTGAGCTTTAATGTGAACAGCTTTAACTCATGTAGCTGAGGATCCGTGGTAAGCTGGTTTATTTTGTTAATCATTTCACCATCTTTAGTGTAAATTCTGTTTTTACATGAATTTTTCATTTCACATCACCAAAATTTGATTAAATGATCACGTAAACTACATCTGTTAAATACGTAAATTTAAAATTCCTGGAACCATAATGGGCTCTATATGGGTATTTTTGGAAACTCAAATCATCAGCAGTCCCAACGAATAACAGATAACTTGAGAATTTGGGACTGAAACAAACGGAGAGAAAGCAGGAAAAACCGTAAGGTAATAGTTTAAAGTTTGTTTGTGCGTTTAATGGCACTTTCGTCTCTGTGTACTTACTGAAATTTTCATCAAATGGTAATTTACTTGAAAACTACTTTACTCTAAAAGCTAATATATTTCTTAAATTAGCCAAACAATCTAAAAACCATTATTAGAGAACAAAATCTATCTATGTTAATATATATATACACAGTATATATATATATATATATATATATATATATATATATATATATATATATATGTGTGTGTGTGTGTGTGTGTATGAATATATATTAACAGAGATAGATTTTGTTTTCTAATAATGGTTTTTATAAATAAATACACACACACATATATATATGTATATATATATATATATATATATATATATATATATATATGTATATATATATATATATATATATATATATATATATATATATATATATATATATATATATATATATATATATATATATAGTGTGTATTTTATTTTGATATCTACAACCTTAATTTATTTTCTATTATAATCAATACAGCCTAAATTTTTTCAGGGATTCTATTGAAGAATAAAAACGTCCTGCGCCAGAAGCGTGCGTCAAAAAGTCCTGCTCCAGAAAGTCTGTGCCAAAAAGTCCTAAACCGCCTATAGGTCTATCTGCTGAGTCATCAGGAGCCATTGCCTGGCCCTCCCTGGTTCTATCATAGTGGAAAGGGGATTGGGCACTGATAATATGTATATGTGGTCAGTCTCTAAGGCCTTGTTCTACTAGCTAGGGCAATGTCATTTTCCCTTGCCTCTGTTTATTACCCTTCAGAGAAGGCAAAATGGCAGAAAAGCGTAAACGTTGAAGCATTCAATAGGTGTTAGAAAGGGTATTTAAGAGCTGCAGCCGGGTCTGACACTGGTGAGCAGTAAACAAGCAGTTTCCTCTTGAGGCTTATAATAAACATGTATATTTTTGGAGAACCCTACAAAGCCAGGAGCTTTGTTGCTGTTTGGGGATGGCTGTAAAAACCATTCTGACCCAACTATTTGACCTTTCCTACTTGTGTCCACTATTTTCACAAGAATGTATCAGGCCGAGAAGATTATTGTGTTGTGGATATCCCACTCCTGAGCTGCCATTGTCATATAGCAAGGCATTTATGATGCAGTGCCTCCTTTATTTTTTATATAGTGTATACCATTACGGTTACATGTTGTTCATGAAGGCAACCAAGTGACCGACTATAAAAGCTCTAGCACATTGGTGTGCAGAGTTTTGTCTTCATAGGTTCACTGACCTAATGTCAGTTAGGCCTTGAGATGGGTTTCCCACCCTTTTTTTGATGCATCTGTACACAGGAGTAGGTCTGGAGGAGACCTTTCTAATGGAGAGATCTGAAAAAGGTTCTCTTCTTCTAGCCATTAAAGAAGATCGAATTTGGAGTCTTGCTCTATTGGTACTAGTGTATGGGGAGGGTCTGCCGTTTTGGATCAGTGTCTTTTTAGGGACCACTGTACTAAATGCCAAGAGGAGCCAGTTTCTCCAAGGACGTCAAATGGCCTAGAAGTTGCTGTCATTGTAGAGCTGGTAACTTTGAGTGGTAAAGGAAAGGATGAGCCACCTTTTAGAAATGGTTTACCCTATCCTTAGATTGGATAATCTTTGCTACTGTATCTATATCCACGCCCGAAAGCTTTTCCCAGCTTTCGGAAAAGCTCTGACTTCTTTATATTCCTCACACTCCCCAGACTGCTCTCTGTCCCGATGATGACAAAGTTGGGACTCTGATTCTGCTAGTATTAGCCAGTCATCCAGGTACTGAATCAGATGTATCCACCCAAGCTGAAACCAACTTGAACACTCGAGGGAATACCTGAAGCGCTGTGAACAGCCCGAAACAAGAGAACTTTGAACGGGAAAACTCTTACTTCATAGGATAATGCGTAGATACTTTCTGGAAGAGCAACTTATGGGGATCTGGAAGTAAGCGTCCGTGAGATCTAGTGAAATCATAAAATCAATCTTTCTTACCTCATGTCTGACTGTTTAGGAAGTTTCTAATCGGAATCGAATCTGATGGTCTTCATCTCCCTGAGGCTTTATCGACTAGAAACACAGCTGAAGCCCGGGGACCCATTTTGGACTTCTATAACCCCTTTTGAGAGCATAGTCTGTACCTCCGAGTGAATGGCCAGGTTCTTTTCGGATTTCTGTTGATAACAGGACAGAGTACTCGGAGTTGAAATGAGGGGAAGAGAGCTGGTGAATGGGAGGCAGTAACAGAACTGAAGAATGTCCACCATCCACTGCTCCATCCCATGAAACTGCCACTTCATTTACCTCTCTGTCAGGCATTCCCTCACTGGTGGTGACTGAATAGAGGCATTGCTGGCCCTAGCATGTGCAAGGGTCTTATCTGCCTCTGCCTCTATGATTTTGGCCTCGAGCCCTTCGATGTAGAAAGGGCTGACCAAACTCCGTAGGGTTCTGTGAAGTTAAAAGACCTAAAATCGTTCCTAATGATTTAATTTATGTAGTGTACGCTTAACGTAATTTACTGTATTTTAATAAAAAAATATTTATTTTTTGACAGGTTTGTTTTGGAAGAAGATGCCCTAGAAGACGTTCACTTCCAGGGAAGAACGCCATACTCCAGGTTTTAAGGCAGCAAAAAGTAGGTAGGGTAGGTGTATTTTCATTTTTTTACATTTATCTAATTTAAATTCACATAACTCATCATCATCATTATCTCCTCCCACGCCTATTGACGCAAAGGATGTCGTTTAGATTTAGCCAGTCATTTCGATCTTGAGATTTTAATTCATTACTTGTCCATTCATCATCTATTTCACACTTCATAGTCCTCAGCCAAGTAACCCTGGGTCTTCCAACTCTTCTAGTACCTGTGGAGCCCAGTTAAACGTTTGGTGAACTAATCTTTCTTGGGGAGTGCCAAGAGCATGCCGACACCATCTTCATTTACCCCTCACCATGATCTCATCCACATATGGCACTCGAGTAATCTCTCTTATAGTTTCATTTTGAATCCTGTCCTGCCATTTAACTCCCAATACCCTTCTGATGGCTTTGTTCTAAACTCTACTAAACTTTCCACATTCTACAAAATAATCTTGTAAGTATTCTGGGGGTCACTTCATTTTCAGCCAGTATCATCTCAGTAGTTATTCCATCGTAACCAGGGGCTTCACATCTCTTGAATATTCTAATGATAGCTTCGACTTGAAACACACTGAATTTATTCATGGACACACTAAGGTCTTCATCAGCTTCACGTATATCAATCAAATTATTCCCTTCATATCTCCTATTCATGACCTCACTAAAGTGTTCTATCCAAGATGTTTTTCTTCCTCTTCTTTTGTTATAACAGATCCATTTCTCTTTTTGATGGGTATATGCTTCTCCTTCTATGCCCCAGTAGTGATTTCATTAATAATTCTATGAGCGATTCTTACTCCATAGCCACTCCCTGAATTCATAGCTTTGGCAGCCTCATCTGCTTTCCTGCATAAATATTCTCTCCAATTATTTCTAGCTTTTCTTTTGACTTCACTATCATTACTGGAATACTTAGCATGCTATACCTTGTAATTTTCATTACTTTTTCGAAAACTTTCAACAATCAATTTCTGTCTCCTTTTTATAGTATCCCAAATATCATTTGAATCCATGGCTTTCTCCTTGTAATTGCGTGTCCCAAAATGACACTACCAACTGACTGAACGATGTTCTTAATATCACACCATTCTTCATTAATTGTCTGCTCTACGTCTGAAAGTCTCTAAGACAGCAAATCGGCCCCTACATTCAATTTCAAACGTTTCTCTGTGCTCATCTTCTAGAAGCTTAGTTGTATCAAACCCAGGTATTCTGTCTACTGTTCTGTTGGCTGCTTTTAGTTTTAATTTCAGTGTGGCAATGAGGAGCTGGTGATCACTACCAATATCTGCACCTCTATGGCTTCGTACATTTCTTAAGAATCCCCCTTCTCTCTTTATCAACAGTAATGTGATCTATTTGATTTTTGTAATTGCAACATGGTGAAGTCTATGTATATTTGTGGATGTCCTTGTGCTGGAAAAGAGTACCTCTAATGACAGGATTACTCGTTGAACAGAAACTTATGAAATGTGCTTAATTTTCATTTGCAACTCTGCCAAGACCCTCTACACCCATCACATTCTCTATCCGTAGATTATTTCCTCCAACTTTAGCAATGAATTCGCCAATCACAATTTCCATATCTCTCTGGGATCTCATCTATTACACTCTGCAGTTCTTCATAGCATTTATCTTTCCTTTCTTCAGAAAAGTCCTTTGTTGGTGCATAACAAACTGTAACACTCATATTGCACTGCTTCGATTTAAGCTTTGCAAATTTATATGAGTAGGTTAATATATCTTTGATTTTCTTGTTTTTCATTATTTATCACGTTATTCTAATAAATGCGCCCTATTCTGTCTTTCCAAGGCGTACGCTGAATATGTGCAGTAACATCGCCAGCCATCTTATTAAACCCGGAATTATTCATAAGTCGGGGAGGCCCTGTTCACTTCAACGTCACATGAATTTACTGCCTGCATATTGGATGCACAACAAGAAGACATGGATGACAGAGGAGCTCTTCTTGAGTTGGCTCCAGTACTGCTTCTCTAGAGTAAGGGTATGGAATTTAAAGTCCTCCTCACAATGCTCCCGGACATCCATCCTCCATTGGGGTGACAGTCCCTAACATTCAAGTATTCTTTCCTCCAAACACCACTGCCCTTATCCAGTTCATGGACCAGAGGGTAATAAAATATTTCAAGGCCCCCTGCAGCCGATGAGTGACGATGCATATCCAAGAAGCTACCGACAATGACCTTGACTTCAATGTGATGGACTATTGGAAGAAGTTCATGATTGCACACAGTCTGTCTGTTGTCAAGGATTCCTTCCACGACTTCAAGCCCGAGGCCATGAATGCATGCAGGAAACGTGTGAGTTGCAGTAAGGACTTTGGCAGTTTCAGTCCTTATGTAGCCTTCCAACAGGCTATCAAGAAAATCATGATATTGGCTAGGGCAGTTGAGGACAAAGACTTTGAGGATGTGGACGAGGACAACATCTTAAAGAGTTACTAGATGGCCATGACGAGGAGCTGGCTGAGTGGGACCTAGCTGAATTAGTCTGTTCTGCAGTGAGGAAGAGGATGAAGATGATCCTAACAAGAAAGAATAAGGCATCATGCTCGAGAAGTTGGCAGAGATGTGATGGTTGGTGAAAGACTTAAAGCAAGGGCGTACAGCATGGCTCATTCTTTGGTCCAAGCCCTGAAGTTCATGCGACCGATGGATGAGACTTTCACTGGCTACAAGAGCATCTTAGATGAGATGAAGAAGTCAGCAAAGCAGCTGCCCATATCGATGTTCTTCCCCTGTTGCCAGAAACAGCCACCACCACATCCGCCACCCGGTGAGTCAGAGCCTCAACCATCACAACCAACTCTTCCAATCACAGAATTTCCTGACCCTAAAACCACTCCAGCAACCCCTCCGAAAACCATGATGGAACTCTGTGATGAAGATGGTGTACACGATCCTACTCTCCTTGCAGAATGGTAAGATATTTTTCAATGTACATTTTCCATTTCTACAGTTCAGTTATAGTACAGTACAAGATTTATAAAGGTAACTTTGAATTTACATAAGTAACTTTTAAAAATTATTCGCATAGAATTAGTAATTAGTAATTATTAAAAAGTTATGTAGTTTTAAATTACTTGTACTGTACATTTTTCATTACTGTATACATCCTGTATTAATCCATTTTATATCTCTTTTCCTTTACAGCCGTGATGCCTCATCCATGAAGATGTTGTCATGCCATGTAGTTACCTTCCTTCATTGTTCATTTCATCTATTTGTAACTGCGGCTTATCCTCCATCCACCTCACCATCTGTGCCTTTTGTCGGATTAATTTTCAGTAAGTACATGTACTGTCACAGCAATGTTATATTTTTGTAAATACATAATGTTATGAAAAATATATTTGTAAGTACGGTGCGTACTGTACATACATGTTCAGTACAGCAAGTCCCCAACTTGCAAACATTCGGAGATACAAACACGAATCCAACTGAAAATAACAAAGGTAAGATGATGAAATACTGTAATAAAACAATATTATATCCTCTAATACAGTAAGCAAATTGAGATTTGTAATAACCTGATATCCATTTCATATGAAACCCTACTATTTGTCGACCTTTGTAGCAGGAAATACTAAACATGGGATGTAGGTTAGCCCTACCCTAGACCAAAGTTTAAAAAAATTCTACTCATAAATAGCTTCTTGGAACCTATAAGTTTGTAAGTTGAGGACCTTATGCATGTACCGTAATTTTTAATTTTACAAGAATACGGTAAGTACCAAACATATATGATTGGTACGTACCTTGCCTTTGTATTTACAGTATAGTATCTAAATAATTTGACTACTGAATGTATTTTTTTCACAGTATGTACTGCACAGTACATGTATTTGTATAGTACATATTCCTGTACAGTGTACACATTTACCAGGTAATGTACTGTAGATGTTTGATACCCTACAGATGATGCACCAGGATTAGCATCATGCTTCACGACTGCGTAGAACTTCATACGAAAATGTTTAGTGGTATTTGTATACTATATGTACATTTAGTGAATTTCAACTGTCAAGCTTTGTATACTCAAAATGATTAATAGTGAAGCTTCTAAAGTATTTTATGGATTAGAGTTATTTCTATTGTTCATAGCAATAAGGTTAAATCTTAGCAGACAAATTGAAGCAATATCTCAAGAACTGTGGGGCATTGATTGTACCATGTGGTTTCATTACTTTACTGGAGGAAATATCTTGTATGAAATTTAACAATTAAAAGTCCACTGAGCTCACAGGCAAGGAGACAAAATTGTAGAACTTGAAATGAGGAGTGGGACACCCTTACAGTTTCTTGCTCACTAAGGGGCACAATTCTGCTATTCTATCTTCTGCTGTCAACTTGTCTCTCTCCTTGTTCATGGATGGCAGGAATCGGACAATCCCATGTCCTCTACACCATGGTCTGGATGAAGAAAATTTCAGAGTCAGGTGACTCTGTTGTGTGGTGTGTATCTGTCTATTTCTGGAGACAGGAGTGTAGAGGCGAACGCCTAACCCCGGGGATGGGGGTACTATAAGGTTAGACAGACCTTGCTGCTTAGCCGACAGTTGTTGCTGGACTCTGCTGGACTGCACCATTGCTCTAATCCTTCTTTATACGGTGGTTTGTGTTGGGGCGTTTTCCAACATGGTGGATTGTCTCAAAATGGCTGCTAACCCCGGGATTGGACTTCCGGGTAATACACTTCGTCATAAAGGAATTTGATGGTTATCAGACCTGCGACGCCCAACTTTTAAACGACCTGTTTCGTCCTTCTATACTGCAGTGCTTATAATTTTTATGCCAACACACCTTCGTTTCTTTGTGCCTTTAGTATGTACCTTGGTATGAATCAAAGTTTACAAAACGCAATACCAACATACCTAAACGCCTCGGTTTGACTCTCTTCTTATGTGGCTCTCTCTTAATATACATGTTCAGAAACCCAATATAATTCATGTGTGTCTCTCTCTTAATTAATTAAATAAGCATATTCATGAAATAACTATCATTGCATACATATTGTACAATACAGTATTACAATAATATATTAATGTAAAGTACTGTTTATCATCTATACTGTTCAGTACTATAAGTAAAAACTACCGTACTCTACAATATGAAAATGTAGGCTACATGTACGTTGAGTTGTCAAATCATGTGAGTCCACCTGCCGAAAATGGGCAACATTTACAGCACAGTGCCAGTGTACATTAGGTAATTAAGCTGTATTACTGTACACCGATAGTATACATATATACAGTACAGTAATGTACACACTATAGTATCAGCTAGTGTTATATTAGATAGGAACAATACTGTTTTGTTGTTAAATAAGTGTTCTGATGACTAGTGTTACATACTGTACTGTATGTGTACAGTACTGTACTGTAGTCCTACCATGTACAATATGTAGTACATGTGTGCACATGTACTTTACACTTACTGAAATGTGTTCCTTCATTAATACAATAATTTTACTGTAATAGAAACGAAGTAAAAATAATATTAGGCAGTACTTAGTGTGTTAATCGACCACTCGTAGGCAATGGTCAGCAAGTTGGTAAGTTAGTAGTTAACCATCCGTATTGCAGTAACTATTCGCGGATTCTCACCTGTCTCTGGTACCTAATTCTTGCGAAAAGCGAGGGCTGACTGTATTTCCCCTATGACACCAATTACGAAAAGTTGACCACTTTGCCTGATAGACCACTGAGGACTTACAGAGGTATCTTGAAAGATGCTTTACAGTCTGTCTCTTAAAGCCTCTTTTTCAGAGGTGTTGGCTAACCTTCACCTGTGAAGGAACAGGTCGTGAACTACTTTGTGGAACTTTCTTATGTATGGTTGACGGTGTGGGGTTGGTCAAGCTGGAAGTTCCATTGGAACTTTGATGAGAAGATCCAGGTCTGGATACCACTCTACCTGAGGTTACCTACGCCAGGGCAACTAGTGTTAATTTCATGTTTATGAACTGCCTTACTCTGTTCAGAACCTGACACATCAGGCAGAATGGGGGGAAAGGCCTAGAAGTCCATCCCATCCCACAGGTGTTGGAATGCATTCTCCACTACCGCAGCTAGGACTGGGACTGGTGAGCAATACACTCAGAGATTATTGTTCAAGTGAGTGGTGAACATGTCCACGGTTGAGTAACCCCACAAAGTAAAAAGACTCTTTGCAAATTGTCCAATTGGTGTTGGAATGCATTCTCCATTGCTGCAGTTTGGTCTGGGACTGAAGAATAATACACTTAGAGTTTGTTGTTCAGGTGAGTGGTGAACATGTCCACGGTTGGGTAACCCCATAAAGTCAAAAGACTCGTTACCGCTTGAGGAAGCATAAGACCATTCTGAACCAACTGTCAACTCAGATTGTATGCTATCATGTTCCTTCTCCCTAGAATAGAAAAGGCCTTACTCTGTTCAGAACCTGACACATCAGGCAGAATGGGGAATGGTGTAGAAGTCCATCCCGTCCCACTGGTGTTGGAATGCATCCTCCTACCGCTGCTAGGTCCGGGACTGAAAAGCAATACACTGGGAGTTTGTTTTTCAGGTGAGTGGTGAACGTGACCACAGCTGGGCAACCCCACAAAGTCAAAGGACTCTTCACCACTAGAGGAAACAAAGACCATTCTGAACCAACTGTCATCACCAGTCAACTCAGATTGTATGCTATCATGTTCCTTATCCCTAGTATAAAACAGGCCTTACTCTGTTCAGAACCTGACACATCAGGCAGAATGGGGGAAAGGTGTAGAAGTCCAGCCCATCCCATGGGTATTGGAATGCATTCTTCATTGCCCCAGCTATGTCCGGGACTGGAGAGCAGTACACTGGGAGTTTCTTGTTCAGGTGAGTGGTGAACATGTCCACAGTTGGGGAACCCCACAAAATCAAAAGACTGTTTACCCATTGAGGAAGCAAAGAACACTCTGAACCAACTTTCATCACCAGTCGACTCAGATTGTATGCTATCATGATCCTTCTCCCTAGAATAAAGCAGGCTGTAAAAAAGACTGCATTTATGTGAGCTCAATGGCGTATTCCCACTGACTGCTGGCATAGCTGATTGGATACCAAGCCTCCTTGCTTGTTGACGTAGTTCATTACTGTGCAGTTCTTGAGTGTCTCTGAAAAGTGGAGTAATGCTAGTTATGCCGCTTTTATACATACGTAGTTGATGTGGAAAGTCTTGTCTTCCTGCGACCATATCCCTGAAATCTGATTTCTCCAAATTTGAGCTCCACATCCTTGCAGAGAGACATCTATAAAAAAAGAAGAAACTCTAGTAGAGGAACTTGTAGTGGGGTTCCAGGTTACAAGTTCTCCACCTTCAGCCACCACAGGTAATTCATTCTCACTTCTCAGGTCACTTCTACTGGGGCTGCAGGAGGGTCTGATGTCTGGGACCATTCGCTCTTTAGAGTCCGCTGCAGCAAACTAAGGGGCGTCCTCCCAAAGGGAATTAGCCTCTCTAGGGATGAGAGATACCCCAGGAGTCTCTACCAAGAATGAGCTGGGAGAGATTTTCTTCAAGAAAGAGGGCTGTCACATGTCTGAATCTCTGGACCCTATCTAAAGATGGAAATGCTTTGACTTGGACTGAATCTATGTCCATGGAGGGGCATAGGAAAGTTTATCCGTTTAGGGGAGATGAAGTTTGAAATGCCACATAACTCTCTCTCTCTCTCTCTCTCTCTCTCTCTCTCTCTCTCTCTCTCTCTCTCTCTCTCTCTCTCTCTCTCTCTCTCTCTCTCTCTCTCTCTCTCTCTCTCTATATATATATATATATATATATATATATATATATATATATATATATATATAAAGTGTGTCTCTGTCTGTGTATCCTCATCATCATCCATTGATGGTCCACTGCGGGACAAAGGCGTCAAACATGTCGCTCTTCCGTTTGTTTATGGTATTTCTATGCCAGTCTTTGATGAAGCAATAACAAAGAAAGAGCAGTATAAGTTTTGGAAAGTAGGATGGTGGGAAGATCAGTAGTTTGTTTTGAAATATTTGAGTGAGACGCTTGGAAGTAGATGGAAAAATGAAATGAATATCAAACTAAGAGAGATGAAATGAAGTTAGTAAAGTAATTCATTGGAAACAACATCAAAAATACTAAAACATAAATAAAACAAAGCATGGAAACAGGAGAGTGAATGACCTGAAGATAAACAGAAACGCAGATGACTATCTATTCTAAAATTGTTTATTGATAGTGTTATGGATGGAATCAAATAAAGGAGGGAAATGTAATGAAGTTGAGAAAAAAACACAGGTTCGTAAATAAAATTTGGAATGCCCGTTATTTGCCAATGATACGCTATCGATTCGTATTAGTCAGGAGAATCAACAAGGTTTGGAGAAAGTTTAAAAGTTTATGAGAGAAGATGTTAGCACAAATAAGAATGTGAGGCTAAATCAAAGCCAGAAAGAAGGGGAAGTGATAGTACAGGAAATAGGGAAAAATAGAAGAGTTGGATTTGTTTGTAAAATAATTTAAAGTACTGTAAAATGCTAGGTGGCATATCTTAGCAATCCATGTTTACCAACGGTTATACTCGTATAAATGGATGAGCAACCTGGTGGAGTAATGAGAGCTTTGGGTTTGAAGGAAATATCCCCCTTAATCTCGATGAAGTCACTGGTAGCGGGGTGACAGATTGGGTTTAAGGCAATAGACAAACTGTCTCTTCGGCTTTTACTCCTGATGCCTGGCGGTTGATCTTACTGGAATTAAATGGACCAGCAGGGATCACTTGCCTTAGTTAGATAGGCACTTCGGGTCACAAGAAACTGGCTATCCTTTGATGAATCCAGCCAATGCATCCTCAATGGATTTACTCAGTCAATGCAAAGAGATTACAGAATGGCCCCTAGTCCCAGGCGTAGAGGGATGCTTAGAATCTCCAGGTTTATAAATACTACAGAAAAATTGAAAATTGATAATTGGAATGTTATAACCATGAATCAGATTGGGAAGTTACAGCAAGTGGAGCGTGAATTTATGAAATATAGGTTAGATATCTTGGCCCTACTGTAAGTGAAACACGTTATAAGGGGATTGGTAAGGAAACTTTAGACCGAGGCAATATATATATATATATATATATATATGTGTATATATATATATATATATATATATATATATATATATATTCAGAAAGAACTGATGGAGTTGAAAGAGAAGGGGTAGGAAGGACGATAAAATCAAGAGCAGAAAGGGCATTAACTGACAAGAGAGCTGTAAATAGTAGATTGTTACTTGCAAGGTTCAAATCAAAGCAGTGCAATATGAGTATTGTAGTTTGCTATGCACCACCATGTGATTTCCCTGAAGAAAGGAAAGATGAATACTATGAGGAACTGCAAAGTGTAATTAGATGAGATCTCGGAGAGAGATATGATAATTGGCGAAGTTGTAAATGAAAATGGAGCACATTTCATAAATTTCTGTTCAACAGACAATATTGTCATTGGAGGTACTCTTTTTCAGCACAAGGACATCCACAAATATTCATGGACTTCACCATGTGACAATTACAAAAATCAAATAGATCACATTTCCATTAATAAAGATAGAAGGAGGTCTATGAGAAATGTGGGAAGCTATAGAGGTGCTGATATTGGTAGTGATCACTAGCTCCTCATTGCCACACTGAAATTAAAACTGAAAGCACCCAACCTAAAGGCAGACAGAATACCCAAGTTTGATAAAACTAAGCTTTTAGAAGAAAAGCATAGAGACCCACCTTCGGGTGTCAACCAGAGGAGGTATTATTACATCATGGACGAGTTCTTCTTGATGATGTCTTTCCATATTTCCCTTGAACTGAATGTAGGAATCGATTTGCAGTATTTAGAGACTTTAAGAGACGAAGAGCAGACAATTAATGAAGAATGGTGTGATATTAAGAACAAATACCAGTCAGTGGGTAGTGAAGTCTTGGAAAATGTAGTTACAAGGAGAAAGCCATGGATACTTGGAATACTATAAAAAGGAGACAAGACAGAAATTGATTGTTAAAAGTTTTCGAGGAAGTAATGAAAATAACAAGGTAGAGCATGTTAAGTATTCCAGTATTCATATTTAGGTCAAAAGAAAAGCCAGAAATGACTGGAGAGAATATTTAGATAGGAAAGCAGATGAGGCTGACAAAGCTATGAATTCAGGGAGTGGCTATGGTGTAAGAATCGCTCATAGACTTATAATTGAAATATCTACTGGGGCAAAGAAAAAGCATATACACATAAAAAAGAAAGAGGGACCTATTATAACAACAGAAGACGAAGAAAGACAATGTTGGCTGGAACACTTTAGTGAAGTTATGAATAGAAGATACGCAGGGAATAATTTTATTGATATACCTGAAGAAGACCTTGATGTGCCCATGAATGAATTCGGTGTGTATGAATTCGAAGCTATCATTAAAAAACTCGAGATGGAAAGCCCCTGGATATAAAGGAGTAACTGCCAAGATGATACTGGCTGAAAATAAGTGACCCCCAGAATACTTACAAGATTATTTTGTAGAATGTGGCGAGAAGAGGCAAAGCCTGATGAATGGGAGTTTGGAGTGTTTGCGAAAATGGCAAAAAAAGGAGACCTGGCTGGTTAGCAATAATTACAGAGGCATAACACTAACGTCAGTTGTTATGAAAATATATAGTATGCTTATTCTAAAGAGATTGGATAAAAAGATTGATGAAAAGCTGAGAAATGAAAACAAGGGGCTCGAAAAGTAAAAGTTGCACTGACCAAATCTTCATTTTAAGACATGTTGTACAGCAATGGGTAGAATATAAAAATCTACTTTTGAAGGCATCTGTGGACTATGAAAAAGCCTATGATAGTGTACTCTGGCCAATTTTGTGGAGTCCGGCGTTATTATAGAATTTCTCTTAAATACGTGAATTTGATTAAGTCTGTTTATGAGCAAAGCAAGTGCAAAGTTAATGTTAATGAAGTCCTATCAAATGAATTTCCAGAGAACAGCGGAGTACTCCAAGGGAATGTGTTGTCACCTATGTTGTTTGTCTTCCTCGTAGATTTTGTAATGCGCAGAACAGTCGGAGATGGTGGAGAAGGATTAGACTGGACTGGTGATAGGAAATTAGCTGAACTAGAGTATGCTGATGATGATGCCCTTATTAGCAGAACACCACAGGATTTACAATGCTTGCTTATCAGAATGCATGAAATATCAAACGAGGTTGGGATAAAGATAAATAGAAGAAAAACAGATATGAGGAGAACGAGTATGCAGTGGAAGATGAAATATCATTAGAAGGAGGAAGAATTAATGAGGTAAAATCATTTAAGTATTTAGGAACTATGATCTCCAACACAGGGTCTTTAGAATTAGAGTTTAGTGAAAGCTTAAAAAGAGCAAATCAGACAATGTCTAGGTTGAGTAAAATTTGGAAATCAAATCGCCTGAAATTATATATAAAAATTACAGTATACATCAGTTTAGTCAGATCGGTGTTAATATAGGGACATGAGAAACGGTATGATAATGAAAAAAATCTCCAATAGATTTAGTAGATTTGAGAACAAAGCCCTCAGAAGGATAATGGGAGTTAAATGGCAGGACAGGATTAGAAATGAAACTATAAGAGAGATTACTCGACTGCCATATGTGGATGAGATCATGATGAGGGGTAGATGGAGATGGTTTGGTCATGCTCTTTCGCACTCCCCATGAGAGATTAGTTCACCAAACTCTTAACTGGGCTCCACAAGGCACTCGAAGACATTCTAGACCCAGCCCTACATGGTTGAGGACTATGAAGCGTGAAGTAGGAAATGAAGAATGGGGAAGTATTGAATTAACAGCTCAAGCTATAGACGACTGATGAAATCTAACAGAGACCCTTTGCGTCAATAGGTGTAGATGATGTTGATGATGAAATGTAACAGACGTTGGTAAGAAAATGTGAGTCACAGAAAAAGCTAAACTGAAGGTAGCCAATTCAACTCAAAGACGAGGTAAAAATTTGAATGCGAGCAAAAGAACAATGGAAAAATAGAGTGGAGTGAGATATCGAGAAAGTGGGAAATAGTGATATAAATTAAAGAGGTAACAGGGGGTTATCTTACAAGATACGAAATACGAAGGTCTAAGTGGTTTGGGAACGGAAAAGAATGGAGGAGGATAAGTTGATAAATATGGTCTATAAATCAGCAATAGTCAGAGGAAGGGCCTCCAGGGTACGTACAAGATAAGAAGTGAATGGGACAATGTGTTTTAATGAGATTTAGCTGGCTGCTGATGATCTGTACTTCATTATTAGTTTAGAATGAAAGAGAAATGCGGTGCTACATTTCTTTGAAACCACCCATACTGGTCCAAAAGTGTATTGCATCTTGAATGACATCAGCGAAGTATAATCTACAAGGTAAGTAGTAGAAATTGGAGGGGCTAGCATCCGTATTTTTAAGTACTTTCTGAAAACCAGTAGGCTATGACCCTTTAAATGGACTAAAGCGTATATCAGTATACATATTTAAACATATATTGTCCGCAACCATCCATACACACATACACATGTATCATAGCAACAACGATTGAACTAATAAGGGAAAAAATATCACCAAGCCAGTGGAATTCTTAAAAGAACCAAACGACAAGAAATAGGTCAAATATTTCAGTGAAGTTGACACCTTTCAAATACGAAGAAACGAATAAACGGAAGCTTTGAAAAAAAGAAAAAAAAAAGGGCAGCAATTATTTTCGAATATATAATTATCAGTACAACATGGGCTCTGTCAATGAGTTCCCATTGGGCGAGAAACTTGGAAGAGAAGGAAAAAATATCAGTTGCACAGGTGGATGTGCAACTTCTAATTCATTCATTCATCTCTCTCTCTCTCTCTCTCTCTCTCTCTCTCTCTCTCTCTCTCTCTCTCTCTCTCTCTCTCTCTCTCTCTCTCTCTCTCTCTCTCTCTCTCTCTCTCTCTCTCTCACAAAAAAAAAAATCCTTGGTAGTTTGTCAACGTTGAGATGACCTCTTTGATAAACATTTATTTCTTGCTCTCACATTATTAGCTTTGTGCAGCATTTACTTATTCCTTTGCGAAATAAATTTACTTTACCGGTCTAAAATTTTAACATTGGAAGTTTGCTTAATATTTTTCTGATTGCTGTTCATTATGGAGAGGGATGAATTGTTTTATCTTAAGTCCGGAATGAATGAATGATCATTAATAATAATAATAATAATAATAATAATAATAATAATAATAATAATAATAATAATAATAATAATAATAATATACTTTCAGGGTCTCCTGATCCCATCCCTAGAAAACGGTATCATCTCGACAAAGAATCAATAATGAGGATAGCAGCCTATCCGTCGCCTTTGCCCGCCCACACATGCCTAAGATTCTCCGAACTGCACGCCCACGCTCTGCCCCTAGCTTTTGGAGGGGAGCCAGAAAGTATGGAAGATGAGAGAGAGAGAGAGAGAGAGAGAGAGGAGAGAGAGAGAGAGAGAGAGAGAGAGAGAGAGAGAGAGAGAGCTAATGATTGAGCGTGTAATTCGTAGCTGTGATTCATCACTAATATGAAATAGTTTCCTTGGAAGAGAATATTCCTATGTTTCCCAGTTAAGCGAAACTAGGCTCCGCAAAGGATACACAATTCCTTCGGGACATGATAGAAATGTATAATGGCTTTCCGTGTAATTTTTATGGACTTTACACATTGCGCAAACCACCAAACACTTTATTTATACAAAAACATTTTTTGTTATA
>NC_090744.1:92667148-92672148 GCF_036898095.1 Palaemon carinicauda
ATTCTCTATAGGAAAATACTAATATATCAGGAAATAACGGAAAAACTAATTCTTTCGTCACATAAGGAAGTTCACAGGAACATTTTTCTTGTAATCAGAAAGATTTTTTATGACAAGAGTACTACTTTTTAATCTAGACTGAATGTGAATTCAAATTTTAGGATTCATTGGCTATTCGCCGAAGTTGAATTGAAGTGGGTTCTAGAGTTGCATGGCAGAAGATGAGAGTAGAGTATAGGATAGCGGCCTATTGTAAACATTCCTTTCAGGCGTTCTCCTGGATCGAAGTTCGAAGCCAACTCAAACTCGATAGTTTGTAGTAGTGTCTGTAACCTTGCCATCCTCGTGAGATAGGTATGGAGGATTTGGGGAAGCCTATAGGTCTAACTACGGAGTCATTAGCAGCCATTTCCTGGCACTATCTGGTCCTACCTTGGGTGGAGATGGGTTTCGGCGCTGATAGTACGTATGCAGTATATAGCCAGTTTTTAGGGAATTGTCCTGTCCTTTGCCTCAGCCATTCATGAGCGATCTTTAAATAGTTTGGTCAAGAAAAGAGACAGGAGAGGTCGGGAAAAAGGGGGATCTTTGAGAGGGCAGCGAGTTGTAAGATGAAGGTTAATAAGGTGATGCCTTTTCGAATATGGGATCCAAATAAAATAAGAGCAGTCACGTCAGGATAAGGTGAATATTTTTATGATGTAATAAATGTAGGGGAAAAAATAGAGGAAGATCTGAACGATAAAAGAACGAGAAAGATATTTCTAAAAAGCTTACGGAAATGACTGCTGAGGATATAAAGAGGCGAACTCATATGGTTGGAGAATGGAAAGGCTCCATGAGTTAAAGTGATTCAGATAAGATGGCATGGTTTCGTGGTGCAAATGCAGCTCTGTGACTGAACCTGATGTGTAAGGTATGTTTGGATAAGGAAGGGGACCCAAAGAATGGTTTAGATTTTAAACCATTCTCAACTTTAGATATCAACTGTTCCTTTGCATAAATACAAGTTGATATAGTGTTGACGTTAACATATATCCTGGAAGGTGAAGGGAAGGGAACGATCCTTACAAAAACAACTTAAATTGATAGGGAAAGAACAATTTGAGTGTCTCCTTATATACTCTTCCCACCTCGGAACCTTTAACAAAGCCCTATATTAATTTTTTTACCTAAATGCTGCTTTCTCTTTTCTCTTCTTATAATATATATATATATATATATATATATATATATATATATATATATATATATATGTGTGTGTGTGTGTGTGTGTGTATATATAGATAGATGTATATATACATATATATATATATATATATATATATATATTTATTTATATATATATATATATGTGTGTCCGGTGTATACCGGTAACTATAATTTCTCCCCCCCCCTTCTCTCTCTCTCTCTCTCTCTCTCTCTCTCTCTCTCTCTCTCTCTCTCTCTATATATATATATATATATATATATATATCTATTTATATATATTTTTTCTATCTATTTATCTATACATATATAATATACATACATATATATATATATATATATATATATATATATATATATATGTATATATATATATATATATACATATATATATCTTAACGTGGTTTGATGTAAGCGACTAGAGTAAAGTCCCCTACCATAACAAATCCGCAGTGGTCAGCGTGATGAAATCTGGCCAAACACCAGAAATGAATAAAGACATGTCTGAGGCCTTTGTCATGCAGTGAACTAGAAATGGTTGCATTTGTTGTGTATACTGTATATATGAAGTATATATATAATCAATGATGCATTAATGAAATACACAGGTATACTTTATATGGATAAATTAATCTAGCAAAATATAAATCATTCGGGTATTTATCCCTACAGCAGACGTAATCCACTCCTAAATAGTGCCACCCTTAGGAGTAAAAGTAGATGTTATCTCATGGCGGCTAAATCAACTCAATTTTCAAATGAATTTTCCCGGATCCTGTAATGGTCAATGTTTAGAAGTCAGCGGAGAGGCTGTTAGCTACAATATTTTTGCCATGCTTATACATATGAATTCTACACATATACACGCAAGCAGTTCTTATAGATATCATAAACGTTACACATGCGAGATTCCTTTCAGCAACAGCAGTCAAGATACCTTGTACGTGTCTGACATCCCATAAAGTGGAAGCTTTCCCACAAGGTAGATTCCCGGATTCCTGTTACGTAATATCATTTTAAAAAATCATTCCTCCTCCTCCTCCTCCTCAAAAAAAAAAAAAAAAAAAAAAAAAAAAAAAAAAAAAAAAAAAAAAAAAAGAGGGGTTAAGTGTAAAGTCTAAATTGGAGGAGAGAAACATCATACCCGAAACGTATCATGGCCGGGTTGAATGGTTTGTAGTTTTTTCGCGAGATCTAATACATTTTCTGGGGATCGTATAAAACATTTAGATAATATCGTAGGCCGCTATCTTTGCATGTGAGTGGTTTAGAACAGCTCTCTCTCTCTCTCTCTCCTCTCTCTCTCTCTCTCTCTCTCTCTCTCTCTCTCTCTCTCTCTCTCTCTCTCGGAAATTTCGAGGGTTAGTATTTTTTTTACTTAATAGCGACTCTAAATACAAAATTAAAGTGTAAGATTTACCTCAATATAAGAATAAGGAAATCCATAATCTTCTAAACTGAAGTCCACAGATGTGAAAATGATATCGAGAGAGGATGCTTGATGTATCTGAAACATTTAAAATGACGTAAGAGAGAAATTCGAAATTAACATAATTTTATGGTAAATAAACATAAATATATAAACGATTTTCATAAAAGAAGCCATCACATCGCAAAATGATTTCTGTGTAAGAAAATGCAATTTTGCACCAAAAAGTCCTAATAATCACAGGATCTTTGAGCTGTTCCCATAGTAACGCCTCTAGTGTTCGTTTCCGCGCGTTTGGCCTGGGTTAATGCTCTTTATTGAATTTTCTACGAATTTTAGATCTTATCAGGCAAAGTTTGTTCCCAGAACTGACTGACAGCACCGACAAATCCGTCGTTCACTCTGTCATTAACCTACTTACGCTATTTGAATTTGTTCCGGAAAGAGATAGTTACGGCTTTTGAACGTAAGAGAATTGTACCCTATACTGATGACGTTAGAGAAATGTTGGCTGAGAAATTTATAAGAGTTACCGTCGAGCTTATTTGTCTGTTTAATCGACAGATATCCCATCTTCGACTGTTTCCTCGAAAACTGTCGATCAATTCTCGCCACCGACAGATCATTTGAGGTCACACAAAGCTCAGACATATTTAAAAAAAATATAACCTAAATAAAATCCAACAAGCGATATCCCTTGCTGACGTATCCAAGTTTTTTTCCTCTTAATGGGCGTTACCAAATGATGACGTCACCACAAATTTGATCTCAACGTCATCACGGGATAAGGTTGAGTTTTTTTTTTTCAAGTTACTAAAGTTGTGCTCATGGCCGCATGAGTTTAAGTAGTTAGAAACAGCATCTGAGATAAACAGAAAAAATTAAAAACATATCACGTACTCTGCAAT
The DNA here is from genome assembly GCF_036898095.1 of Palaemon carinicauda. Lineage (NCBI taxonomy): Eukaryota > Metazoa > Arthropoda > Malacostraca > Decapoda > Palaemonidae > Palaemon > Palaemon carinicauda. The sequence goes on from NC_090744.1 coordinate 92,670,695, forward strand.
ACGACACGTAATGACGAATCATCCTAGTGACATTGGATGTTGCATAACAGTAGAGTACGGAATCGAACGGACATGGAAGTTTCCTATGCAAGTATACAAATACATATTTTATGTATTCACTCTTTTATCCATCTGCTGGTTTAAGTATACATGTTCATGTATGCATATGCGGTGCATAATGAAAAACACCCCACATGCTTTTTCAGAAACGCGTTTCCTTCTCTGTATATTCGTATTTCTGTATTATGAAATACATTCCATTTTTTATATACGGCCCTAGTGTAAAATCACCATTATGGTCTGTGTGAAAGTAATTTGCAAGTATTAGTTTTCTTACGTTTCGTTTTCTTCTATTAAGAAGTTGGTTACCATTTGAAAGGGAAATCTTTCCCTTTATGCTCCTTCTGGTATACTTTCAAAACACCCTATCTTGCAAGAAGCCTTTCTCTTCCAGAGCATGAAGGTCTATTGCTTCAATACACCTTTAGTCATCTATCTGTCACCCCCCACACATACACACGACACACACATATACATAAATGAACACACACACATATACATAAATAAACACACACACATATATATATATATATATATATATATATATATAGAGAGAGAGAGAGAGATAGAGAGAGAGAGAGAGAGAGAGAGAGAGAGAGAGAGAGAGAGAGACCCACTGTATATACCCGTATATCTTACTCCCTCTTTTCTTTAACTTGGTGTCATCCCTTCTTTCAGAATAACCGAACCAACTCTTGATGTTCTAAATCTCTCTTTTCATTTCTACTAAACCTTTTATTGCTTCTTTTGCGTAACTACATTTTCTTTCTCTATTATTTCAATGCCACGAATACTAAGCAAAAAAATAATCCTAACAGCTGCAACCCATTTTCTTTAATTCGTTTTGACAATGACATTTTACTTTCATACAAGAGATCAGGTTGGACAATTTCTTCGCAGACATTTAAAGTCTTTACCAAATCTTTCCACACCCAGCTGCCTTTCCTGCTTCAGCTATTCTGTGACTCACCCCTTCCACAGCATGTCATCATCATTCACATAGAATTCCAGATACTAATAAGAATCAACCACTTCCATTCTACAACTATCCATACTAACAATCATTACTCCATCTTCTCAACTTTATTCTACTAGAAACATTTACAGATAATTTCAAAAACCCGGTTTCACTTTTGTCAAATAGCATAATGACACCAACCAACAAACATCAACAATTCCAAAATACCTTTATTAGTCGTTTTCCGATCCATAGACTTGCAACTACATCCAGATTCTTTACTTCGTTTTCTCGCCTCACTCCAGCCTTAAAGATTTTGGACATTTATGAAGAAATAACAAACTTCCATGACAAGCCAATAACTTTCTTTTATACGTACACACAGATATATATCTATCTATATATATGTATATATATATATATGTATGTATAAATA
>NC_090744.1:92682035-92684535 GCF_036898095.1 Palaemon carinicauda
TTCACGCTTCCACTGTACTGTATATGTTCAGTATAAGTAGTATATGTACAGTATAAGTACATAAACACAAAAAATTAGTCAAATAACACAAAGATAAAAGTAAACAGACTAAATCTTCACTAACACATTTCATTCTTATATTTACGGCACCTTCTGAATTATCTCTTGGGGGAAGAAATACACCCTTGCTGTCCCGTACCCAAACCGGACTCGGAACTTGTGTACGGTATTACTGTGAAAATCGGGAACAGTAATGAAATGCTGAGTGCGGATCCAAATACTGGGTAGAGAGAGTACGGTACACGACTTACCTCGATTGTTAAGTGGATGGAAAACAAAAATAGCATATAAGTCATTGAGTCCCTGTCTAGAGGCCAAATCATTTATTCATAAGAATATCTATTATTATTACTTGCTAAGCTACAACCCTAGTTGGAAAAGCAGAATGCTATAAGTCCGAGGGCTCCAACAAGGAAAATATCCCAGTGAGGAAAGGAAATAAGGAAACTACAAGAGAATTGATTAACAATTAAAAAAAATATATTTTTTAGAAGAGTAACATTAAAATAAATTTTTCATATATAATCATAGTGTGCCCGAGTGCACCCTCAAGCAAGAGAAATCTACCCTAAGACAGTGGAAGACCATGGTACAGAGGCTATGGCACTCTCCAAGACTAGAGAACAATGGTTTGATTTTGGAGCGTCCTTCTCCTTCGACTGTTTTTTTTTTTGGTCTTGGTTTGCATGAGAGTTTTATCCTTTTTTTTCAGATATACATATTTCCCTAAATTTTCCGGGTATTTTATCAGATTTTTTATGCGATGGCCAATTTGCCTGGTATTTTGTCATATTTTCTGGTATCCTGGAAGATTGTTTCCAGATTTTTCCAGGCATTTTGCCATTTTCCTAGCATTCTGCTAGATATTCCTGGTATTTTGACAAAGTTTCCATTTTTTTCTGGCATTTTTACAAATTGTTCTGGTATTTGCCAGATTTTTCTTTATTTCGTCCGATTTGCAAGAAATTTTCTCAATTTTTCAGGTAATTTGCAACAATCTGCGTTGAGAGTGATCCGCTACTGACGATGTACTGAAACTGGTTAATCCAAAGGTGATGTACAGTAGATGCTTATGAGACTTCAGCTACTAGAGGTAAAATTTAGAATGAACCAGACACTGAATTAATTAGTTACAGTGATCAAATAAAAAGAAATGATTAGAAATCAAGATACACGATTAAACGATAAGTTAGAAAATATAGAAGGCAAAATAGAATTTATATAATTGTTATCATTTTCCATGGTATTAAAGGGAGTAACGAAAGCTTCAACATATCAAGCTTCCTATTTTCATTATAACAGTCGAATCATATAAACCTCCTAGCTTGAGCATAAGCGGCGGGGGGGGGGGGGGGGGGGGATTTGAAATCGAGGGAAGGGGGGGGGGGGGTGAACATGTCAGAGGGTTTCAAAACCTGGGAATCTCACGAGGACTTCAAATATAAAATAACAACTTTCATTCGTTGTTAGTTTAAAGGTTTAAACGCCGCTCATAAATTGCAGGGGCAAGGGGCAGTGACATTGCCTTATCGAACAGGACAATGCCCTAGAGACTGATCATATACACATACGATCAGCGCCTAAGCCACCTCTCCACCCAAGCTAGGACCAAGGAAGGCCAAGCAATGGCTTCTGATGACTCCCCCCCCCCCCCAACCTTAGCTCACAAGGATGATAAGGTTGGAACGAACAAAGAAACTAACGAGTTTGAGCGGGACTCGAAAACCAGTCTGGCATTCACCAGTCAGGGCCGTTACCACATCGGCCACCACAATCACCTAACTATAACGTTGGTGATTAGCAGCGTGATAAATTCCTATAAATGCCAACTGATTAAAATATCACGCAGGTCAAAGCCCTGTTAATTTCAACGGGAGGATGGTAGGGCTGGATTTAGTGAGGGTCATTGGCTTACACGGGTTGAGTATTTAGTCTTAGTGGAACAAATCACTCGCTTACATGATTGTAAGTTTAATAATGAGTAATTTCAGCTTAATGCCGCACATTATTACCTCTGATTATCATATGCCTTACACTGCTCAGTACTCCAATTGTGCATACCTAAACCAGGTCATACATATATATATATATATATATATATATAAATTTATATATATATATATATATATATATATATTAATTCATAATTCATAAATCAAATAATCTACTTGTTGATAACGAATACCCTTATGATTTTGTGTAAAATCTATATTAGTCATAAGTAATCAAATCAGTCAATTAATCAATCATTTATATATCTATCTATCTATCTATATATATATATATATATATATATATATATATATATATATATATATATATATATATATACGCGTGCGCGTGTATCATACACCTTTCCTGAACAGTAAGTCTGTAGAGATGAGGTTTAGCAACCTCATCTCTACAGACTTACTTCTTCCTAATCTTCAAAAATTTTCAG
>NC_090744.1:92687035-92694535 GCF_036898095.1 Palaemon carinicauda
TTACTTGGTCCTCGCTAGTAAAAATACACCCTATTTGAAGAATATGGGAGCTTCATGAAACCCTTTCATATATAGCAAGCTCTACTAGGACCTCAATGGTACAGTTGGACCCTAATCAAGGAATATGGAAGCATCTTGAAACCCTTTCATACATACTGTAGTGAACTCTACTAGGTCCTCGATGGTAAAATTGTATCCTATTCAAAGAATATGGAAGCTTCATGAAACCCTTTCTTATATAGCGAACTCTACTAGATGTTCGATGGTAGAATTGGACCATATGCAAGAAATATGGAAGCATCGTAAACCGTTTCATATATAGTGAACTCTACTAGGTCCTCGATGGTACAATTGGACCATATTGAAAAAAAATGGAAGATCCATGAAACCATATCATATATAGCAAACTCTGCAAGATCCTCGATGGTGCAAGTGGACCCTATTCAAGGAAAATGGAAGCTTCATGAAAGCCTTTCAATATAGATAACTCAACTAGGTCATTGATGATACAATTGGATCCTATGCAAGGAATATCGAAGCTTTGCGATAACGTTTCATTTATAGTGAACTCTACTAGGACCTCGAGGGTACAATCGAACCCTATTCAAGGAATGTGATAGCTTCAAAAATACCCTCGATATATAGAGAACTCTACCAAGTCTTCGAGGGTACAATTGGAACCTACGCAAGCAATATCGAAGCTTCGAGATACCCTTTAATATATAGTGAATTCTACTATGTCCTCAATGGTACAGTTGGATCCAATTCAAGGAACATGGAAGCTTCATAAAACCCTTTCATATATAGTAAACTCTATTATATCCTCAATGATACAATTTTAAATGCTTAAAGGCTTCTCATAAATGGTAGGGGCAAGAGACAGTGACATTGCCCTATCGAGTAGGACAATGCCCTAGAGACTGACCAATTATTCAGATGATAAGCACCCAAGTCCCCTTTCCACACAAAATAGGACCAAGAAGGGCCAGGCAATGGCTGCTGATGACTCAGCAGATAGACCTATAGGCTCCCCCACAACTCCCCTCCTCAGCTCACAAAGATGGTGATATTGCTGCAAACAAAGAAACTAGCGAGTGTGAGCGGTACATGAACCCCAGTCAGGCGTTCACCAGTCAGGGACATTACCACATCGGCCACCCTGCTCAAGGAACATGGAAGCGTCATGAAACCCCTTCATATATAGGGAATGTAGTAGGACCTCGATGGTATAAGGGAGGTTCGAGAAACCCTTTAATATATAGCGAACAGTACTACGTCCTGAATGGTACAATTGGACCTTATTCAATAAATATGGACGCTTCGAGAAACCCTTTAATGTACAGCAAACTCTACTTGGTCCTTGATGGTACAACTGGACCGTATTCAAGGAATATGGAAGTTTCGAAAAACCCTTCCATACATAGTGCACTATACTGTACTAAAACCTCGATGGTAAAATTGGACCTTATTCATGGAATATGGAAGCTTTGAGAAACCCTTCCACATACAGCGAAATCTAGTAGGTCCTTGATGATACAATTGAACCGTATATCAAGGAATATGGAAGCTTTGAGAAACCCTTCCACATACAGCGAAATCTAGTAGGTCCTTGATGATACAATTGAACCGTATATCAAGGAATATGGAAGCTTCGAGAAATCCATTAAAATATAGCAAAGTATGCAGGTCCTCGATGGTACAACTGGACACTATTCGAGGAATATGGAAGCTTCGGGAAATCCTCTAATATAAAGCAAACTCTAATAGGTTCTCGATGGTACAATAACCCTATTACAGAAACATGGGAACTTCAAAAATCCCTTATATATAGCAAACTCTATTAGGTCCTCGATGGTACAACTGAACTTTATTCAAGGAATATGGAAGCTATGAGAAACACTCATATATAGCGAACTCTACTAGGTCCTTGATAATACAATTGGACCTTATTCAATAAACATAAAAGCTTCATAAAGTACTTCAGATATAGCGAACTCTAGTAGGTCATCGATAGTGCAAATAATCACTATTTAATAAATATGGGTGCTTCATCAACCCCTTTCATATACAACAAACTCTACTAGGTTCTTGATGGTAAAACTGAACCTAATCAAGGATTAAGGGAGTTTTGGGAAACCCTTTTATACATGGCAAACTCCTAGATCATCAATGGTACGTTTGAACCCTATTATTATTATTATTACTAGCCAAGCTACAACCCTAGTTAGAAAAGCAAGACGCTATAAGCCCAAGGGTTCCAATAGGGAAAAATATCCCAGTGAGGAAAGGAAATAAGGAAATAAATAAATGATGAGAATAAATTAACGATAAATCATTCTAAAAACAGTAGCAACGCTAAAACAGATATGTCCTATATAAACTATTAACAACGTCAAAAACAGATATGTCACATATAAACTATAAAAAGACTCATGTCAGCCTGGTCAACATCAAAACATTTGCTCCAACTATGAACTTTTGAAGTTCTACTGATTCATCTACCCGATTAGGAAGATCATTCCACAACTTGGTAACAGCTGGAATAAAACTTCTAGAATACTGTGTAGTATTGAGCCTCATGATGGAGAAGGCCTGGCTATTAGAATTAACTGCCTGCCTAATATTACGAACAGGATAGAATTGTCCAGGGAGATCTGAATGTAAAGGATGGTCAGAGTTGTGAAAAATCTTATGCAACATGCATAATGAACTAATTGACGACGGTGCCAAAGATTAATATCTAGACCAGGAATAAGAAATTTCAATAGACCGTAAGTTTCTGTCCAACAAATTAAGATGAGAATCAGCAGCTAAACACCAGACAGAAGAACAATATTCAAAACAAAGTAAAATGAAAGAATTAAAACACTTCTTCAGAATAGATTGATCACCGAAAATCTTGTAAGACTTTTTCAATAAGCTAATTTTTTGTGCAATTGAAGAAGACACAGACCTAATGTGTTTCTCAAGGAAGCTTCGCGAAACCCTTTCACATATAGCGAACTATACTACGTTTTCAATGGTACAATTAGACTTTATTCAAGGAACAAGGAAGCCTAATAATATACTATCAGACATAGCGAACTCTAGTAGGTCGTCGAGGTAACAACTGCACACTATTCAATAAATATGGGAGCTCATGAAACCCTCTCATATATAGCAAACTCTACTAGATCCTTGAAGGTACAATTGGACCCTATTCAAGGAATATGGAAGCTTCATGAAACCCTTTCATAGATAGTGTACTCTACTAGGTCCTTGATGCTACAGTTCGACACTATTAAAGGAATATGGAAGCCTCGTGAAACCCTATCATATTTACTAGATCTTCGATGGTACAATTGGACCTTAATGAAACAATATGGAAGCTTCAAGAAAACATTTTATATATAGCGAACTTTACTAGATCCTTGATGGTACAATTGGACCATATTCAAGAAGTACCGAAGCTTCATGAAACCCTTTCATGTATAGCGAACTCTATTAGGTCCTCAATGGTAAAATTGGACCCAATTGAAGCAATATGGGAACTTCACGAAACCCTTTCATATATAGAAAACTCTACTAGGTTCTCGTTAATACAATTATACCCTATACAAAGATTATGGAAGCTTCGTGAGACCCTTTCATATAAAGGGAATTCTACTAGGTCCTCGATTGTGCAATTGGACCCTTTTCAAGGAATATGGAAGCTTCATGGCACCCTTTCATATAAAGCAAACTCTATAAGGTCCTATATGGCACAATTAGACCCTTTTCCAAGAATATGGAAGTTGCATGAAACCCATTCGTATATAGTGAACTATCAGGTCTTCGATGGTACATCTGGACCCTATTCAAGGAATATGGAAACTTCGTGAAACCCTTTCATATACAGCAAACTCTATTAGGTCGTTAGTGGTAAAATTGGACCATATTCAAGGATTATAGAAGTTTTGAGAAACCTCTACTTGTTCTTCGATGGTACAATTGGACACTATTCAAAGATATCGAAGATTCGTAAACCTTTTCCTATATAGCAAACATTTTTAGGTCCTCGATGGTATAATTGGCTCCTATTTAAGCGAGATGTAAACTTCGTAAAACCTTTTCATATATAGTGAGCTGTACTTGTGTACTTGTTCTACGATGGTACAATTGGACCCTATTCAAAGATTATGGAAGATTTATAAACCTTTTCATATATAACAAACTATTTTAGGTCCTCGATGGTATAATTGGCTCCTATTTAAGGGTGATGTGACCTTCGTAAAACCTTTTCATATATATTGAGCTGCACTTGTTCTACGATGGTACAATTAGACCCTATTCAAAGATTATGGAAGATTTATAAACCTTTTCATATATAGCAAACTCTATTAGGTTTTCCGTGGTACAACTGGACCATATTCAATGAATATAGAAGCTTCTTGAAACCATATCATATATAGCAAACTCTACTAGGTCCACGACGGTACAACCGGACCCTATTCAAGGATTAAAGAAGCTACATGAAATCCTGTCATAAATAGCAAACTCTATTAGAGACTCGATGGTACAATTATACCCTATTCTAGATGTATGGGAGCTTCGTGAAACCCTTGCATAAATAGCAAACTCTACTAGGTCCTGGATTTTACAATTGGACCTTATTCATGGAACATGAAAGTCCCCTGAAACCCTTTAATATATAGCAAAATCTACCAGATCCTCGATGATACAATTGGAAGCTATTCAAGGAATATGGAAGAATTATGAAACCCTTTCATATATAGTGAACCCTACTAGGTCCCCGATGTTACAATTCGACCATAATCAAGGAATATGGAAACTGTGAAACCATTTCATATATAGTGATCTCTACTAATCCTTCAGTGGCGCAATTGGACCTTATACAAGGAATATGGAAGCTTCATAAAATCCTTAAATATATTGCAAAATATATTAAGCCCTTGATGGTACAATTAGTCCCTTTTCAAAGAGTATAGGAGCTTCGTAAAACCCTTCCATGAATAACAAACTCTTCTAGGTCCTCAATGGTACAATTGAACCCTATTCAAGGAATGTGGAAGCTTCATGAAAGCCTTTCATATATAGCAAACTCTACTAGGTACAATTGGACCCTATTCAAGGAATATGGAAGCTTTGTAAACACTTTCATATTTAGTGAACTCTACTTGGTCCTCGATGGTACAATTGGACCCTCGTCAAGGACTATGGAAGCTTCGTAAAACCCTTTCATATATAGTGAACTCTACTAGGTCCTCAATGGTACAATTGGACCATATTCAAGAAATATGGAAGCTTGGTGAAACCCTTTCATATAAAGTAAACTATAGTAGGTCCTCGATGATACAATTGGACCCTAATCAAGGAATATGGAAGCTTCGTAAATACTTTCATATAAAGTGAACTCTACTTGTTCCTAGATTATACAATTGGACCCTATTCAAGGACTAAAGAAGCTTCGTGAAACCCTTTCATATAAATCGAACTCTACTAAGTCCTCGATGGTAGAATTGGACTCTTTTCAAGGAATATGGAAGCTTCATGAAACCCTTTCATATAAAGTGAACTCTACTAGGGTCTCGATGGTACAACTAGGTCCTATTCAAGGAATCTGGAAACTTCGTGAAAACCTTTCATATACAGCAAACTCTTCTAGGTCCTCCCGGGTAGAATTGAGTCATATTCAAAGAATATATGAGCTTCATGAAACCCTTTCATACAAAGAGAACTTTACAATATAGACACTATTCAAAGAATATGGGAACTTTATGAAATTTATATTTTGGCATGAGGAATTACACTTCAAACGACTGATCTTGTGATACAATATGGTGTTATTTGAAGACATTCAAAATAAATATTCACATGTTACTTATCTCCTTAACATTGTTAACTTAATATATTCTATTTATTTGGTAATTTCCCTCCTCTTGTTTATTCTTCATTTCCCATTTCTTCTACTACTACTACTACTACTACTACTACTACTACTACTACTACTACTACAACTACTACTACTAATACATGTAAGCAGACTTCAACCTACTAAAGACCTGTCAACCTGTAACACTTACATAATCATAGAGAAAAATAGAGAGCTACATAAAGAGCTGCGAGCAAGTATTACATGACCATTGACATATTAACAATTTTCAGAAGAATTTCATCCGAAGAAATAAACCATTGATATACACTTTAAAGCTTGTTTCGCGACGCCTACTTGATATCTGCCCTTGACCTTAAACCTCACCTTACAACTTTACTGTTTTCTTTATTCCGTTAATCCTGATTGATCCAACATTATCCGTTCAGCCTTCTGTGGGAAGACAATGCCGTAAATTCATTCATATGGAGGTAAATTCCAATGAAATAACGAACAGGACGTTATGAACGGTAAGTAAAGCTATCTAAATGCTTGCGCTTTGGTACCAGAAATACGTACGAGATTACAAATACATAGCTTTTAAAGAAAGCTCTGAAAGATGAATGTATATATATTGAAACGAGAGAGAGAGAGAGAGAGAGAGAGAGAGAGAGAGAGAGAGAGAGAGAGAGAGAGAGAGAGAGAGAGAGAGAGGCAGGCAGGCAAGGGAGACATTGATTGGTACATCACTGCCAAAGCTGGTTGGGGAGCTAAATATAGTACGCGAGGTCTCTGGATCCACGGAAGAGTGCTAAACAGACGTTGCATTTTGCACAACATCCTTTACTTTGACGGCGTTTTTAATTAATATAAAAGTATGGAAGAGAATTTAATTCACATATTATCCATAAAAAAATCAGAGTACCATTCATATTGTTTATAGGAGTGAAGGGAGATGTAAATCATCTGCATGCTCGTCCATTTTGACCTTGGACAGGAATTACTGAGGGCTTCGCCTGAACTGTGGACACTCAAAAATAGGTTATGGTAATGTAACATAACGCAAAATGGCCTCCAAAAGTCCATTCTAACCATTCGACCATCGTCCCTATTTACATGGTGCCAGTGACACGCTCCCAAACAGGAAAACATTAATTTTTATTTTTATTTTTGGTTTGTTATTTTTTTCAAGGTCAGTATTCATAAACACGGCTTTCATATTTCAAAAGTTATCGAAATTGATCGCACATATCTGGAATATATCTTATTCTTATGAGTATATAATTACAAATATACAAATACACGAACTCGTATTAACATACAAAACTATCAACAATCACTTATGGCATAGTGCTCGAATTACCTACGCATCGGCGACCTATATTCATTCATACATTACATTGGTACAACAATCTACATTGTTCAAGAGCAAACCTTTTTAGAATTACAAAGCTTCATTCGCATATTTGTACTATATATATATATATATATATATATATATATATATATATATATATATATATATATATATATATATAAAATCCTTATGGGGCAATTGATAGAAGTGGATAGCCATGGGCAGGATCATCTTGGGCAGGCCAATGGAAAGCGCGTACGCATGAATTTCATTACCCATAAAAAGACGATAT
>NC_090744.1:92697035-92699535 GCF_036898095.1 Palaemon carinicauda
GAACAAAACATCAGCAAAATAGGTCTCCTGTATTTGCGACAACAAATTTGCACCTTCCTTTGGTTGGTACTGTTGGGAGAATTGTTTACGAGAGTTGTTTTCATTTTGTTAACGCTCTTGAATGCTACATTAACATATTTGTTATTACAATAGGGAAATATCTTTAAAATGGTTACTGTTCTTCATGCATCGTCTGGTTGGATGACTTGGTACCGTCAACAGATCTTACTATAGAGTTGAAGAATGATTGTAGCTTACCTATTTAGATGGCCGTATAAAAAGATGTAACATTAGATTCAAGTTTAGTGTAAACAGAAAAGCCAACCGATATCTCTACACATGTGTATTTCTAGTCAAATTAAAGTAATAACCAAAGTTAAGAAATCGGTATTCACTTTAATGTTTTTGGAAGCATTAAGAGTTTTCAGGGCCGAATACATTGATAATGAAATAAACGCGATTAGGGCAAAAGGCAAGAATTTAAAATGCCTTGAAATACATTAAAACAGCAGAAAAAACCTCTGGTAATAGCAATAAAAAATCTAGTATAATTTTAAAAATATTCCACAATTGTGAAAATAATCAATGTTAGTTTAACATTTAGGAATAACAACACAATGAAAACAACTTTCATAAAGATTTATCCCGAGAGCACAGTCACATTCATTAGTGACAATACTTTTATTTTCAGACAGATTATCAACCTATAAAGCAACATCTGGCAACTATAGGAGGGAGGGTGCAGCAACACAGGCAGCAGTTTCCGTGAAGTGGTTAATTTAAAGGGACATGGAATCTTTCAAATCTTCGTAGTGGCTAATTTGTAATTTCAGGCTCTGATATGTTGTAACTAGGAAAAATAAAACGATAAAAGGCTTTAATCATTAATTATGGTTTCAATTTTCAAGCACACATTAAAAATCAAATCTGAATACTAGGTCTACTGGTCTGAAGAAGTTGCAGCCTTATGTTCGCGGCTTTTCAGGCATGCCAATGTTTCGGTGTCAAAGAGGCTAATTTTCTAGTATTGTTATTGCTTAGGAAGATTGTGTTTGGTTGAAAGCCCTGATTTTATCATTCACATTTAAGAATGTTTCGTTTTATTTCATGGATTAATATCGAAAATAATGAAGTTTTAACCAGTGAAGATTTATATATATATATATATATATATATATATATATATATATATATATATATATTCTTGATTTACATCCCGATTTGCTCCTATGATTGAAAAAGTTTATAATAATTGAAATATTTCAATTTGTGAACAGTACCGTTAATTAGTTAATTATGAACGTAATCCTACTAAAGGATGCGGATATAATATCCCCCCTATTTCATGTGAAGAGTTTTACATCGGCAAAACAGTTAAAACTCTTGAAATATGAATTGAGCAGCACAAGAAAGGTGTATGAGATGCTCAAGATATATATATATATATATATATATATATATATATATATATATATATATATATATATATATATGTGTGTGTGTGTGTGTGTGTGTGTGTGTGTGTGTGTATGTATAAAGAAAATGAAACACTAAAGAAATTAAGAACCATCAAATTGGAACAAACAGGTATTTGCTTTACAGAATGAAAATGGAAATATTAAGAAACCAGATGGAGTGGTAAAAATTTCATGATTCAACACAATGATATAAGAAATAACCTTGTCAATATAAATGATAAAACACCTGATCAGTTAGTAACATTATCAGTAGGAGAAGTAAAGATAACATTAAAACACATAAGAGGTAAGGCACAGGATTAGATGGCTTAAGAATTGATTTAATAATAGATGGAGGAGATTTCATAGCAGTAAAACTAGCTGAATTTTACACAAAATATCTGCAAGAATGCTCTATATCTCCACCATGGAAAAACTTTATTCTTATACAAATTCACAAAAAGGGAAACAAAAGTCCTGAAAAATTACTGCCCAATAAGTTTACTCAGTAAAGTAAAAAATATTTACAAATATCAAATTAGGCTGAATAGAAAGACAGTAAAGACTTTTATGAACGAATAGAAGTAGGTATTCAACAACCGACCATAACCATGTAATTAACCAGCTAATGGAGAAATCAGACTATGGCACTTATAGACTATGAGAAAGCTTTTGATTCTATCAAAATTTCAGCAGTAGTGAGAGCCACTTAAAGACAAGGAATAGATGAATCTTGTGTTAGAACAATGAAAGACACCTATACGGGAAGTACAGCAATCCTAAAACTACATATGTTAAGAAAATTCCGATCGAGAAAGGAGTTAGACAGGGAGACCACTTCTCTCCTACATTTTTTCACAGCATGCATACAAGTAGTTTTTAAAAATTTAGATCGGGGAAATGTAGGAATTAACATTAACAGGGAATTCCTTAACAACTTAAGATTTGCTGATGATATAGTTCTTTTTAATGAATCATGGGAGGAACTGCAAAAGATGCAAGAACATTTGAATAGAGAAAGCTGAAATGAAGGACTGAAAATG
>NC_090744.1:92702035-92704138 GCF_036898095.1 Palaemon carinicauda
ATTTACTTAACAATGAGATTATCATCAATGTGCTGCCGAGTACTTTTACTTTGATGTAATTTATATCCAAAATGTTACAGATTCATTCTTTGGTCATACCTAACATGACTACCAAATTTGGTCAAAATCGGTACAATAGATTTGTGTAAAGTTGCTCACAATCAAACAAAAATAAACTAAGAAACAGACGACACGTGTGAATAAATATCCTTACTATAAAATTAAAATATAACTACACATAAAATATATATGCATATATCCTGTATGCGTGTATATATATATATACATACATATATATATATATATATATATATATATATATATATATATATATATATATATATATATATATATATGACAGGTATTAGAAAACACAGGTGGTTAGGTTCCCTGAAGAACGGGCACTAGTCAACAGACATATGAATTGAAATTATGTTACAGAAATAATGTTTGCCTTCGCCAGTAATCTAGTTGATAACTTATATGGTACCTGGAAAATAGTAGGGACCCCTTGAGATGGTGTGGGCACGTGTTGAGAATGGATAGGTGGGAGAGGGAGTGAGGAGGGCTTGAGAGGAATCTGTTGGGAGGAAAATCGAGAGGGAGGCAAAGAATTAGATGGCGAGATAAGGTGGAAGATGATGTGGCGAGAAGTTTGGTGAAATAGGACGCCTTTGACAGAATGTATTGGAGGGAGCGCCTCAGGCAACCGACCCTTAATTAAGGGATAAAGGTGAGAGACTATTCTTGTAATATTCTTGAAATCTCATGTAAGTTTCTTTCAGGATGTAAAAATTTTAATCATTAAAAGTGAAAAGACATAAGAATGAAAGTGTTTACCCATTTTTCTGCGCTTTGCTTTTTAATAATAAAGAAAAACAGTTAATATCGTAATATCTATGACAGTAGGGACCATCGACGTGAAAGCGCAGGCAAAGACAGCTATAATGCCTTCTGTTCAAGACAACGAAATGAGTTGAATCAGAGACATAGAGAACAAAGTGATCCTATTTGGAATTTTCACAGGTTACATGCTCACGACTGTATTTTCAACTATTATTTAGGATTGTTCTTAAGATTCGGAGAGAGAATATCAATTCTGGCAGAGAATATCCATCTTTGAGAAACCAACGAACCAAGGAATGAAGATGCATTTAATAATTCATAGTTCTTACTGAGATTTCTCTTTTAGACAAAATATTGCATATACTTTATTTTTTTTAAGACAGTTAGGGACCCGAAATACTTAAAATAAAATTTTCTTTGTCATTCTATCAATGGAAAACAAAATATTCACTAACATCTGCCGGTTGTCATGAATTGAAAATCTAAGCATTTTGTCAGGTGTAGACACTCATTCTTGTCTAAACTGACGAGGATTTTGCAGAATTGATGCATAGAAAAGTAGAATGAATAATCAAATAAGTAGTATATGAAAGTTACGCTTGTTAGACCACTGGTTAAAGGTATAATAGTCCAACTTTGTTTAGATTTTTTCCCCTATTTATGTTGAGGAAGTGATGCGACTCCGAACCCATGGATAATTTTTCAAACAAATTCCCAATAAACCTACTTTCTCTGGTAGCGCTAAATGCAATCTTATGCACGATTCAAATTCATTTTCTTGATTTACCAATGTTAAATAACTTCTCAAATGTTAATTTAGTATTTCAAAAGGTAATTGGATTCCAAAAGTTCTGACGTCTGGGATTTATCTGTAGGAGATTTCGATGAATTAGGGTGGGACTGATTAACACTGCTGTTAATCACTGGCAAAAAAAAATGTTGTCTTCAGGTGGATGAGCAAATCAATGACATTATTCCTTTCTCTCTCTCTCTCTCTCTCTCTCTCTCCATTTTTTTAAACTGCCAAAAAAATTCCAACAATGAGATCTATATTAACCTTGCATGAATTTAGGTGCATTTAGAGGCACTGCAGTCTTCCCAAACGATTTTCACCGCAAACAGTAAAAGAAACGTTCGACAAAGAAATAAAACACCAGAAGTATCTCGCCTCTACAGCAGCTTATCAATGACCATTCACAACACCAGTCAAGAGCTGTGTTACCAATTATTTATCGTGGGATTTACGCATCCCGAGGA
>NC_090744.1:92712138-92732138 GCF_036898095.1 Palaemon carinicauda
TTTTTAAGTAGTCACAATAAATATTAAGAGACAATTACACATCATATTATACATTAACTAATGTGTGAATGATTTGAAGTAAAAGCAGAAAACTCTTCTTTCCAATTGACACATTTTTAACATTTATGACGTTGCCGTTGCTGCTAGTGATGTTAATTAACAAAATATAATGACCAAAAAAAAAGTTTAGGCATTTATATAAGCTCTACAAAAGCTGTCTTTATGCAGCGAGAAGGTGATCTAGAATACGATTTACAAATTAATGTCGATTTTACCAAGATTATTACTATTATTTGCTAGCTTGGTTTTACTCTCTATTACTTAGTCTAGAAAAAGAACTATTGACACGTTAGCAAAGCAGCCTGAAGACTATTCTTAACCAGAGCAAGTCTTGTTTCAACAAAATTATCACAATATACACAAAAATTAGTGTTTAAAATGCTGGGGAAAGATCAGTGAGATATACAGGTATTCAAGTAAATCCCTTGCTAATATAATGTTAAAAATAGGAGAAACAAACTCTCAATGAATTACAGGGAAATTTCTGGGGAAATGGAAAAAAATGAAAGGGAAAGGGTTAAGGTACTGGTACATAGCTCTGAAAGGGTTAAGGTATTGGTACATAGCTCTGAAAGGGTTAAGGTATTGGTACATAGCTCTGAAAGGGTTTAGGTATTGGTACATAGCTCTGAAAGGGTTAAGGTATTGGTACATAGCTCTGAAAGGGTGAAGGTATTGGTACATAGCTCTGAAAGGGTTTAGGTATTGGTACATAGCTCTGAAAGGGTTAATGTATTGGTACATAGCTCTGAAGGGGTTAAGGTATTGGTACATAGCTCTGAAAGGGTTAAGGTATTGGTACATAGCTCTGAAGGGGTTAAGGTATTGGTACATAGCTCTGAAAGGGTTAAGGTATTGGTACATAGCTCTGAAGGGGTTTAGGTATTGGTACATAGCTCTGAAAGGGTTAAGGTATTGGTACATAGCTCTGAAAGGGTTAAGGTATTGGTACATAGCTCTGAAGGGGTTCAGGTATTGGTACATAGCTCTGAAAGGGTTAAGGTATTGGTACATAGCTCTGAAAGGGTTAAGGTATTGGTACATAGCTCTGAAGGGGTTCAGGTATTGGTACATAGCTCTGAAAGGGTTAAGGTATTGGTACATAGCTCTGAAAGGGTTAAGGTATTGGTACATAGCTCTGAAGGGGTTTAGGTATTGGTATATAGCTCTGAAGGGGTTAAGGTATTGGTACATAGCTCTGAAAGGGTTTAGGTATTGGTACATAGCTCTGAAACGGTTAAGGAATTGGTACATAGCTCTGAAGGGGTTAAGGTATTGGTACATAGCTCTGAAAGGGTTAGGGCATTGGTACATAGCTCTAAAGGGGTTAGGGCATTGGTACATAGCTCTGAAGGGGTTAGGGCATTGGTACATAGCTCTGAAGGGGTTAGGGCATTGGTACATAGCTCTGAAGGGGTTTGGGCATTGGTACATAGCTCTGAAGGGGTTAGGGCATTGGTACATTGCTCTGAAGGGGTTAGGGCATTGGTACATAGCTCTGAAGGGGTTTGGGCATTGGTACATAGCTCTGAAGGGGTTAGGGCATTGGTACATAGCTCTGAAGGGGTTTGGGCAACGGGGACATAGCTCTGAAGGGGTTAGGGCATTGGTACATAGCTCTGAAGGGGTTAGGGCATTGGTACATAGCTCTGAAGGGGTTTGGGCAACGGGGACATAGCTCTGAAGGGGTTAGGGCATTGGTACATAGCTCTGAAGGGGTTTGGGCAACGGGAACATAGCTCTGAAGGGGTTAAGGCATTTGTACATAGCTCTGAAGGGGTAGGGCATTGGTACATAGCTCTGAAGGGGTTTGGGCATTGGTACATAGCTCTGAAGGGGTTTGGGCATTGGTACATAGCTCTGAAGGGGTTAGGGCATTGGTACATAGCTCTGAAGGGGTTTGGGCATTGGTACATAGTTCTGAAGGGGTTTGGGCATTGGTACATAGCTCTGAAGGAGTTAGGGCACTGGTACATAGCTCTGAAGGGGTTTGGGCATTGGTACATAGCTCTGAAAGGGTTTGGGTATTGGTACATAGCTCTGAAGGGGTTAAGGTATTGGTACATAGCTCTGAAGGGGTTAAGATATTGGTACATAGCTCTGAAAGGGTTTGGGTATTGGTACATAGCTCTGAAGGGGTTAAGGTATTGGTACATAGCTCTGAAAGGGTTTGGGTATTGGTACATAGCTCTGAAGGGGTTAAGGTATTGGTACATAGCTCTGAAAGGGTTTGGGTATTGGTACATAGCTCTGAAAGGGTTAAGGTATTGGTACAGAGCTCTGAAAGTGTTAGGGTATTGGTACATAGCTCTGAAAGGGTTTAGGTATTGGTACATAGCTCTGAAAGGGTTAAGGTATTGGTACATAGCTCTGAAGGGGTTAAGGTATTGGTACATGTCTCTGAGAGGGTTAAGGTATTAGAACATAGTTCTGAAAGAGTTAAGGTATTGGTACATATCTCTAAAAGGGTTAAGGTATTGGTATATAGCTCTGAAAGGGTTAGTGTATTGATACATAGCTCTGAAAGGGTTAAGGTATTGGTACATAGCTCTGAAAGGGTTAGGGTATTGATACATATCTCTGAAAGGGTTAAGGTATTGGTACATAGCTCTGAAGGGGTTTGGGCATTGGTACATAGCTCTGAAGGGGTGTGGGCATTGGTACATAGCTCTGAAGGGGTTAGGGCATTGGTACATAGCTCTGAAGGGGTTTGGGCATTGGTACATAGCTCTGAAAGGGTTTGGGTATTGGTACATAGCTCTGAAGGGGTTAAGGTATTGGTACATAGCTCTGAAGGGGTTAAGGTATTGGTACATAGCTCTGAAGGGGTTAAGATATTGGTACATAGCTCTGAAAGGGTTTGGGTATTGGTACATAGCTCTGAAGGGGTTAAGGTGTTGGTACATAGCTCTGAAAGGGTTTGGGTATTGGTACATAGCTCTGAAGGGGTTAAGGTATTGGCACATAGCTCTGAAAGGGTTTGGGTATTGGTACATAGCTCTGAAAGGGTTAAGGTATTGGTACATAGCTCTGAAAGTGTTAGGGTATTGGTACATAGCTCTGAAAGGGTTTAGGTATTGGTACATAGCTCTGAAAGGGTTAAGGTATTGGTACATAGCTCTGAAGGGGTTAAGGTATTGGTACATGTCTCTGAGAGGGTTAAGGTATTAGAACATAGTTCTGAAAGAGTTAAGGTATTGGTACATAGCTCTGAAAGGGTTTAGGTATTGGTACATAGCTCTGAAAGGGTTAAGGTATTGGTACATATCTCTAAAAGGGTTAAGGTATTGGTATATAGCTCTGAAAGGGTTAGTGTATTGTTACATAGCTCTGAAAGGGTTAAGGTATTGGTACATAGCTCTGAAAGGGTAAGGGTATTGATACATATCTCTGAAAGGGTTAAGGTATTGGTACATATCTCTAAAAGGGTTAAGGTATTGGTATATAGCTCTGAAAGGGTTAGTGTATTGTTACATAGCTCTGAAAGGGTTAAGGTATTGGTACATAGCTCTGAAAGGGTAAGGGTATTGATACATATCTCTGAAAGGGTTAAGGTATTGGTACATATCTCTGAAAGGGTTAAGGTATTGGTATATAGCTCTGAAAGGGTAAGGGTATTGATACATATCTCTGAAAGAGTTAAGGTATTGGTACATATCTCTAAAAGGGTTAAGGTATTGGTATATAGCTCTGAAAGGGTTAGTGTATTGTTACATAGCTCTGAAAGGGTTAAGGTATTGGTACATAGCTCTGAAAGGGTAAGGGTATTGATACATATCTCTGAAAGGGTTAAGGTATTGGTACATATCTCTGAAAGGGTTAAGGTATTGGAACATAGTTCTGAAAGAGTTAAGGTATTGGTACATATCTCTAAAAGGGTTAAGCTATTGGTATATAGCTCTGAAAGGGTTAAGGTATTGGTACATATCTCTGAAAGGGTTAAGGTATCGATACATAGTTCTGAAAAAGTTAAGGTATTGGTACATATCTCTGAAAGAGTTAAGGTATTGGTACATAGCTGTGAAAGAGTTAAAGTATTGGTACATATCTCTGGAAGGGTTAAGGTATTGGTACATAGCTCTGAAATGGTTAAGGTATTGGTACATATCTCTGAAAGGGTTTGGGTATTGGTACATAGGTTTGAAAGGGTTAAGATATTGGTACATAGCTCTGAAAGGGTTAAGGTATTGGTACATAGCTCTGAAAGGGTTAGGGTATTGGTACATATCTCTGAAAGGGTTAAGGTATCGATACATAGTTCTGAAAAAGTTAAGGTATTGGTACATATCTCTGAAAGAGTTAAGGTATTGGTACATAGCTGTGAAAGAGTTAAAGTATTGGTACATATCTCTGAAAGGGTTAAGGTATTGGTACATATCTCTGAAATGGTTAAGGTATTGGTACATATCTCTGAAAGGGTTTGGGTATTGGTACATAGGTTTGAAAGGGTTAAGATATTGGTACATAGCTCTGAAAGGGTTAAGGTATTGGTACATAGCTCTGATGGGGTTAATGTATTGGTACATATCTCTGAAAGGGTTAAGGTATCGATACATAGTTCTGAAAAAGTTAAGGTATTGGTACATATCTCTGAAAGAGTTAAGGTATTGGTACATAGCTGTGAAAGAGTTAAAGTATTGGTACATATCTCTGAAAGGGTTAAGGTATTGGTACATAAGTCTAAAAGGGTTAAGGTATTGGTACATAGCTCTGAAAGAGTTAAGGTATTGGTACATATCTCTGAAAGGGTTAAGCTATTGGTACATAGCTCTGAAAGAGTTAAGGTATTGGTACATATCTCTGACAGGGTTAAGGTATTAGTACATAGGTCAGAAAGGGATAAGATACTGATAGAGGTCTGGAAGGGTTAATGCATTGGTACATAGGTCTGAATTGGTTAAAGTATTGGTACAGAAGTCCATAGATGTTAAGGTACTGGCACACACGTCTGAAAACGTTACGGTCCCGGTACCGAGACCTGAAAGGGTTGGGCAGCAACTAGCCACCAATTGAAGTACTACCGCTAGAGAGTTATTGGGCCCATTGACAGGTCAGACAAAACTGCAGTGAATTTCTCTCTCTGGTTACGGCTCATCTGTAATGTGCCTACACATACTTAAAATAGTCTGGCATATTCTTTCCACATTCTCCTCTGTCATCATACACCTGAAAACACTGACATTACCAAACAATTCTCATTCGCTCAAGGGGTTAACTACTGCATAGTAACTGTTTAGTGGCTACTTTAATCTTTGTAAGGGTAGAGGATACTTTAGGTATGGTAAGTAGCTCTCCTAGGAGAAGGACACTCCAAAATCAAACCATTGTTCGTTCTCTAGTCTTGGGTAGTGCCATAGCCTCTGTAACATGGTCTTCCACGGTCTTGGGGTAAAGGTCTCTTGCTTGAGAGTACACCAAGGTACACTATTCTATCTTATTTCGCTTACTCAATTTTTTCTAAGTTTTAATAGTTTATATATGAGATATATTTTAAAAGTTTTTCATCATCATCCTCATCTCCTACGCCTATTGACGCAAAGGGCTTCGGTTAGATTTCACCAGTTTGGTGAACTAATCTCTCTCGGGGAGTGCGAAGAGCATGGCCAAACCATCTCCATCTACCCCTCATTATGATCTCATCCACATATGGCACTCGAGTAATCTCTTTTATAGTTTCATTTCTAATTCTGTCTTGCCATTTGACTACCAGTATCCCTCTGAGGGCTTTATTCTCAAATCTACTAAATCTATTGATTGTTTCATTGTCTTACCATGAATTATGTCCATAAAGTAATACCGATCTCACTAAACTAATATATAGTCTGATTATTATATGCAATTTTAGGCGATTTGATTTCCAAAATTTACTTAACCTAGCCATTGTCTGATTTGTTTTTTTCAATCTTTCACTAAACTCTAATTCTAAAGACCCTGTATTGGAGATCATAGTTCCTAAATACTTAAATGATTCTACCTCATTTATCCTTTCTCCTTCCAATGATATCTCATCTTCCATTGCATACTCCGTTCTCATCATCTCTGTCTTTCTTCTATTTATCTTCAGCCCAGCCTCGTGTGATATTTCATGCATTCTGTTAAGCAAGCATTGCAAATCCTGTGGTGTTCTGCTAACAATGACAGCATTATCAGCATACTCTAGGTCTGCTAAATTCCTATCACCAATCCTGTCCAATCCTTCTCCACCATCTCTGACTGTTCTACACATTACAAAGTCCATGAGGAGGATAAACAACATAGGTGACAACACATTCCCTTGGAGTACTCGCTGTTCACTGGAAGCCCACTTGATAAGACTCCATTAACATTAACATTGCACTTGCTATGGTCATGAACAGACTTAATCAAATTTGAATATTTAAGAGGAATTCCATAATAACGCAGGACGCTCCACAAAATTGGCCGGTGCACACTATCGAAGGCTTTTTCATAGTCCACAAATACTATCAAAAGGGGATTTCTACATTCTACGCATTGCTGTACATGTCTCAAAATGAAAATTTGGTCAGTGCAACTTCTACCTTTTATAAATCCTGCTTGTTCATCCCTCAGCTTTTCATCAATCTTTCTCTCCAGTCTCTTAAGAATAAGCATACACTATATTTTCATAACAACTGACGTAAGTGTTATGCCTCTGTAATTATTGTAATCAGTCAGGTCTCCTTTTTTAGCTATTTTCACTAACACTCCATTCATCAGGTTTTACCTCTTTATGCCACAGTCTACAAAATAATCTCGTAAGTAGTCTGGGAGTCACTTCATTTTCGGCCAGTATCATCTCGGCAGTTATTCCATCGTATCTCGGGGCTTTCCATCTCTTTATTTTTTTTAAGGATTAATGGTTTTACTGTTCTTAAAATATTTAATTATAATTGTTCATTACTTCTCTTATAGTTTACTTAATTCCTTATTTCCTTTCCTCAATAGGGTATTTTTTTCTATTGGAGCCCTTATGGCTTATTGCATCCTGCTTTTCAAACTAAGATTGTAGCAAAGCTAGTAATAATAATAATAATGCATATGTCTGAAAGTGTTAGTACTGAAGTCTGAAAGATTCAAGGTATTGGTGTAGAGGTGTAGACAGCAGCAGCACAAAGGAGGGATATGTTAAGACTGCATGACTTGCGACCATGTCATAATTAGTAAACGATGAATATATATAAATATATATATATATATATATATATATATATATATATATATATATATATATATATATATATATATATATATATACTGTATAAGTAAAAAATAAATAGACCGATGGCACGAGATGGAAGTCAGATATTTTAGGTTATATTATAGAAAACAGCTTTTCAAGAAGCCGACGAAATGTTACATTCGATTTTAAATCGTATATCTCCAATTGCAACCAATTTTATAAGTAATTGACACAAATCATGTGTGATTTTTCACTTCGGAATGGAACCTGTCTGTTTTACCTTATATGACACTAAGCACTCAAAACCATAAATATCATGAAACAAGAAATTGACAGAGATTATATGAGTAACTTTAATGAGTAAACTCTGATCATCCAGAAAAAAAAAAAACTTATCTGACAACGATAATGCTACAGGGAAACGTGGATATGGGGGGGAGAGAGAGAGAGAGAGAGAGAGAGAGAGAGAGAGAGAGAGAGAGAGAGAGAGAGAGAGAGAGAGAGAGAGAAGGGGGGAGGGTTAAATATCTCAACGAATCTCAAATGTTCATCATCATAAAACAATCACTGGAATTCCCTTGTTGCGGCTTCTCAACAAAAGAGCAACGATGACACAGCGACTTCTGCAATGCAATCAAAATGTCACCAAACCGGATCTCGCTTCCGCGCTTCCTTTTTCCTCTACCGTTTCTTCCTCTTCCTCTTCTTCTTCTTCTTCTTCCACCATTCCCTTGTCTCTCCCGTCATTTTCCCGCTGTCCGTTGGGTCCCGAAGACATTGAATAACGCATGCATAACCTTCATTAGGCACAGGGAGATATTTCCTCGTTTTTATTTCATTTTTCACATTACATTGGATCGGACACCATAATTTCTACCTCCCATCAACCTTCTCTTTATTATACAATTCACATGTTTCTTGATCCTTCTTTTCTTTGCTTCAATTTAAGTTGATGAATTTGTTTAATTCTGTCTCAGGTTTTCTGCTTCTCTTTGATGTATACAACTTTTTTCACCGCTTTTGTATACAATTCAATTTCATCCCATTTATCATTAATATTCTCTTAGTTTATTCAACTTAATCATTCTATTAATTGTATTTCCTGATTTTTTTCTTATTTTTTTTTGAACTGGGCAGTGAATATCAAGTGTTCATTTCTTATTTAGCTGCATTTCACCAGGGAATGTCATGACAAACATTGTGATAAATATACCCTATCTATATGTCTTTTCATATATCTCTTTTTCTCTGTTAATCTAGCCTTTCATTCTGTATCTAACTACATATCATTTATCTTTTCGCTGCTTTATTAATATATTAACTGCTCATGTCAATATCATCCTCATGCTTAATAAAACTCGAACTCTGAATCATTCATAATCTCTCGTTTAATCCGAAATACTGGGGAGTAGACTGACGCCAGGACGTAGCATTGAATCAATCAAAAAGTTACGCGTTAGGAGCACTTATTAGCGACATGCGTTATTTACGCCATGATTCTGATTTTGACGCCTAGAACCCCAACCGCGTATTGAGAATCAGGAATAACAGATTCCTAAGATTCTGTTCATGATTTCGCAAGATTCTCAGCTGAACGGCATGGGTGTTACCAGATATTGCAAACGTGGTTCTGTGTTCATTTACACACACACACACACACACACACATATATATATATATATATATATATATATATATATATATATATATATATATATATATATATATATAGAGAGAGAGAGAGAGAGAGAGAGAGAGAGAGAGAGAGAGAGAGAGAGAGAGAGAGAGAGAGAGAGAGAGAGAGAGAGAGAGAGAGAGTACTTAGTGGTACAACTTTCAGCTGACGTTTGTTGTGTCCTTCAGCCGTTTCCGATCCCTATTAGCCCCAATTTTCCCAGATTTAAATGGTTACCACTCTTCATTTTGGTTAAGAATAAGGGTGTAAAACTAACAACTTCACCCGCAAAAAAAAAAAAATAAAAAAACCGACTCCCGAAGGACGGTGACTTTAATACATTAAGAGTATAAATATAGTTAAAAGATTTTTTCATTACTCTAATGAGCCAGTCCAATGACCAAGGTTTGAAGACACAAAAATATAATCCTCATGAGCTTAAAAATAAAAAATGTTTTAGTTCTCACGGACTCTAGAAAATGTCAACACAGACATCCATCTACGAAAAAATTAAACACTGGAAAATACAAACAGTAGCCTAAGGAAAGTACAACGAAGTAATGGAGAACAGGTTCATGAGAGAGAATGACATTATACTGTTTTCTCTCTTCGAGCGAAAAGCAGCTAACAAAGGGACAGAAGAACTGGGTTAAGAATGCACAATTGATTTGCAAGGAGGACCGGATTGCGTGCCAGGAACAGGAAGGAAGGAAGTAAGGGGCTGGGGTTCGGGGGGAGGAGAGATGGGGTTGCAGGATAGGGGGTGGGTGCTGTACTGTACTTCCGAGTACCTGGGAGAAGGAATGAGTCACGCTACGGTTGCTGCCATTCTTGAAGGTTATGCATCCCATCCGATGAATTATGCAAGTCTAACAGGGATGCTCGACACAACACATCCATCATCAACAACCATAAACTAGACGAAGCAACAAATAATATGATACAACAACACACAACTAATATAATTGTATAATGGTTATCAAACATTTCTCGATCGGACAGTTTGTCGAGAGAGTACAAACAACTCTACGGTGTTTACTAAGACTATTTCACTTTGTCAAAATTTGAAAGCTGTAGATAGGCGCCGTCAAAACTATGTAAATCTAGATATTTGATAGAATAGTATAGAATTTAAAAGAAGTTGGATAAACGGATGAAATAAATGAAAATGGGGAAAGGAAGTAAAGTAGAAGACTAGAAGTGGACGCAAAATGTGTACTGGACAATTTGAAAATTCTAATACCACTACCAATATATAAACTGTAATTTGCAGACTCTTCAAAGTTGATAACATCCAAACTATTATTATAACCTCAGCTAGTGATTTCTGCCTATCAAAAGTTTAACTAGGAATTACTTGGTCATGCAGGTAGAGAGAATATCTACCTCCAAATTAATACTGTTGTTTTTGCAAGAAAGCAATGAGTAGTAGTAATCTGACTAAAGACACAGTTCCAACAACCCACTTCGACAAACTGAAACGATTTTCACTTAATTCGTATGCCTGAGGTTAGGAAACGTTCTAAAAGATTAAGTTAATATTTACCGTATATAGTAAACTTCGCTATTTTGCATATACACAACATCGAAATAGGAAACTCACTCCTCCACGGTATCATTATCCCTAGTCATTAAACATCTACCTAAAAAAAGGACAATTTTTTCGCCCTTAGGGGATCAGCCATATACCCTCTTTCTCATCCACTCTAATAGAAACAACAAATAAACAACAACAACAACAACAGCAATAATAATAATAATAATAATAATAATAATAATAATAATAATAATAATAATAATAATCATCCCTATTACTCATCTAAATAAGCTATCATATCAAACATATTGTAAAAGGCAATATTCTATGGCTTGTTCATCTATCTGAAGTCGAGAGAAGAACGTTAGCAAGAGTAAAATTAATCATTCTACCCTTTCTTGATTCCAGTAACATTCCGTTTTGCAAGCATATACAAAATAAAATTAAGGGCATCAACATTTTACACGTAAAATATACACATACAGCATTCAAAAGAGTTTAAACACGCACACATTTATATATATATATATATATATATATATATATATATATATATATATGTATATATATATATATATATATATATATATATATATATGTGTGTGTGTGTGTGTGTGTATGTACTGTGTATATCTTTTAGGTCACGCTCAGCTCTACGCATCTCTTGGGTAAGGAGGAGAGGAAGTAGTCATAATCTGGTGAAAGGGGTGTATGAATGCGTATACGCGCATATCTATTTAAATATCTAGGCGTAGTTATTAGCTGGTTGCATACAATAGTGTATACACACTAGTGTGCGCATTATATATATATATATATATATATATATATATATATATATATATATATATATATGTGTGTGTATATATATATATATATATATATATATATATATATATATATATATATATATAGATAGATATATATTATGACACATGATGAGCATAAAGTATGTACTTTAGCAAGTAAAGAAAAAGTAAACAAACTAGATTAGAATTCATACCTTCGTCTAATCAGTGACAACATCGTAATCGTAATGTAAGATGACGTCATTAATAAGACAAAAACATTAACTTCAATAAAGTTTTTTGTTTTACTTTTCTTTCCGTGGCTACAATACATAACTAAATATAAATACATTTATATATACATACACACATACATACATAGAGAGAGAGAGAGAGAGAGAGAGAGAGAGAGAGAGAGAGAGAGAGAGAGAGAGAGTTAGCTTCCGGTGACGGATGAAAATTTAAAGGCAGCAGCAGCAGCAGTACGGAAGGTGTGAAAACAAAGTGCGTTCTTGTTACTTCCTATTGCACCTCCTCTCAGTCACGGAGCGCTCTTTCTTCTCTCCCACAGCCCTCCACTCCCCCTCCTATTATTATTATTCTTCCTCCTCCTCCTCCTCCTCTCTGGAAGAACAAAGGAATGCCTGGCGTGACCTTTAAAAGCTCTCTCTCTCTCTCTCTCTCTCTCAACGGAAACTCATTCATAATTATTCAATATCCCATTCATTCGACAGGTAGGAGAGCAAGACAGTGACACACATCTCTTCAATATCTATTTGCTGTTAAGGAAGACTTCCCTCTTTAGCAATATTAACTCGATGGGTTCATAATATTCTAGCAATTTAATTCATATGTTCATATTTTTATTTGAGCAGGTGTGTATGAATTGCAATATATATATATATATATATATATATATATATATATATATATATATATATATATATATATATATATATATATATCATAAGCATCATCCCTTACTATTGTAGTGTATAACAAGGATCTCTGATATGTCTTTTCGTTCCCGTATGTCTATGGTCTTTCTATGCCAGTCTATACCTGGATATTTTCTAAGCTCGTCATTCCATCACATTCTTTTCCTTCCTCTGCTTCCTTAGCATTCTCTATGGAATCATTCTGTTATTCTTAATGTCTATCTACTATCTGTCACTCTCATTATATGTCTTGCATATGTCAGCCAATGCCCATTTCTTTCTCCTAAGTGTTGCTCTCGTATCCAGGTTGCTCTTTTTTCTGTCTCTTACTGTTATTCCCATAATTATTCTTTTCATAACTCTTAAGTTGTAACTAGCTTATGGTCTAAGGCTTTAGTAAGGCTCCACGTTTCTGATGCATGAGTTAATACTGGTAGGAGCATCTCATTGAATACTTTTCTTTTTAGGGAAAGGGACATTTTACATTTCATAATCTCATTTTGTTTACCAAAAAGCTCTCCATCCAATACTTATTCTTTTTTTATATTCTCAGTCTCACGTCCAGGGGAAACACTTACTGTCTGTTCTAAGTATGTATATTCACTGACAATTTCAAGAGATAGTGCCATAACCCTTATTTATGGTCTCTCTGCATTTTCATTGAATATTATTTTAGTTTTACTCATTCATTTTGATTACTACATTCGCACTTTCTCTATTCAAATCTTCTCTAATCCTTTGCAATTCCTCCCATGATTTACAAAACGGATCTATGTTATCTGCAAATCTTAAGCTGATAAGATATTCCTCATTTATGTTAATTACTGTATTTTCCCCTATCTATATTCTTGCTATGAATAATTTAGATGGGGTTTTCCTACCCAACTCCTTTCTCAATTGTAATTTTCTCACAATAGGTAATTTTTGGATTGCTGTACTTCCAGTGTACTTGTTCTAGCATAAGACATCTATTTCTTACCTTTGAAGGGCTTTCATTACTGTTGAAGTTTTGGCAGAACCAGAAACTTTTTCAGTATATAAATGCCACACATAGTGGTTTGTCATGCTCTATTGATTTGTCTATACCCA
This sequence comes from Palaemon carinicauda, assembly GCF_036898095.1. Taxonomy (NCBI): domain Eukaryota; kingdom Metazoa; phylum Arthropoda; class Malacostraca; order Decapoda; family Palaemonidae; genus Palaemon; species Palaemon carinicauda. The sequence continues at coordinate 92,725,406 of NC_090744.1, forward strand.
TGGTCAGTTGTTGAATACCAACTGCTAAAGTCTGCCTGCTTTCTTGGTTAATTAAATGCTACCTATTATTCTATTAGGCCTAAAATGATCTTCGTAAATAGTTTAAATTATTACTGAGAGTAAACTTATTGGTCGTTGATTTTTCAGGTCTTTTGTGTATCCCTTTTTGTGAATTAGTGAATTTGCGAATAAGGCTTTCCATACTGTAGGTATAGATCATTCTTGCAGACATTTTGTGTAAAGTGAAGTGATTTTTACTATTATGAAATCTCCGCCATGTATTATGAAATCAATTGTTAAACCATGTTCTCCGGCCAATTTGCTTCCTTTTATGTCTTGTAATGTTTTATCTACTTAAATTGCTACTTTTGGTATTGACTCTGGTGTGTCATTATTTATATTATAGTTATTTGTTAAATCACTATTATGTAACTTTGTATAGAAACTCTCTGCAACTTTCACCATTCCCTTTCTTTTGTTGATATTGCAACAAAAACTAATTCTAAGAAAGAAAATATACTACTGTAATGAGAAAAAACCAACGAATTTAGATTAACAATACAAACTAGGTACTACAAGCTCCATGATGAAATAGAAACATGTAAAGAAGTGAATAGTAGTTTACATTGCTGATTCCAATGTAAATTGTTTACATTGGAATCAGCACAAGATAGGTGGAAAAGTTCCTAAACAAGATCCAACTATCAGAATAGAGAAAAAACCTAATAAACTAAAGGTGGGTAATGAGGGTAAAATCAAAGAGATTAAATAGAATTAGCAGAACTATCCAGAAAATAAACAAATTAAAAACCCAGGACATTCGTAAACACAATAAGAACATAATTGTGGAAACACTAAAGAAAGAAAGAATCAAGTTGATGTTAAGAAGACTTGAAACAGGGTGCCAACAGATATTAACTTATACATACATATGTACAAATAGATCTATTAATGATTTACATACATATATATATATGTATATATATATATATATATATATATATATATATATACACACACACACACATATATATATATATATATATATATATATATATATATATAAACATACAAACACACATATACATTCAGACACACAGACACATACATGCATACACGCACACACACACACGCATATATATATATATATATATATATATATATATATATATATAAACAGCATACTCATGGAAAACAAAATACGACAATTCACGAAATTGAATATTTATACAAGACTAGTGTACGCGACCCGTCGAAACTGATGGCTATATACAGTATTTAGGTAGATATGCACATACAAGCACACGCTCCCTCCTCTCATCTGGGTATGCCTACCCTCTCTTCCCCCTAACCGAGGGACGGGGAGTGCTGAGCGTGACCGCAAATACATATATATATATATATATATATATATATATATATATATATATATATATATATATATATATATATATATATATATATACCCAGACCCTTTTGCTTTGTTATATTGGGTTAGATTAAGAATGACCACAGATTTACACTATCCTTTTTCAATGATAGAGGAAGAATTTTCGAGTCTATTTGTTAAAAATAATAACTTGATAGTATTCCAGGTATATTAAATGACGAGCAAGCTGAGCCCTGTTATAGATAATGGCATTGCTTGAGGGTCTACTGTTGAGGCTGGCACTTCTTTTAGTCGCATTGTTAGGTTAAATTTATGAAAATGTACCATCAAGTATAAATTATATTGGAAAATTCTTAAAATTTCTATGCTCTAAAAATTTATAAATGATTTTCTAAGCTCAAAACCTTCCCAGAACCCTCATTAAAACTATAATGAATGAATGAATGATTTAAAGTTTTCAGGCATTAAAACTATAATGAAGTAGTCCAGATTGTTTAAATGAATGTTGACAATTACATATGGAATACATCATTTTGTTGGAGTAACAACTAATAATATTAACAAAATTTACCTTCAAAATCTATTTGTCAACGATATCGTGAGCTAATACAAGACGAAAAGATCGTATCTTTGAAGGTTTCATATGTGCGTTGACCACGAAAAAATCAACACATATGGTGGATGAACATTTCAATGCTGCATATAACACTGTAGGCATACACACATAATAATATACGTTTGAAATTCTTCGCTAATTCAATTTATTGGACATTTTCCTGATATACAACTAAAATTGTGAATTACCTAATCTAGCTATTATTCAAAGTCTTGATAAAATTCTATGACAAATGATGTCATCAATATCTAGCAGTGTTATGTTATATATCTCCAGACTAATCGAGCAACAATGAGAGATTACACATGATAAATCCAGTATTCCATCAATGTGCTGAGCAGTGTTTTGAATAGCGAGGGGATTCTCCGTAGAGTTTATTTTTCAATTGGTTTCAGATAATCGGGTGAGAAAGGGGGTCGAAAAAGGGGAATCACCGTTCCCCTTCTGGTGGGATAACAAAATCAATTATGTAAGAAATAAAGAGGAATAGAAAAAATTCCACATTTTAGATGAGTTGATGGAATTAAACTACTACCACAGAATTGGACAAGAAGTGAAATTTACCTCCTTTAATGACCAAGAAATGTCTGTCAGTGAGGTGAAAGTGTTCCTTAAGGATCAAAATTAAGAATAATGTTTGTGGCGTTAATATTGTGAATTAACCTTTCAGTGTGCACCACAGGGCTAGATAAAAAAATTGCAATGCTATTATATTATGCAAAAATTTCTGCAAATTCTTTTCAGTCACTATGGCAATGTGAAAAATTCTGATGATAACTAAAAGATGGATTTACAAGTAAGAATGTTCTCTTTCTACCTCTTGCAACTATTTTCATCACATTATTCTTGTTACATATAAATCGTAGAAGGGTAATTAACATTTTATTGACTAATTTCATTTAGAATTAAAATTAAACACGAATTTAAGGTTTGACATTTTCAACTGGTGACTGACAAGATGAAACCAATAATCATGGAATGAACAAACGAAGCTCGAGATGAAGTGAGGTGAAACTAAGACTAAAAAATGAACGACTGACTCACGAGAGGAATTTGAGCATAATGGAATAACACGACTCACGAAATCAACTGATGACATAAGATATGAAATCAGGACTGGCGAACGTCCTGTCACGAGATGAAGTCAAGACTGTCGGATGAATTGAACATGCTATGAAATGATAACTTAAATATGTTAATAAGTTCCGACTCATACATTGAAACGACAACTCAAGAATCGTGAGACTGAAGTGAGGAATCACGAGAATAGATGACTCACAAGATGAAGTTAAGTCTCAGGAGATGAACTGATGATTCACGAGATGAAGGCACGACTCCTAAGATGATTGGACGACTCACGAAGTAACGAATTACTCGTGAGAGAAAAACATGACTCACGAAGAGATAAGAGGATGCACGCGTTTAAATTAAAACTCAAAAGAGCCGAGGAATACCAAAGGCAAGAGGCTAAAGACAATATGTTCGCTTGTACTTGAATGCATTAAGGACTTCATAGAATATTCATAATAAAAAAAGAAGATATTCTTGGCTTTGTTACAGAGGTCTTAACAGATTTTGACACTTCTGAGGGCTACAGCATAAGTCTGACGAAAGATAAAATAGAGAATTTACTATTAGACCCTGAAGTTATTTTTTGGTTTACAGTATAGCATTCAGTGTAGAACATACTAGTTAACTGAATTTATGAAAAGAATGGTGCATTAAACGGAAACAGAGAAGAAGGATAAATATTATAAGATGGGGATGTATTAAGGAGATAATTTGGACATCGTGCGAATATTAACTTTCAATTGAGAGAGAGAGAGAGAGAGAGAGAGAGAGAGAGAGAGAGAGAGAGAGAGAGAGAGAGAGAGAGAGAGAGAGGATGCAAACTTATATTGAAATGTGACTAATTTTAGAAAAAAGTGGCGAGATTTATAGGTCGATATGATATAAATCAAGACATTTAAAAAAGATACGAAGGCGAAGTCACCAAGAACATTAGATGAGGGCAAAAATATGCCGAATTTCTCGTCAAATTATTCCAACATGACTGACATCTGTAACTGATATCTCGGAGGTTTTTCCGCCATTAATTTTTTTATTTCTGGAAAACAAAATCGAAAGCATCAACATTTTTGCCGAATGTGACCTAACGTCTGGAGTTCTTTTACCTACATTCCTCTCTGAGAGAGAGAGAGAGAGAGAGAGAGAGAGAGAGAGAGAGAGAGAGAGAGAGAGAGAGAGAGAGCCTTACGCCCGTGTTTTCTTTAAAGTTGTCCTTTCTCTAGGCCTACTCCCACCTTGTCGGATAAAGCAGCTAAGGGAATACGAACAAGGGTAGGGGCAAGGGTGTTGGGTGGGACGTGCTTAAGACCTTGAGAGGGGGGGGGAGGGGGCGAACCCTTTTCCTTGGCCTTCTCAGGTTTTCTGGCAATATACAAAATGGGATCATCTGTCTACCTCAAACTAGATAAAAATACAGGTATAACTAGATACTCTGATAGACTCAGTTTTATAGTTGCAAATGTTTGCAACGTAGATTGGTATATAACAATAACGATTTTCTACATAATCCGCACTTGCCAAATATCCCTAACAATATTTGAACTTATGAATTAAGCTGAACTAGCTCCGCCAATACCCTAGACATGCTTTGTACATATAAATGTTTTATTACTGAATATTGTGACACCATTAATTCAATAAATGACGTAACAACTTCTAAAAAATTTATATTTTACAACCATGGTCACAATTAAGTGCACATTTTACCTTCCTCTTTGCTAACATGAAAATAAAAAGCAAGTGACAATGGCTCTTTTAATTCTCATTAAAAAGTTTGCATTGATGAATTATGTAAAAGAAATCTTACCGTTTGCAAGATATAAAATGAAGAACTTTGCAGCTGGAGAATGTAAGAAATGCCCAATGTCCTTTTAGCCAGCCCAATCAGAACAAAGTAAAGCAATACAGAGATTTAGTCATGTGTTATTATTCAATCCACTCAAATACTTATTCTGGTTGTGTAAAAAGGTTAGCCTCTCTAAAATTCAATAAAAAGGCCCATTGGTATGGAAGGAGATTGAATGTACAGTTATTATCAAAAGTCTGACGACACTCATTGACCATAACATCACTGCGTGTCAATGTCACCGGAATTTTTAACCTGACTGAGCTATATCCATCGTTTTGCCAACAATGACGTTTGGTAAAACATGACAGCATCTTTTCCTCTAAGAGGGTTTGGCGTCAGAGTACAATACTGGCATTCCTAGATGAGGATGGGAAAGGAGGCAAGAAAAGATGCATATAGTGATTAACGTTTAATGGTCGCTCATGAATGGCAAAGGCAAGGGACAGTGACAACACCTTAAAGACTGACCAAATATATATATGCCCAGCGCCCAAGTCCCCTCTCCAGCCAAGCTAGGGCAATGGCTGCTAAAGAGTTAGCAGGTGGACCTATAGGCTCCCCCAAGACCCTCCATCCGTAGCTCACAAGGATGGTGAGGTAGCATACACTATAATACACTATAAAGCTTGAGCGTGTCTCCAGCCCTAATTCAGGAGATCACCAAGAAGGGACGTTTCCAATAGGCTACCAAAACTCTAGGTAAAATACTAATCATAATAACGAGCAAGTTGACGAGGGAATGTGAAAGCGTTGGTTTGGAGAGTATTTAAAGGGTAAAGTAATCGGTAAATAAGGATTTTATGATAAAAAGTCAAGAACATACACAAATGAATAAAAGAATTGATGGCAGAGATATTGTTGGTTTATTCATCGTGCCGAAAACATCCAAAACATCAGACACATTACGAACCAACAAAGAATGCAAAATCAGTAGTGCGACGCAACCAACGACCCATTCTTTCTACAAGACCAAACCATCTATAACCATACCATCATATTTCAACTTATATGTACAGCACAATCACACACACACATATAAATATATATATATATATATATATATATATATATATATATATATATAACACATTATATATCTCTACAGTATGTATATATATATATATATATACTTCCAGTCAACCTCAGCCTTTTTTGTCCTTAAGGTTAGAGGAGAGGGAGTAGTCATACCATATTGAGACAAGGGTACATGTGCGTGTGTGTGTGCATATCTAAATATTTAGCTGTTATTTTTGACGGGTCATATACACTAGTATATATGTATACACACATATATTAGAGTACATGTGAACTCAAAAACCATACACCTAAAGTTCCGGTGTCTTAGCAGAAGAAAAAAAAAATGCTTCTGAGGCATCCCAGTATTACGAACTATGATTAGAAATAACTACCAGACTTCTTATAATTGAATGGGAATAAACTATACATTTGACGAGATATTTTTTTCATGATCGATAAAACTATTTTATGACGTTTGTTAATCATATTTAATGACATAGCCATACAAATGAACGACATATATGACCATTATTTATGTATATGCTAATATCACATGGAAATACAACATAAAAAGCAAAGAAATATAAATAATTAGAATAAAAATAGAATGCTATAAAAAAACATATAGAGTACACATATAACACTAGACAATAAGTAGGGTAACGCAATTAAAAAAAATAATAATAACAAAAAAAATCACATCAATAAAGAAAACACCGTCAATACAAAATACAATAAAACATATACAAAGCAGTAATAGGAATAAACCAATATAATACGAATCAATATAAAA
>NC_090744.1:92737138-92744638 GCF_036898095.1 Palaemon carinicauda
ATCTTTAGCATCCTTAGTAATGCCGTGCTAAATGAACTTAGTCTTCAGTAGCTGTGCAGTAGATCGGCGAGAGGGATGTGAGAGGCCATGATTGAAAAACACATGTTGGCACATGGGAGCAAGTATCCATGGCCTAGGTCTACCAGTTCTGACGTCACAGAGGAGGGGTCCTCCCAACAGGGCGATATGCAGGCTGTCCAACATGCTTGGTACTCTGGATTTTTTTCGTTGGGCTTGTACCACGGCGTTGTAATCCAATCCCAGATGAATGGCGGCCAATGTGTTTCTTGATGTAGCATCGGCAACGGAATTCATTTTCCCAGGGACATGTTGAAGGGTGCAATTGTATTCAGCCAGGGCAGAGAGATGTCAGCGTTAACAGGATGACTGGAGGCATGTAGTCCATGTGAGTGACGAAGGGTGTACCTTCCAAGAAGTGGCAAAAGTGACGGAGAGCCAAGTACAATTCCAGCAATTCTTGGTCGAAGGTAGAATAACCGGATTCCACCTATGACAGTTTTCTACAGAAAAGGCCAATGGGCAGGACGAGTCATTGACCACTTGCTCAAGTACTGCACAAATAGCGATGTCGCTGGCATCGGGGGAGTGAAGGAGAGGTATATGTGGCACATGAAAAATGAGATTAGTAGAGGTTGATAACGCATTCTTTGCATTGCAGAAGTCCGCTTCTTGAAGGGGACCCCACTTTAGGTCTTTGGCTTGCCCTTGAGTGAGGCGTAGAGGGGTCAAGAGTAGTGGCGATGGCTGGCAGGAAACGGTGATAATAGTTTATCATGCCCAAGAATTCTTGCACGTCGAGGGCGTGGGGAAGTTTTGAACAGCTGCAACCTTCTCAGGGAGTGGGTGGACTCCTTCAGGAGTGATGCCCTAAGAACGATACTTTGTTGGTGCCAAAGGTACATTTGACATACTGGACTACAAGGCCGTTTTGTTGTAGGCGGTCAAGCACGATGCGTAGGTGACGGAGGACGGAAGTGTTCCTCTTTGTAGGAAGAGAACACAAGTATGCCGTCTACATAATATATACAGAAGGGGAGGTCCCCTAAGTTGCCATCCACAAGACGTTGAAAAGTGGTCCCAGCATTACAAAGACCAAAACAGGAGTAATTAAAAGCGGATTTACCGAAGGGGTGGGGGGGGGGGGGTGATGGCGGTCTTGGGAATGGCTTATGGGTTCATGGGCACCTAATAATACCTCTTCAGGAGGTCGAGCTTTGTGCAAGTAAGAGGTTATGTTGGTAATGTTTGGGAGGGGTTAGTGCTCCAGTTTTTTCTGCATGTTCAAATGCCTGTAACCCCCACACGGACGCAGGGAGTCATCTTTCTTCAGGACAATGTGCAAGGGTGACAACCATGGGCTGGAGGCCTTTTGGTAAAGGCACATTTCTTCCATTTCAGTGAACATTTGCTTGGCGGGTCCCAAACGATCTGGCCAATGCTGAGGGACCGTAGTCTTGATATGGTGATAAATACCGTATTTGGCGGAAACTGTGGGCGTTTGGCAAAGATGGAATATTTCCGTGTAGGGCGTGAGGAGATTGGAGTAGGCATTCGTGGGTGCACTGATATGGAGAGTGAGGTTAGAGGGGTTGGGTTGAGTGGATGAGTAAGAGTCTGCGTTGACTAGCCGTCGGTGAGTGACATCAACCAGGAAGTGGTAATGTGAGAGAATTTCTGTACCAAGGATTGGCAATGTAACGTCAGCAACAAAAAACCTCGTGATATTTGATGCTTCCAAACGTTAATGTGAGGTTCTCATTACCATAGGTGGGGATCGCAAATCCGTTGGCAGCTACAAGGAGGATGGCGACAGATTTAGGCAGACTACGTCGTGTCCTGGCGAGTATCATACAAAAACTGCACACCCGTGCCTGCATCATGTAAAAAAGTAAATATTAGTGACAGGCTATTTACAAATTTTTTTTGCCACAGAAAACCATTCGAACATTCCTTCGCAGCAGCCCCGAATCTGGACTGGTAGTAACATTAATGTGGCCGATGGGCGTTGGTAAGTGGCAGTAGAGGTCGTTGGTTGGAGCGTGAGCGAGTGGTCGGTGGTTTTTTTGGCCGTTACAGCACGTCACGGGGTGGTCATCTATGTCCTACCACATTCACGTCAGCTTTGGTTGATGTTGAATAGTTGTCCTCTTTGTCAGTAGTGGAGGCATTGATGGAGGTCTTGAAGGTAGTGAAGTGGCTGACCATAAGGGCGTAGATTTTGGTCATCAGGTCCTTCATGAGCAAAATATTGACATCGGGGATGGCAGCGCATACAGGTTCGGTTAGGCGCCGTACCCATAGGGCACGAAGTAGATTCACTTCAAGAGGAAACCTGTCTACGGATGTTGCAGGTGAGCGATACTGGTCATTTCCCTGAGGGCAAGCGAAGCCTCTAGGTCCCCCAACGGTTGTTAAGAGAGCTGAAAAAGTTTGGTTTTGCAGGTGGCTGGCGATGGCGAGTGCTGCTCCAGGAGGTATTTTTTAGGGCACCATACACTATTGGAGTGTCCCCTTGCTTGCAAAGCCAATCAAATGTGTCCTTCGGTATTGCCGTGAGAACATAATCTGCTTTGGTGCTTGACTTGAGTCGTGCCCTTGATGTGAAACTGGACTTCAGCACGCTGGAGCCAGGTGGACGCTTCTCCAATGACAAAGGGTGGCAGTTCCATTGAGGCAGACTCTGTGGGTGGCATCTTCAAACAGCGGGGCACAGCAGTGAGGGGGCAGGTGGGAGGGAGCGGACACTCCGCTAGTCACCAATATGCGAGCGAGCAGTTAGGTTGTAACTTATAGGCGAGGTGAATGCAACTAACTTTATTTCAACAACCAGTGAGCTTATATACAAGTTTCAGTGGAAGAAGTTCACAAAAATCTAAACATCAATTCATGAAAAGACAGGCTTAAACAAGTTCTGTTAATAGTGAGGTATACAATAAGAAAGAAAATACCGTTACTATGTACGAAGGTCTGTGAAACACATGGTACACCGGGAAGGGTACTTCATGCAAATTCCAGTAAATTGATTATTGGCATTTCTCTAAACGTGCTAGTAATTCTTGCGATGATGTTGGTTAACAAACAACTAACAACCTTCCTTTAAGAAGAAGAAGAAGAAGAAGAAGAGAGAGAGAGAGAGAGAGAGAGAGAGAGAGAGAGAGAGAGAGAGAGAGAGAGAGAGAGAGTCCATGCTGAAAGGACAATTCTGACTTGTGATGTATATGTTCACATAAATTACTAGGACTCACCAAAAATGACAGTACTATCTTGAGTAGTTCTTCAATTGCATCACATCAATGTCAAGCACATCAGGTTACTCTGGTAATTTCTAGTTTAAAATTTCATGAGAAGTTACACCTGGTTACGTTACACATCAAGAAAACGGATATATTGTATATAGTAGATATCAACTTGTTTTTAACTGTTCTTAAGATACCTTATACTAATTGTTCATTGTTTTTCTTGTAGTTTATCAATTTACTTCCTTTCCTCACGGGGCTATTTTTCCTTGTTGGAACCCTTGGGTTTATAGTATCCTGTTTTTCTAACTAGGGTTGTAGCTTAATAATAATAATAATAATAATAATAATGATAATAATAAGGAACTGGAAAATTACAACGCCAAACATTCTTAAATTTATTTCCATCACCAACAAATAACAACGTTTCAAAGATCTCTGTTCATAATCATGTTCCTGGGTAAAAGAAAGTGAAACAATAAAGAGCAAGCTATACATGAATATTGTAAACAAATAAAATTTAATTTAGAATAGGAAAAAGGCATATTTAGGCATTTTTCAATGAAAAAACTTGAGTTAAGCAACACCTTAAACTTGAAGAGCTTCTGATCTATAAGCCCAGATGCTAGCTAGCAGTCTGCCCGTTGCCAGCGCGAAAATTCAATTTGTGAACAAGTGTATCGCTCAATCTTATTTACGACTAACGTAAGAACGGAGTTTCATTTACATCCCTCTTGTGATATGACACACGACAAAGCTCGTCTTAAGAACGGGCGTACATTTCTCTTGTGAAGAAGACAGTTTCTTTAACCTTTGCAATATAATATTAGCGTTTCGTTGGTACTTGTAAAAAAAAAACTCAAATCAAACTTATCTTTACAATATGTTTGAGTTTCATTAACCTCTGCAATTTTAGTTTCACTGTTATTTTCAATAAACCAAATTTCACTGATTTTCACTGTAAGTTCAAGTCTATTTATCCCTTACACTATTACCAAGTTTCATTAGCAGTTGTATCAAACTCGAATTTCACTAATCTTTCTATTTTCGAGTTTCATTATTTTTGGCGAAATTCTCTAAATAGTGAAGTTTTATTAATTTCGGCGATATTCGAGAATATTTCCTTTGCGTTTCAGATTTTAATATAATTCAAATTATTATCCTTAACAATTCTGCCTAACTATCTCCAATTCTTGCTTCTAAGCCGGCACAGATTGATATATTTCGCATGTTTTTCATTCTTTTTACTTAAAAATTAGCTTCCCTTCTCCCCTAGTTGCAAGAAAACTCTCTCTCTCTCTCTCTCTCTCTCTCTCTCTCTCTCTCTCTCTCTCTCTCTCTCTCTCTCTCTCTCTCTCTCTCTCTCTGTGGAGAGGGAAACATGAAGCAACAGTTGCAACAACTCCAAAAGTAACTGAAAATACAACCAGTAAAGGAAAAATAAAAGCATAAAAGTTTTCTTTTTTTCGAATTTCGCAACACTTTCGGAATCGCATCCGAAGCAAATGAAAAAAAAAAAAAACCTACTTTTCAAAACAACTTTTATTTTGTTGGACCAAGGTCAGTCCCTGACAACTCCTGTGATGCTTCCCGTAGCGTAAAGCCACCGGAAGGCCAGCAAGGTCATAAACAAGTACGTCAACCACAACACAGACAGGAAAAAAACATATTCAAGAACATTACGTGATGCCAAAAGCTATAGACTACGAAGATGGGAGAACAATTTGAACTATGTACATGATTCCAGACTGTCACACAATTCTAAGTGCATATATTGCAGATTACTATTTCAGGCTACACATTTACGAGGCATCTTTTTCAAGATGTGAAACTTACATCCCAATAACACTGTCTACATACCTGAATACATGTATTTATAAATAAATGTTGGAATGAAGATGCTAATTCTAATGGCAAAATCACAGCTATATGAAAGCTAATCCTGACAGTCAATGGTTATATGACGAAGTGAATTATGACAATATAGTCATATTTTTCCATCGTTTACAAAGACTTCTACTCTATGAAAGAGTTCTCTCAATCTTTTTTTTTTCGTATTTGGATCATATTCCACTGTACACATACTCGTCTGTTATACTTGACTGTTAATGGCACTCGAACTTAGCATCTTTTTTGTATCCCTTCAAATTCCTCCAGTCTTTCCAAATGCCACAACATTGCACCTACAGTACTGTATACTTGGCCCAACATTCCCTTAACCGAATGCCCCAACAAAGCACCTACGAGTACGAGTACGATGAGGACAGGGAAGTGGGGAATATGGGGAAAGGATAAGTACCCCTGGATACAATCCAGTTTATAGCCCGAGGGCAGGTACCTGGGATGGGAAAGGAGAAGGGAAAAGGGGGGGAAAATGAAGTACAGGGAAAGAATAAAAGAGAGGGGCAGACCCTCATGCGACATTAGATAGTAGTAGAGTTATTTCAAGACAGGAAGAGACAGGAAGGAATAGGAAAGGTTTTTTGGTTCACGCCAAGCAAAAGGACACCAATCGACTGTCACCATTACGTTGATTGAGTGACTGTCACCATTATGTTGTTGAGTAGGGTATGATGGTTAATGAAGGTTGTGTTACAATACTGTATACTTGGTCCAACATTCCCTTAACCAAATACCCCAACAAAGCACCTACAGTACTGTATACTTGGCCCAACATTCCCTTAATCAAATGCCCCAACATAGCACCTACAGTACTGTATACTTGGCCCAACATTCCCTTAACCACACCAGAAGCAATCCTTCTGGGTCCTTTTCAATCATGATAAAAACTACTATTGGTTCTATAATTTGCTGTTTTTCACAAAGTATATTTAGAAAAATTTACAGATTTTCTGAGGATTTTTTCCTGTCATTTATGGCCACTTTCTTAAACACCTTTGCCATAGGGACTGCAGTAGTGGCCACGCTGCAGTGTGCTTTGGTTTATCAAGCCATTGTTGGGAACAGACTAAATTTGAAAGACTATGGTTTAGCTACATAGAATTGACATTTCCTCTGATCAGCGGCCCTGACAAGTTTCCTATGAAGTCGTTATGTCTTCATGGCAATCCCACTCCATAAATACACACACACACTCACACACACACTTATGGCAGCATCTCTAATCTCCAGATCTCAACTTACTGTATCTGTACCATACAGAAAACTAGAAGTCTCACACCTGGAGAACATGAAGGCGGAGCATGACCTTAATTAAATCCCTTTGTCCTCAAACCAAGTATTGGTTTAAGGTAGAAACTAACTTGAAGTTTCAACGTCGCCGGTTATTTGTGTTTTATCTTCCTTGTCTCTCCTAAACCGTATGTACAGTTAGAATCAAAAGAACGCCGACACTCAAGGGAAATCTTTCGTCAGATGTCTCTAGTGTTCCCATGACAAAACGGACAAGGAGTTGCCCTTCTTACAACTTCTACGAAATGGGCGGAGCATTCTTAAACCTTAGCGAATCAGACAGTAAAGGGCCGTCTTTTGTTAGCAAAAGTATACAAATGTTACAAATTGAGTTGCCATATTTCAATTCTGTATAATCCTTTGACGCCTCAACTTTTCAATACAAATACAAAACACACACAGACACACACACACACACACACACACACACACAGATATATATATATATATATATATATATATATATATATATATATATATATATATATACTATTATTTTTCAATTGCTACTTTTTTCGTAAGACGGACCAAGTAGACACATTCCAGGGAAAGGGGGGGGTCTCCTTTAAACCCCCCTGTCCCGGCCATTCCGACACTGAGCAAATAGGAAAGTCATTTCTGTTTTAGGGGTTGTGGAGACAGGCTGCTTGTAGACTCATGATACAGCCTGTAAGATATTGTATTATTGCCTGAGATTTATTTGATACCCGTCAATGTTCTAGTAAATTTGGCTAACCTAATTCATTATTAGCTGATTTGTAAAAGATAGCAGCAATAGAATAAAATAGCTGCTGTTGATGGAAGGCCGATAAGTAACGAAATTCAAGTATTAACTTTGCATAATAGATAATCAATGATGGATATAATAGATACTGATGACTGCAAAGCACCTTGAATACAATCAGAACTTATTATTTCGTATCGAAAATAACTTATATTGAGGTAGATGAGGACGCTATCACATTCTGGCAAAGGGTTTAAAAAATTTGTTTTATTGACAAATCATATTCTCAGAACGACAATTTTCAGAAATTTTGTCATGAAACTATGA
>NC_090744.1:92764638-92777138 GCF_036898095.1 Palaemon carinicauda
TTCTAAAAAGGGACTGAATACTTTCTGGTACTTGGGAAAGTTATCAAAACTGCATCACAGATGGCGAAGCCAATAAAAGCATTGTGAATATATTAAAAATATTGTTAACGCAAGACATTTTGGATTGGATTTGGATTGGATTGTATGTTGAAATAAAGGCCAGAGGCCAGCACAGGCACCAGTGAGGTCGTGGATGCTTACGTGGAAGTCTATCGCACACGGGTTTCATCCTTGCCACAACTATGAAAGTTTGAAGAGGTTAACAACGGGGTTTTGTTTTTCTTTGCAGCTTTTGCTTTGAAAGAGAGAGAGAGAGAGAGAGAGAGAGAGAGAGAGAGAGAGAGAGAGGAGAGAGAGAGAGAGAGAGAGAGAGAGAGAGACAACGGGTTTTGTTATTCTTTGCAGCTTTTGCTTTGGGGGGGAGAGAGAGAGAGAGAGAGAGAGAGAGAGAGAGAGAGAGAGAGAGAGAGAGAGAGAGAGAGAACGGGTTTTGTTATTCTTTGCAGCTTTTGCTTTGAGAGAGAGAGAGAGAGAGAGAGAGAGAGAGAGAGAGAGAGAGAGAGAGAGAGAGAGAAAGAGAAATGTATTGTCTCTATAACTAGCAACAGCGCTTAACAACCAAACATCATGCATTAAGGATATCCCATTAAGTTATGTGTGGACAAATTATCTTTATTTGACTGGATTACTCCTTAATATATTAGAGATATTGAAGGAAATTGTATATGTTTTCATGTATAATTTCGAGGCACCTCTATTCTGAAGCCGATAAATTCTCTACTCTGATAATGTGTGTGTGAATATTTGTCATTGATAACAGTCAGTATTATCAATAACACTATAAATGACTATCATTTCATGGATTTTTTTTAATGAATTACTTGCGTAAAAAATAATGACTTCAAAACCTTGTCCCCAAAAAGTTAACATAAGAGATATCAATATTTTCATTGAAGAGCTGAACTTTGAAATAACATAAAATAAAAAAAAACTAACCAAGTTCAAAGTACGTGATTCAATCGATTATACAAACTGAAAATATTACAACCTTTACTTTGCAATAACGCCGTCCATAGCAATATTGATAAGAATTCCTATGGTATGTTCCTTGGGATTGCCTCTTTTCACTTGGCACACCACTTTGATAATAAAACAAGGACAATAACAATTACTCAGAGGCCACTTAAAAGGAGGAGAGGTCAATGAAATGACCTCTTAAGAAGGCGTATGGTCACAGAAATGGTACAGGGCCAGTAGACTTTGCTTATGGTCATTGGGCAAAAATACCCCGGCCTGGGTATGAAAAGGCATTGACTGGAATTCTTAGTGTTAGTGAACTGGGAATGAGGCCTTAGGAGTGAATGGAAAACCTACTGGAGATGCTCTAAACGTCAATAAACTGGACAAAAGGACAAAGGAATGTTGAAAAACTTTAGATTATATACAAAGCCATCAGGGAAATATTTAGCCACTGAAAGGTACGAGACCCATATCCGATCATAAGTACTTTGGAATCAATATAATGTCACTTTCAGTATGCAAACAATTGTAACAGGTAAATTAACAAGACATGCGGCCTCTTAATTGAAAATAAAATCACAGGGAAACTCTATGAAGACTATGGAAAGGGTAAATGGTCAATGGGCTGAGAATAAGCAATTTAAACTAAACGCGAGAGCCGATGTAGAGCTGGATTATAACTACAAACACCCTAGGAGTAAACATGGTCATTGTATAGGGTGATGGATCGGCATTGTAAAAGTCTTTGGATTAAAACTAAAACCACCAACTAAGACTAGGAAATCCTACTGAAAAGGCCATAACCTGCAATGGACTATGCAAAAGTCTTTTGAATTGAAAATAGAGTCGTTGGGATGATTCTATGCTATATTAAGAGGGTAAAACTTTAAAGAAAGAGGTAGATTGCCTTTGATTAAATTCAAGGCTACTGCGAGAGCCTAATGATGAAACAGTCACTGGACTGGCAAAAAGACCTTAAGATTACACATGGAAATGCTGTACTGGAATTGCCTTCCTCATACCACTGGAAAGGGTAAAAGGCTAAAAGACTGTCCCTTCATCCTCTTGATTCAATCTCTAGTCCCGGAAAGTGCTTGATGTCACTAGAATACAAAATAGCCCAACCACCTAAAAATACAGTCTTTATATTAAATAAAATTGGACAAGGTGTGCCATGACCACTGGAATCTGTAAAAGATTCTCAGGGTGATTGTAAAACCTTAGGATAAGTCACAGATCAAGTACAAACCGGGCTTGAACTCCGAACTGGCAAGGAGAGCTGCGGACGGGCCAAAAGTATTTAGTCTGGGCTATTTCCACTAAAATGACCAAATATGCCATTGCAAAGTAGCAAAATATCGTGTTCTCTTGTAAGCGCAGGATATTTGGGATTCCCCCCTTTTTTTGACCTCCTGAACGAAAATGTAAGCCTCATTTCAACGCACATGTACATATACACATATATAATACATATGTATGTAAAATATATATATATATATATATATATATATATATATATATATATATATATATATATATATATATATATACTGTATATATATATATATAGTATACATAAATATATATGTGTGTGTATATATATAAATATATATATATATATATATATATATATATATATATATATATATATATATATATATATATATATAGAGAGAGAGAGAGAGAGAGAGAGAGAGAGAGAGAGAGAGAGAGAGAGAGAGAGAGAGAGAGAGAGAGAGCGAGAGCAGTAGCAATTTAATCCAACAGCTAAAGTAGCACTCTCCCAATCGATAACGAGACCGCCCCCCCCCCCTTCTCCCTTTTCTCCTCCTCTCTTCGCCACTCCTCTCTTCTTTCCTTCATCCTTTTTTTTTATTTCTCTCTTTCTCTTTAACGTCATGCAACTGGCAAGCCCTTCCTATCCTTTACCTACCAACCTACGTTCACCGTCATGCAACCAGGGTGCTCTCTCTCTCTCTCTCTCTCTCTCTCTCTCTCTCTCTCTCTCTCTCCTCTCTCTCTCTCTCTCTCTCTCCTCTCTCTCTCTCCACAACTTGCAAATATACAGGGTAAATGTTCAACTCTTTCCCATTCGTAAATAAAAAATAAAAAAAGTTGTTGGCCCAATGACCTAGTTGCATGTTCAATCCAAATCACCCAATTGTAGGAAACGAAAAACAAATATCTGACGGTGAATATTCAGTATTTTTTTTTTTTCATTTATTTAAAGGAGACTCAATTGCACCAAGACTATTGTATGTAATATTAATCACGCATAATAAAATTAACAACTTCAAAATTATAATCATGATAAAATTTACGACTCTCAAAATCATAATCATGATTAAAAATAACGACTTTCAAAATCAGAATCATGATAAAATCAAAACTCAAAATCAAAACTCAAAATCCTAACGCAATAAAATTAACAACTTGAAAAATCATGGTGATAAAAGGATAAATGTCTTGCCAAGTTGTCCTTTTGCAGCAACATAAACAATAACAACAACAACAACAACAACAACAAGTTGACCTCGCTCTTCAACCGCGCCAGCTAGATGAGGCACGACGTCCTCTTGGGAATCTGCGTGAAAGTACTCGAACGTGGAGCAGGCCATTAAACAGGGCGATTATGCGCTCCGTGTAGGTCGATAACCTGTAATTGAGCTAATGCGCTTTCATTTCATATCTTTGAAGAAATCTCCATACGTTTATTCCTTAACATTTAAGTTTGATTTTAGTAAGATGGCCGGTTACACGGAATAACACTTCGGCATAGGTGTACCTCAAAAAAAAAAAAAAAAAAAAAAAAAAAAAAAAAAAGAAGAAGAAGAAGAAGAAGAAGAAGAAGAAGAAGAAGAAGAAGAAGAAGAAGAAGAAGAAGAAGAAGAAGAAGAAGAAGAAGAAGAAGAAGAAGAAGAAGAAGAAACTTCGGACATGTTTGTGCAGTCCCATGAGGCCGCGGCTCAAATGTGTTATTTAAGGAAATGACCGACTTACTTTTGGTCAACAATAAGTGACCGGAACCTTGGACTAACCGATACCATAACAAACACGAATATATAACAGAAGAACATCACTACCTGTCTGTATGTATGTACACATTTAATAAAGGTACAGGAACTTTTCCATTGCTAAGCTGAAAACAGGATTTCAAAATACAATAATATACAAAATTGCAACTTGTTTTTCAATCTCATATACAACAACAACAAACACTGCCATTTCCAATTCACTGCAGGACAAAGGTCTCATACATGCTCTTAGTCAGGTCTGGGGTTTGCTCATTTTCATCACCGCACTAGCTACTGACTAGTCCAGTTTGCTGATCATGGCGATACATAAACCCTTTCACCACATTAAGGTATCCCAACTCAGAAAGGGGATACATCATATATATATATATATATATATATACACATATATATATATAGTATATATATATATATATATATTCATTTATATATTTATTTATATATTTATATATATATATAAAATATACATATGTATATATACAAATATATATGATACATTCCATGCACCAAGGACTATGTTTAGCTAGATCTCTATTAAGGGATTCAGCAACCCCAGGTCTACATTCAGATGGAATAAATCGATCTTGCTTACTAGGCCAAACCAAATGTCATGTGTATATAGTATGAAAAGTCATGGGCCAAGAACACAACCTCTCTGAGGAACACAATACTCACTATAATGCCCATCAATCACAACACTTTTGAAATCTATTCATCAAAAATTGAATGATGGTGCTAAGAAGTAACTCAAATACCTATATGTAGTGTGTGTGTGTGTGTGTGTAAGAGAGCGTAAAGTCTATAAAGAATAATCTGAAAAAATAAGTGCAGCAGAAAATTTCCCGGAGAAGAAGAACACAAGATTTCCCAGCAGCAAATATAAAGAAAAGAAAAATCGATCCTCCAAACACCGTCGTTAAGATGGGGCCGCTGAGCCTTCTGTGAAGCCAAAGGATATCTCGAATGAAGACGAGGCCTCTCGCAATCGTCATAATCGTCAGGAAGAGAGGGGGACTGGGGAGAAGGTCCTGAGGAAGTAGGGCAAGGGACTGGGGAGAAGGTCCTATGAGGAAGTAGGGAGAGGGACTGGGGAGAAGGTCCTATGTGGACGTAAAGAGAGGGACTGGGGAGGTCCTATGAGGAAGTAGAGAGAGGGACTGGGGAGAAGGTCCTATGAGGAAGTAGAGAGGGGAACTGGGGAGAAGGTCCTATGAGGAAGTAGAGAGGGGAACTGGGGAGAAGGTCCTATGAAGAATAAGAGAGAAGGACTGAGGAGAAGGTCCTATGAGGAAGAAGAGAGATGGACTGGGGAGAAGGTCCTATGAGGAAGTAGAGAGGGGGGAGAGGGTCCTATAAGGAAGTAGAGAGGGGGAGAGGGAGAGGGTCCTACAAGGAATTAGAGAGTGGGTAGAGGATCGTACAGGAAAGTGGAGGAAATAAATCTGAAAATGGAAGACTGTGAAATGGGGAGAAATCTGAACTAAACAATCGATGCGAGAAACATTGATGGCACAAAAAAGTTAAATGATCAATCTGGAGAAAAATATGGGATAGAATGTGCCCAGTGAGACTATAAAATAATGTGAAAGGAAAAAATTAACACAAACTAGGAAAATTTCACAAAGGGAAGAATGAAGAAACCTTTTATTATTATTATTATTTCTATTATTATTATAATCATCATCATCATCATCATCATCGTCATTATTATTATTATTATTATTATTATTATTATTATTATTATTATTATTATTATTAGTTAAGCTACTATCCTCATTGGAAAAGCAGGATGCTATGAACCCAAGGGCTCCAACAGGGAAAAATAGCTCAGTGGGAAAGGAAATAAGGAAATAAACTACGAGAGAGGTCATGAACAACTAAAGTAACATTTTAAGAACAGTAAAAACATTTAGATCTTTCATAAATAAACTATAAAAATTGACATATATAAGCCTGCAAGTTTAAAATTTTGAAGTTCCACCGATTCAACTGCCTAATCAGAAAGATATTTCCGCAACTTGGTCACAGCTGGAATAAAACTTCTAGAATGCTGTGTAGTATTGAGCCTCATGATGGAGAAGGTATGACAATTAGAATTAACTGCATACCCAGTGTTACGAACAGGATGGTAAAGCACAGTTGCCTTCATTAATTCCGGTACACTGATGTCTCCTTAGCTTCCAATGAAGGGTACCGGAATTAACGAAGCCAACTGTACCACCAATCTAAAACTAAGGTTTAGGTAGGTCAAGGCTGGGATATCCCCTCACAGGATGTTGCCATGTTGCATTCTACACTACGTCACTGAGGCGCCAAATTTGTATTTATGTCGTCAGGCTGGAAATATGTGTATATGTCTCTGTGTGAACACCACATATTATTATAAAATACATAATGTGAGAGATATTTACAGCAGCCACATATTATTATAAAATACATAATGTGAGAGATATTTACAGCAAAGACATTGACATTTTTCATTGCTCTCTCTCTCTCTCTCTCTCTCTCTCTCTCTCTCTCTGCTCTTGTAGCTGTTCAATTAATTGCCTTTGAAATATCGTCGAAAATCCTCTATACTGCTTCTCCTGCAGAAAATACTGGCTTACCTTGCTGAGCTAAAATTATTGTGTTTGTATCAACACAGAAAGTTAACAATAGAGTATACTGGCGGCCTGTCACCAGTACAGTAAAATCATCATCATCATCATCTCCTCCTACGCCTATTGACGCAAAAAACCTCGGTTAGATTTCGCCAGTCGTCTCTCTCTTGAACTTTTAATTCACTACTCCATTCATCATCTCTTACTTCACGCTTCATAGTCCTCAGCCAGGTAGGTCTGGCCCTTCTAACTTTTCTAGTGCCTTGTGGAGACAAGCTGAACGTTTGGTGAACTAATCTCGCTTGGGGAAAATATTAAAGAAAAAAATGTGGCTTATTTCTCTATTGAGTTATGGAGCTTGGCTGATCTTAAATCCCAAACTTGCTTATTAGCTCCAATCAAAATGACCGATTCATCACACACGGCTCATATATAAAACAACGCTGAGCAAGTGTTCAACGGGCAATTGTAACAGAACAGAACAGCATGAGCAAGTGTTCAACGGGCAATTGTAACAGAACAGAACAGCATGAGCAAGTGTTCAACGGGCAATTGTAACAGAACAGAACAGCATGAGCAAGTGTTCAACGGGCAATTGTAACAGTACAGAACTGCAACACTCTCAAATATGTATGCCACATTTCTTCATTGTTTTACAAGTGCCGCCTGCATTACAAGTTTACTTTCCTTTAATGTACTAAAATGTTTACGTTTATGTCGAGCGTTTACGTGTCTGTAATGTCTTTAACCTAAATAAGCTAATTGGCGCCTCATTTGTTTAGACAGCAAAGTAATGGCGTACTTAGGTATACCACCGGCTAGACTCCCCCCAAACCTTGATTTTAGAATGGTTGGACTTTAATAAAGATAGAAAAACTGAAAAAATAGAGGGAAACAACAATAGGAGAATAAACAACAAAAGATATAAACTGAAGAAATTGAGAGAGAAAACGCTAGTTGTAAATAAGAATTTAAAAATATAAAGATAAGCTGAAGAAAAACTATAGGAATGAACAAAGAAGACTGAGGAAATGGGTATATTTCTTTTCATTTTTGAAGGACGGGATAAATAGAATATAAGAATAAACTAAAAAAAAAAAAATCCGATAAAATGCTTTTAAAAAATTAAGGACGTTTGAATGAAGAGACAGGGAAGGGGAAAACTCACATAAGGAATATAATAAAACTAAAGATTCATTTATAGAACGAAAAAACCCGGAACTCAAAATAAGTTAAAATACAAAATATTTGATTCCGTTGAATTTCGATTAATTTTGGCAATATCTTTAGGCGCTGGGGCTTGTGAGGCTATTCAGCACTCAAGCGCGACAGGGGAATGGGTGGGTGGGGGGAGGGGGGAAGGGACGAAGCAGTTACCCTATGAAGTAAAAGATAGAGAAGTTGGACAACAAGACTGGAGGTAGAGTAGGCTGTAAAGTAACGCTTGGACCTTAAGTAACGCCTACAGACCACAGAGTGAGGTGTACTGATGGCACTACCCTGTTGAGTCACTGTTCTTGAAGGCATCAAGTCACTATTCCTAAGAATTTCGAGTCCCTCTCCTTGATGGCAGCGAGTCAAGATTCTCATTTGATTACACGATTCAACTTTAAATTCTCAATTGGACTCGCTTCACTTCTGATGGAATGTCAACACTCTTTACTCTTTGATGCTCAAGTCGTACTACACAATTTTTTTTTCTTTTTAGATGCAATTATTCACAGTTGCTTAAATATGCCCAGTATCGGTGGCCACGGCTTTGACATCAGTTTGGAGAAATGACAAAAATATATTTACAAAGATAAGACCGCCAGACATTGCTACAAAATAGATAAAACCTTAACGGGTTTACTTGTAAATTTCTATAAAGAGTAAAATCTAAATTATCAAAGTAGAGACATGTTTGATCAGTCTTTTATTTCAGTGTCTGGGAATATAGAAATCTGCATATTCTTCTGTGTTTCACAAAACCTTTTTAATCCATTTTTATGATTTTGTGGTTTAGGGTAGCCGTTTTATCGTTTAGAACTTTATATAGATATATTGCCATCACGATCAGCTCAGTAAAAATAGTAAATAAATATAAAACATTATCAAATAATGAAATAGACAAGGTATTCGTATCTAAAGCGTCGTGAGCATGTGATGCCCTTCTTAAAAACTTCAACGTTGTACAGAAATCCCTTGATTGTGGTCAGGAAGTTCGTATGATTGACCTCTGATTTTAGTGTTACCTTTGACCGTGTTAATCATGAGGCCCTTGTTTTCAAACTCATACAGTTGGGAGTAAGTGGGTCTTTTTTTAGCATTATCATTGAATTTTTGAGTAATAGATTGAAGAGTTGTTTTTGATAGACACCATAGACAGTATAGGAATTTGAAATCTGTTGTGCCTCAAAGCAGTGTTCTTGGCCCATTACTTTTCATATTAGTATATACACTTGATAGCCTATGTGGTTTGACCGAGAAAACAAGCTCGCTGAGTATGCAGATGATACTACTCTCTTTGCTTCAATTCCATCTCCTGAATGTAGATCTGGGATTGCTGAATCCATTAATATAGATCTAGCTAAAATTAGTGCATGGTGCAACTTATGGGACATGAAGTTGAACCCTAACAAAATTCAAAGTATGATTGTAAGTAGGTCAAAGACAGTGGCTCCTCAATATTCAAATCTCTGCATTGGTAATGTTTCTTTAGCTCTATAGGACTTGAAATTTTAGGTATGATTCTTGATAGCATATTTATTTTTGAGAAACATATTTAGTCCGTTTATTCTTCATTTTTAAAGAAAATTGGCTTATTGAGAAAGTCTTGTAAGATTTTCGATGATGAATCTATTCTGAAGAAGTTTTAATTCTTCCATTCTGCCATTTTCGAGTATATATTGTTCTCCTGTTTGATCTTCTGCTGCCGAATCTCACCTTAATTTATTGGACAAGAACTTGCGGTCTTATAAACGTCTTATTCCTGATCTAAATATTAATATCCGGTACCGTCGTTCAGTTAGTTCTTTATGCATGTCGCATAAGATTTTTCATAATTAATCATCCTTTGCATTTAGATCTTTCCAGTCACTACCATCCTACACGTAATACTAGGTACGCAGTTAATTCTAACAGTCATGCCTACTCCATCATAAATCTCAATACTTCAGAGATTTTATTCCCGCAATGACCAGGTTGTGGAATGACCTTCCTAATCGGGCAGTTGAATCGGTGGAACTTCAAAAGTTCAAACCCTCAGGGAATGTTTTAGTGTTAAAAAGGCGGACATAAGTCTCTCTTTATAGTTTATATATGAAAGATCTATTTTAATGTTACTATTCTCAAAATATTTCATATTAATTTCCTTCGATATTCTGATCAGCGTGTATTTGTTTGAATGTCAGTCTGTGTGTTTGGGATTCGCATAACTCAAAAACTATTAGAGGGAATCTCATGAAATTTGGTGGGTTAATTGACCACGATACAAAGACGATTTGATTAGATTTTGGAAGTGATTGGGTCAAGTGTCAAGGCCAAGGTCCAAAAAGGTAAAAAAACGAATCACAAAACTCAAACACTATTTGACCGAATCTCATGAAATTGGGTGAAATAACTGATCATGATCCAAGGACCATTTGAATAATTTTTTGAGTAATTGGGTCAAAGTTCAAGGTAAAACCATAAAAAAGTAAAAAAAAAAAAAAAAAAAAAAAATTAAACTAGTGCCAAAACGTGTACAATTCAATTGCGTCTCGTGATATAGAAGATGATATAGTGATGTCAGTACCCTTGTGTGTTTGTTTGTTTGTATGTCTGTCAATGTGTTTGAAATTCCCATAACTCAAAAACTCATGAAATTTGGTGGAATGACTGGCCATGATCCAAGGAAGATTTGATAAGATTTCGGGAGTGATTGGGTCAATGGTCAAGGTCAAGGTCACAATAATGTCAATAATGTTTCTTTGCCAAATCGTGGTAAATTTCCAAATGATTTACATAAAACTAGTGTCAAAGTGTGTATTATTCAATTGCTGTGATATACAACATGATATAGTGGCAAAGGTATGCGAACTCTCTACCGAGTGGCCGTTCTAGTTGTTCATTACTTCACTTGTAATTTGTTTGTTTCTTTATTTCCTTTTCCTACTGGGCTATTTTTTCCTTTTCCAACTAGGGTTGTAGCTTAGCTAATAATAATAATAATAATAATAATAATAATAATAATAATAATAATAATAATAATAACAAAAATATTACTAATAATAATAATAAAAATAATAAAAATATTACTACTACTACTACTACTACTACTACTACTAATAATAATAAAAATATTACTAATAATAATAAAAATAATAAAAATAATAACAACAGCAATACAAGAAATTGAATAACTCGAGACATGGTTGTCCAAGACGCATTTTGGTTTTAAATATACACTAATAAAAAAGGGTGTAATTAATAAAGATTAAAAAAAAAATTCAGTGTTCCGGACACACAAAACCTCAACTTCCGTCGAGTACGAGAGAAACCTCGTCACCTTTACTGTTTAATTAGTCCTGCCAGAGACTCGATAACCATCTATGAACTTGACACGTTTATACAGCTGTCTTGAGAGTGAACGCCTGAAGAACAGCCTAAGGGGGTTGGTTATGGGAAGGTGGTGGGCCACACCTTTCCGGACCGGTTCAAATAACAACAAAATGAGCGTCTTGCCATAGCATATTTATAAATACCATTTTAAGATCACTGAAATTTTTATTTTCTTAGCATAAACAAAGAACCGTCCGTCGTTACTTTTTCAACGCCAGCTTGATATGCAATCGATTTTCCAAGCTGCGTGTTGGCTCTGACCTTGAGAGCGCGCACGCACTCACGCACACACACACACATAGAGGGGTGTGGGACTGATCCCCTCTATATACTCACCCTCAAGACAGGGGGGCGGGAGGGATATTGGGGGAGCCGGACCCGCCCACCCAAAACTTGCATAGCAAGGGCCCTCAAACATGACCTATACGCAGAATGCGGCCAAGTTCCGCATCGCCACCCCCAAAAAAGTCAGAATCGATTTCACTTTTAATCTTGACTGGTCTTGGTTGAGGAGGGCATAAATGAGGCGCCGCCTAAGGAGGAAAATGAAGAAATGAAGAGGAAAATGGGAAATGGAAAAGGGGTGATAAGTTTGAGATCAAAATGGGGGTAGGAAGTTGAGACTGGGGGTATACATGATCTATTCTTTATCTAGATTTTCGATAGATATCTTTGTCTCGATTTAGAATACTTGCGAACACACACACATACTACACCCATTCATTGGAAAGTGTCTAAATTTAAATTATCTTAATCTAATGAGGAGGAGGTTTGGTATTAAAAAAATCGCCTCTTTAATTATAACAAATTTTCTCTCTCTCTCCTCTCTCTCTCTCTCTTCTCTCCCTCTCATCTCTCTCTCTCTCTCTCTCTCCTCTCTCTCTCTCTCTCTCTCTCTCTAATTCTATCTACTCCCACTTCCAGATTAATAAACACCTAATCAGAATAAACAGCTAATGTTTTCGATTCGTCATTAAGCTAAATGGCAACACCCAAAGCCTCTTGCCATCTTACCTAGCATAAATTTACCGAAGGAGTTTCCACGAAGTTCAAATTACTTCAAAGAGGAAGCCAATTATTTATCAAATAATCAACTTATATCATTTGGGTTATATAGATATGCTCCATACATCCTCCGGAGCATTTAAGTGTCTTTATGAAAACCTCCGAACTTTTCAAATAACTCTATGATATCCTTAGAACCCTTCTGCTAACTTCAGGATATCCTTTGCGAGTTTGAGTACTTTGATAACCTCAGCATACC
>NC_090744.1:92794638-92797138 GCF_036898095.1 Palaemon carinicauda
ATTCTATCTACGTTTCTGTTGGGTTCTTTCAGTTTTAATTTCAGTGTGGAAATGAGAAGCTGGTGATCACTACCAATATCTGCTCCTCTACAGCTTCTTACATTTCTCAGTCCTCCTTCTCTCTTAATTAATGGGTATCTTCGCCAATATTGTCCTAGGTCATAAGCGGGGCTAGGTTAAAGGGCCTTTGTCTCTCCCACTGAAACCAGTCAGCTTCTCTCAAGGAATGGGGTTGGCTGCCCTGAAGCTCTTTCTTCTTTGCGCTCCTAACGAAAATGTAACCCTGCGATAAACTAACCTGACGAATGGTTATGGTTATCAGCAGTCCGCTTGGCTAAAAGGATACAAACTGCCAAAGGCATTTACTTTTGTAAAGCAGCTACTCAACCAAGTACTGACCATTCTCAAGACGTTAATTTCGCTAATATTGAGACTAATGGTGATACGAAGTTATTGTTATTATCATATAGTATCTTTAATTGATGCATTTGAAACCAGTGCCAACATCTGGTTTTGGAATTGTCATTTCCTATCCAGTCTTGTTCTTAATATCAGTAAACATCTTATCTTCAGATTGTCAACATCATTATGATCAACCTTTCGTCCTCCAGATCATTTTCAGTCTGCATTAAATGTGAGAGCAAAGTAAGTCTTTAATGGAAAGTCCAAGATCTCCCGAAAAGTCCGATAACCTGCTTACCATACCTTCCCCCCCTCCCCACACACACACACACACACACACACACACACACACATATATATATATATATACACATACATACTGTATATATCTTGTGTATGAAAGTAATTAGCTGCGCAACCTGACTTCAGAGTTACTGGACTCTAAATTTTCTAAAGTAAATTTCAGTTGTGCGTCATATTTTCCAAGGTATTTATCGCTATCTTCTCAATGCTGATCCAAGTTGTACTTTCCCCGTATTTTGAGATTCCTCATAATCCTCAACAAATAAACCCACTCCAGTCTCTCTCCAAACAGAAGTCGATGTTCTTACATGGGAAAATTTCTTGTAATTTTTATATCAAACGTCTCCCCCTTTCTGACAAGGTCAAAGAAAAAAAATACAATATATCAATTGCAAAGATTTCATATTTTGTATGATATTTCGACTGTGTACCTTATAACATATCTTTCACTTCCATCATCCAGTTTTCTCAGAAATCCTTGACAACAATATATGACATAAAGAAATAGTGAGGTTATTCTGTTTCTGATATCAGGAAGTTTAATTTTCCTTTGAATAAAACAAAAGGAGCCATTCTTATCCCAAAAATCACATTGTTACAAAACACTTGAACCCAAACATTTTCCCGAAAATGCGAATCTTAAAATAATATATATTTTTATGTTATTATTGTTCTTATAATAGTTTAATTGTTCATTATATCTTCCAATTTATTTCTTTGTTTGCTTTCCTCACTGGGCTATTTTTCCCCCTTGAGCCCTTGGGATTATAACTTCTTGCTTTTTCAACAAGGATTATAACTTAGCTAATAATAATAATAATAATAATAATAATAATAATAATGAGAGTAACATCACACAAGAAACTAAGCTATTATTAGCGAAACCTTGAAGGAACTCAGATGATGCGACCGATATTCAAAGTTCTACCAAAAATTGGGTTGTGGTGGAACACAGCCCACAGTGAAAAGCCATACCTCTCAAAATTACTGTATTTCTGGCTCACGACAAACATCAGTTGGCACATAACCTGATTATTTGGAACCATAATTCCAAATGACTACGGTTTTCTTGAATTAGTCATTACAGATTTTGCCAAATTGGTAATTATAGTTAATGCTTTTGTTTAACTGGTCATTAAAAGGTTTACCAAATTGGTAATTATAGTTAATGCTTTTGTTGAATTGTTCATTAGGGTGGTTTTGCCAAATTGGTAATTCTAGTTAATGCTTTTGTTGAATTGGTCATATTAGGTTTTGTCAAATTGGCAATTATATATAATGGCTTAGGTGAATTGATTATTATAGGATTTGTCGGATAACTAATCAGTTAATTTTAGCTGAAGCTTTTATTGAAATGGTCATTTGTAAGTTTTGCCAAATTGGTAATTTTATTTAATGCCTTTGTTGAATAGGTCACTACAGGTTTTGCCAAATTGGTAACTCTAATTAATGCTTTTGTTGAATTGGTAATTATAGGTTTTGCCAAATTGGCAATTCTAATTAATGCTTTTGTTGAATTGGTCATATTAGGTTTTGTCGAAATTGTATTTCTATATAATACTTTTGTTGAATTGATCATTAAAGGTTTTTGTCAAATCGGAAATTATAGTTAATATTTTAGTTGAATTGGTCAATACAGGTTTTGACAAAATGGTAATTTTAGTTAATGCTTTTGTTGAATTCTTCATAAGAAGTTTTGCCAAATTGGTAATTTTGAACATGCTTTCGTTGAATTGGTCAGTATAGGTTTTGCCAAATTGGTAATTTTAATTAATGCTTTTGTTGAATTGTTCAC
>NC_090744.1:92824638-92832138 GCF_036898095.1 Palaemon carinicauda
CAAATGATTCAATCTAATGGAGGCTGAACTCAAATGAAGAGACATCAATCTACTATATCAAAACTTAATTAAAAGATTCAATGGAAGCAACGATGGTTTCCCCAACATATAAAATTCAAGCGGCTGGGTGTTGGGGGATTCAAGACAGCGTTTTAATACATTATCCTGAAAAGGGTCAAACCATTAAGAGATTGCGACTGACAAAACTCAAATCAAGTCACAAATGGAGAATAAAATGATTGGAAGAGAAGACAAACTCAAATCAAGTTACAATAATGTATAAAAAGATAGCAAAAAATAAAAAAAATCAATTAAGTTACAAAGTTCAATAAAGGGATTGTGATTGATGGAAAATTCAATCAAGTTACAATGGTAAATAAAGTGATTAGAACAGATGACAAACTCGAATAAAGTTAAAATGATGAATTTAGGGATTATGGCAGCTGGAAAACTCAAATCGTTAAAATGATGAACAAAAGATAGTGACATATGAAAAACTCACATCAAGTTACTATTATGAATTTAGGAATTGCGACATATGTAAGACTCAAATCGTTAAAATGGTGAATAGAGCGATTGCGACTGATGAAAAACTCAAATCAAGTTACAATGATGAATTCAGGGATTGCGACAGATGGAAAACTCAAATCAAGTTACAATGCTGAATTTAGGTTTGCGACAGATTAAAAACTCAAATCAAGTTACAATGATGAATTCAGGGATTGCGACAGATGGAA
Organism: Palaemon carinicauda; assembly: GCF_036898095.1. Taxonomy (NCBI): domain Eukaryota; kingdom Metazoa; phylum Arthropoda; class Malacostraca; order Decapoda; family Palaemonidae; genus Palaemon; species Palaemon carinicauda. The sequence goes on from NC_090744.1 coordinate 92,825,376, forward strand.
AACTTAAATCAAGTTACAATGATGAAATAAAGGATTGCAACAGATGAAAAACTCAAATCAAATTACAATGATAAATTTGGGAATTATGACGAATGGAAAACTTATATCAAGTTAAAATGCTAAATTAAATCATTGCGATGGATGAAAAGCTCAAATTAAGTTACAATGATGAATTTAGGGATTGCGACAGATGAAAAACTCAAATCAAGTTACAATTATGAATTTAGGGATTGCAAGAGATGGAAAATTCAAATTAAGCTATAATAATGAATTAAAGAATTGGGACAGAAGAAAAACTTAAATCAAGTTACAATAATAAATTTAGGGATTGTGACCGATGGAAAACTCAAATCAAGTTACAATGATGAATTAAAGGATTGCCACAGATGAAAAACTTATATCAAGTTACAATGATGAATTTAAGGATTGCAACAGATAGAAAGCTCAAATCAAGTTACAATACCGAATTTACGGATTGCGACAGATGAAAAGCTAAAATCAAGTTACAATGCTGAAATTGGGATTGTGACAGACGAAAAAGTTAAATCAAGTTACAATGATGAATTTAGGGATTTTGACAGATGGAAAACTTAAATCAAGTTACAACACTGAATTTAAGGATTGCGACTGATGAAAAACTTGAATAAAGTTACTTTGGTGAATTAAAGGATTATAACAGATGAAAAACTCAAATAAAGTTACAACGATGAATTTAGGGATTGTAGCGAATAGAAAACTTAAATCGAGTTATAATCGGAATTAAAGGATAGCAACAGATGAAAAACCCAAATCAAAATTACAATAATGAATTTAGGGATTGTGACAGATGAATAACCAAATCAAGATACAATAATGAATAAAGGGACTGTGACAAATGAAAAACTCAAATCAAGTTACAATGCTGAATTTAGGTTTGCGACAGATTAAAAACTCAAATCACATTACAATGATGAATTTTGGGATTGTGACAGATGAATAATCAAATAAAGTTACAATAATAAATAATGGGATAGCGACAGATGATAAACTCAAATCAAGTTACAATGCTGAATTAAAGGATTGTAACTGATGAAAAACTTAAGTTACAATGATAAATAAAGGGATTGTGACAGATGATAAACTCAAATCAAGTTACAATACTGAATTGGAGGATTGCGACTGAGGAAAAACTCAAATTAATTTACAATGATAAATCAAGGGATTGTAACAAAGAAAAAGCTTACAAGTTACAATGCTGAATTGATGAATTGCTACAGATGAAAAGCTCAAATAAAGTTACAATGATGAATAATGGGATTGTGATATGAAAAACTCGGTCAATTTACAATTATGATTGAAGGAATTGCGACAAATACAAATTCAATGAAGTTATAATGTTAATCTAATGGATTGCGACAGATGAAAAACTCAATTACCTTATAATAATGAATTGAAGAACTACGAAAAAGGAAAAGCTCAATCAAATTACAATGTTGAAAATGTCTGTGAGAAGGATTGTGCCCCATTCCAATATGATAAATTCTGTCCAAACAAAGCAGTTGTCAATGGCTGATGCAGCCAGTACCAGTTTCAACTTCCGATTTGACTTGACCTACCATCGTCCGACTTATTCTTGTTTCTCAAACTTCATTTACAACATATGAGCTCATAATTCTTGGGGAAAATAATGAACTAAAGTATGTTTTTAGCAACACTTTCTAGAGACAAGAAACTGTCCGAATGAATTGAGAATGTAAGTATCTATATATAAAATTACATGTATTACTTAGACATATACATGTATTATTTACATATATAGAAAGATATACAGTATAAGTAAACATGAACAGTATATTTAATATACATACGTACACACACATACAGTATATATATATATATATATATATATATATATATATATATATATATATATATATATATATATATATATATATGAACATATACACACACACACATACATATATATATATATATATATATATATATATATATATATTATATACACACGCATATATATATATATATAATATATATATATATATATATATATATATATATAGAGAGAGAGAGAGAGAGAGAGAGAGAGAGAGAGAGATTTAAAAAAAACATCAAACGGATGGACAATAATATTTAAAATACATCCAAATACATTTTTGGTAATAGATTTCACTTGCTCCACTGCACATTGAACCAAACCTTGTCTAATGACAGGGAAATTTTCTATGAAGTTTCATTAACGGCCATAAATTACACCGACGTCGTCTGAATATAGCTCGTGTCATGTCATCCAATGGTACTCGGGAAAGGTGATATATGATAGGATGCTTGGATGTAAGCTTGCCTACCAACTCTCTCTCTCTCTCTCTCTCTCTCTCTCTCTCTCTCTCTCTCTCTCTCTCTCTCTCTCTCTCTCTCTCTATAATAATACTGATTGATAGATGATAGAACTGCACAACTAGAAAGAATTTACTCGTTATTTTCGTTTTGTTTAGTTTCATTTATCATTCCCATATTATTATCATTATTAGTGCCGTTCACGAGCACGCATTACACCGTAAGAAGCGAGGAGTCAATGACGTGGTTTAGAAGAAGCACTATAAATATTTACCAGGTTTAGTAGGTTCGCCTTGAAAAAATTTGACTTTTAACAATATTCTATTCCCTTAAAATAATATTATTCTTAATTCTGTTGTTAGACCTTCGCCTCCAAAGGTCCTCTTGCATAGTGGGAAATGAAGTGCTGGTTAGAAGTAGTTTCTCTTTTAGATGTATTAAATCTACGTTGACATCTCCAACTGACGTATCAGTTCTCCATAGTGTCTCTTCACACCTATAAAAAGGGTACAGTTACCCCCATCTAAAAAAAAAAGAAGAGCAGCCATCGATTCTATCCATTCCCCATCAAGCAGTTATTCGCCTGATTATGATGGCCGATGTGGTAACGTCCCTGACTGGTGAACGCTAGACTGGGGTTCGAGTCCCAAACTAACTCGTTATTTTCTTTGGCCGCTGCAACCTCACTATCCTTTTGAGCTAAGGGTAGGGGTTTGGGGGGAGTCTATAGGTCAATTTGCTGAGTAATCAGCAGCCACTGCCTAGCCCTCCTTGCTCCTAGCTTGGGTGGAAAGGGGGGTTTGGGCTCTGAGCATTATGTATATTATATATGGTCAATCTCTAGGGCATTGTCCTATTCGATATGGCAATGTCACTGTCCCTTGCCCTCGCCATTCATAAGTGGCCTTTAAACCTTTAAAAGCACATCCTGGTTTAACTGGGTCGCTGTTATCAGCCACAGTTCTATCTTTTCGACAGAGAGAGAACAGGGATCTTAAACAATAGCCAACAGCCACAGTCACTGAAAAGTGACAAAACGAGGTTGATATCGACGTCATTCTCTCTTACCTTTTGTGGATATCCATTTGAGAGAGAGAGAGAGAGAGAGAGAGAGAGAGAGAGAGAAAGAGAGAAAGAAAAAAAAGGATGTCAATGCCAAATGATTATTTACGATCATTATATTCAACTTAAGCGAAAATCAAGAATTTTTCGACAAGCACATTAAAACAATCGCATTGACAAACATTGAACAAGTTATAAACTAGAAATACCATGCAATAGAGATTCCTTGATAAAGTGTTCCCAATCATCAAAAATGTCTTATCTTCACTGTTTCAGTCTTCATAAAAGTCTTCAAGTTATTTCAAGTTCTATGTTCCCGTCTAATTTTATATTTGTTTACTTATCACAAACGCTGACTATTTTCACTCCCTCCCTAATGATGGTGTCATCCAAGAGGTTTTTAGACCAAACCAGACTAAACAACTTCCGGTTCCGGGCAAGTATCTATCTCTACAGGTGATATGAGTGAGTGATGGGTCTCGCAACAGCATTCCCTTCTTGCGTTCACCATTCAATACGGGGGGGGGGGAGGGGTTGATTACATCAAGAGCGGTAAAACAGTCGAAAACATTTTCCTGTTTTTCAGGCTCAAGTTCAAGGCTTCGCCTTTGCAACGAGGTCGCCTTGATGCTCGTGTGTGTTATCTTTATTTTAGCTATTTCTTTCCTTCGTTTTAATTTGTCTTGTTCCCCACGTACAGTATAAAATATTTCTTTTCCCTTCTCTTTTCAATATCTTCCTCGAACACATTTTTGGCACTTATTTCAGTTCTATCCTTTTTATAAGATCATTGAAATTATATTACAGTTCCGTCGCATTTATAACTTTTAGCGGAAAAGACATCCAAGGGAGAGGAAGCGGGGAGGGTTAAGTACTGGGTTATATAAACGGACTTGGTGGTTAATGCCTCTGATGTTTTCGCCGAATTATCAATAATATATATATATATATATATATATATATATATATATATATATATATATATATATATATACATATAGCCTATATACATATATAGACACACACACACATATATATATATATATATATATATATATATATATAAATATATATATATATATATATATATATATATATATATATAAACGAATAGAATATGTCTTAGTTGTTTCCGAAAATCAATGACATCATCTTCGAGTTCAAGGACAACTGAGATTCAAATAGTGTTATGGATAACAGGAAAACTGACATGTAGAAATGTAAAAGCATTTATCATGTTATCCTGACAACTATCTGGAACTCAGTTTGTCTGGAAAGATGTGTCTTCGTTTTTCGAAAGCCAGTAAGATATTGTCTATTCTTTACAAACATAAAGTAGCATGCACAAATACCGTGTGTTTGTGTGTGTTTATATATGTATAATCAAATCATAAACTTTGTATGAAAGATAAAACTCCCAACATATACACAAAAGTATTACATAATATGAACCATATAAATGGTATAAGGGCGCCGAATTCTTAATGCTCATTACTATCCAGTATACAGAATGTGTATGAAGAGCCAGGTACACAACACATCAATTCAAGTCCTACCATATTCCAATTCGACACCATTAATTTCAATAAATTTGTAAGTGCCACAAATACAAAAATAATCCCCTGAGAAATAAGTCAGAGTGGTGCTTTCGATGAGCAGGACTATTCCTAGATATCAGGACGATACCAAAGACATTATGGCATTCAACAGGACCGGTCCGCAAAGCTGACTCTTTTTTTATCCTTACTGACTTTGATCTAATGTGAAGTAACTCGTGATAGGAAAGTTGAGAGGTGACTGTCAAACTCTTCCTTAAAGGTATAAAATAGATAACACTCTTGGATCTGAACCTATCAATGAAAATATATATAAGTGTATATATATATATATATATATATATATATATATATATATATAAACACAACATACATATACTGTATATATTATATATATACAGTATATATATATATATATATATATATATATATATATATATATATATATATATATATATATATATATATATATATATAAATACAAACACTTACAATTTCACATCACAATCAAAACGTTGTGGAAAATAGGTGTATTCGGGGTATGACGTTGAATCAATAACCACTGATACATTTAATTCTACTTTGTTACCTATACATTTTCATTAAAAACACGTAAAAGAGTTATATAATCATCTCTCTCTCTCTCTCTCTCTCTCTCTCTCTCTCTCTCTCTCTCTCTCTCTCTCTCTCTCCTTAACTCTTCCCGCCTGGGTGTTGGCTTGGAGATCAATGCCTGGCTATGACGTAAGCATGACGTCAGAGCACAACAGGTTTCCCCCTCGAGACTACGAGGGAAAAGGTCAGAGGTCAGGTTAATTCGGCCGGTCAGGGGTAAATCGGCCAGGTATGGAAAAGGAGAGAGAGAGAGAGACAGAGAGAGAGAGAGAGAGAGAGAGAGAGAGAGTGTGTGTGTGTGTGTGTGTGTGTGTGTGTGTGTGTGTGTGTGTGTGTGTGTGTCCAGTTTGAGTTAAAAAAGTAGATCTAAGGCTATGGGAGCCTTCGGGGAGAGACAAGGCTGATACACATATGCTCGTTGGTATAAAAAAAGATGGAAAACCTGCAGAGAGAGAGAGAGAGAGAGAGAGAGAGAGAGAGAGAGAGAGAGAGAGAGAGAGAGAGAGAGAGAGAGAGAGCACAGGGTGGAGATTGAGATGTGGGGATAATAAATTATAAGGGATACCTCTTGACCATCATATGTCTGTCTATTTGTCTATCTATCTATCTATCCATCTATATATATATATATATATATATATATATATATATATATTATTACTATTTGCTGAGCTACAACCCTAGTTGGAAAACTAGAATGCTATAAGCCCAGAGACTCCAACAGAGAAAATAGCAAAGTGAGGAAAGGAAAAAGGAAAAATAATATATATCAAGACTAGTAACAACATAAAATCATTATCTCCTATATGAATTATAAAAACTTAAACAAAACAAGTGGATGAGAAAAAAGATAGAATATTGTGCCCCATCGTACCCTCAAGCAAGAGAACTCTAATCCAATACAGTGGAAGACCATGGTACAGAGGCTATGGCACTACCCAAGACTAGAAAACAGTGGTTTGATTGGGGAGTGTCCTTCTCCTAGAAGAGCTGCTTACCATAGCTAAAAAGTTACTTCTACCCTTACAAAGAGCTAAGTGGCCACTGACCAATTACATTGCAATAGTTAACCCCTTGGGTGAAGAAGAATTGTTTGGTAATCTCAGTGTTGTCAGGTGTATGAGGACAGATGAGAATTTGTAAAGAATAGGCCAGACTATTCGCTGTATGCGTAGGCAAAGAGAAAATGAACCGTA